>NW_017731368.1:4544289-4588718 GCF_001890085.2 Hipposideros armiger
ACTCACTGCCCACTTGTCTTCTCTCACGTGAGACTGAGTCTTGAGGTCAAGAACTTTGGCTTGCTCCATTTTTTATCCCTTTAGCCCCTAAGCAGTGCTAGACACGTGCTAGTCACATAATAAATATGTGATGCATGGAGGACAGCAAAGCCAATAGCCACCTCCCTGCTGGGCCACCATGATCTTTAGCACGGATGCTCCTAGAGTCTCTGCAGATACAGGAGCTGAGGCCACAAAAGACAAAGCAGCCCGCCTGAGGCCACCCCGTTAGGAAGTGGCAGAGCTGGAATTCAGCTGAGCTCTCCCCAGCTCCATTCCCTACTCTAACCACTACACACAACTCCCTCCCCACAGATGGGGACTCGCGGGCAACAGGCCTTGGTGGAGTAAACACCTGTGCCCTGCCCACATGGCGCTTAGCATCTTAGACACAGACACGCAAGAGAGTACTTGATAAACAAGAAGAGAAATTTCCAACCCTAAAGACACCCCCGAAGTTGTTCTGCCAGTTTAGTAAGAATATGAGGGAACGGGGGCCGGGGGGAGAGCTAGAAAAGGGGCATATCCAGGAGCCAGGAGTGGAGGACAGTGGAGAGGAAAGACCGAAGGGAAAAGCGAGAAAGCCTCAGGCTGCCTTGAGAGCTGGGAGGATGCTTTCCCCATCCCCTCCCTGCCTGGGTACCACAAGCTCCTCTTTTGCAGGCTGCATGGACCACCGCTACTGCCACAGGAAGTCCTACTTTCTCCAGGTGCCCAGGGACATCCTTCAGCTGCCTGTGCAGCTGCGCGACTTCTCCTGGAAGCTGCTGGTGCCCAAGGACACGCTCAGCCTGGCACTGGTGCCAGCCCAGAAGCTGCAGCAGGACACACGGGAGCGGATCTGCAACAACAGCTTCAGCTACCTCATGGCCAGCAGCAGCAGCCCCGGCCAGGACCTTTACTTCGGCTACTTCTGCACAGGAGGCTCCATTGAGCAGATCCAGGTGAAGCAGAACATGTCAGTGACCCTGCGCACCTTTGCCCCCAACTTCCAGCAAGAGGTCTCCAAGCAGGGCCTGAAGGTGTCGTTCATACCCCACTTCAAAGGTAAGGGTGTCTTTCACTCTCGCCCGTCTCCATGCCCCTAACTTAGCCTTTCTCGTTTGGGCATTCATCTCATTCCGGTGTTGTGATCATCCTAATTAAGTTGTCGATTGGAACAAGAGAAGCGGCTGAGTGGGCTGGTCCTCACACAAGAAATGTGAAAGATGGCTGAGTCCCAATCCTGACTTGGCCATTCACCTAGCGTGGAAAATTCCAGGAGTTAGAAATAAGACTCTCTGACAGTGGGAGGAGACGGTGGATGGCAGCGGAACAAATAATCAGGTTTGAGCCTTTTTTGGAAGCAGGCAGGATATAAATGAGAGCTAACCAAGTATTCCCAAGTGCTGGGTTTTTAAGGTGGCAACGTAAACATCCCCCAGCAGACATGTTTATGACTCTGCTCTGGCCATTCCGGATGCAGTGCGGAGAGCGCTGAGGAAGGGATGCTGGGAGAGAGGCGTCCAGAGCGCCAGGGTCCTGTCCCCCTGGGAGGCTAGTGTGTGACCTTCCGTGTCCTGAGGCAGGAAATGAGGTCTAAATTGGTCTCAACTCTACACGACTGATTTTAAAAGTCACAGTCATCGTCACAAGTTGCTCAACCTTAGAGGCCATTTTAAAATTGGCCAAGACGTTTATTTGAGGTTGACTTCGTCCTTTTGTTCTCAGAGGCATGAGTGGGAGGGAGAAGAATGTTTGGCCATACGATTAAGGTCAATCCAAGCTGCCAGGTGTCCCCACAGGTTACCAGAAAAACACCTTCTGGGGGAGTCTTTGGAATTAAGACCCACCGTCCTCAGTTTGGAATATGGGGGTTTACCTCACCTGAACGTAAGGAATACATTAGTTGACATGACATGTTGGAGACTCTATAAGCTTCGCAATTCTATAACTCTTCCCAGGACCCAAAGTTTGTTTTTTAACCTCTGAAACAGAAATCAGTATATACCCATCCCACCATAGCTCACAGATGAATGTTAGCTGTGTTGAGGGCATTTCTGAAAAGAAGCTGAGATAACCACTGGTTTGGCACACTGGCCTGGTTTTTGCTTGTTTGTTTTGTTTTCAAAAGACCTGAGTACCTGATTTGATTGAGACTCTAGTCCTGTGCTGGCCAATACAGTACAGCCTTTGGTCCCCTGTGGCAATTGAAACGTAATTAATAGTAAGGAAAATTTAAAATACAGTTCCTCAGTCACACCGAGCACATGTCAAGTCTTCGACAGACGCATGTGGCCGTGGCTACTCTATTGAGCAATGCAGATAAAGAGCATTTCCACCATCACAGAAAGCTCTGTCGGACCCCGCTGGTCTAGACACTTGACCATCATCTCCACCACAACTTTTTCTCTCCACTCTGACTGAGTAACACGTCTGTGTGGCATGTCTTCCCGTTCCTGCAGAGGAAGGTGTTTTCACGGTGACCCCGGACATGAAAAGCAAGGTCTACCTGAGAAGCCCTAACTGGGAGCGGGGCCTGCCACCCCTCAACTCGGTGTCCTGGAACATAAGCGTGCCCAGTGACCAGGTGGCCTGCCTGACCTTCGTAAAGGAGCGGACCGGCCTGGTCTGCCAGACGGGCCGCGCGTTCATGATCGTCCAGGAGCAGAAGACCCAAGCCGAAGAGGTCTTCAGCCTGGAGGAGACGCTCCCCAAGCCAAGCTTCCACCATCACAGCTTCTGGGTCAACGTCTCCAACTGCAGCCCTGTGAGTGGCAAGCAGCTGAACCTGCTCTTCCAGGTGTCGCTTTCCCCAAGGACTGTGGGTAAGAGCCTTGAGGGTTTTTCGGGCATGATGACGGGCAGCAAATTGGCGGCTGAGGAGTAAGGAGCAAGTCTGGGAGGCAAGTCAGAAAACATAGATTTGAGTCCTGGCTGTCCGTGTATCAGTCAGCTATTGCCTCAGTGATGCTGCCTAACAAAGAACCCCAGGACTCAGTGGCTCAAAAACAGCCATTACTAGTGCTCACATGTTGGCTGGGCTATCAGGTCCGGGTTCATTCACTCATTCAGCTGCGGGCAGCTGCAGGTTGGCTAGAGGACTTGGTTCATCTTGGCCAGGGCACTCTCACATATCGGCAGCCCAGGCACTATCAGCTGGACTAAGTGGCTTCCTCGGCTCTCCTCCCCATGGTCTCTTATCCTCCAGCCTAGACCTGCTCTGAAGGCAGAGGCAGAGAGATACAAGCGAGGCTGGAGGAGGCACACAAGGTGTCTTGATGCTTTGGTGAGGAACTCATACACCATTCCTTCCAGAGCATTCTTTTGGCCGGCCCAGATTCAAGGGGTGGACCTCTTGATGGGAGGAGCTGCAGAGTCCTATAGTAGAGGACATGCTTTGGGGAGCGGGGAGAATTAGGGCATTTTGGTCATCAATCTACCACGGTCATTTACTATTCATCTCTCGCTGACATAGATGAAGTCTCTTTACTCCTGACCTTCCTCATCTGTGCAGAGTAGATGATAATAACTACCTCATGAAAGTATCATTGGGCACTCAGTGTTGGTGATTAAAATGTGGGGACCTGGCAAGTATGGCACAGACACGTGGTGCTGGCAATTTTTATTTAGTCCGGTGAAACATTCGATTCCATGGAACGCCCCAGTGGCAGGCCTCAGAGCCAGGAGAGGAGTTTGTCCTTATGCTCAGCGTTGCAGGATCCACTAAAGAGTTTCAGGCAAGGAAATGCCTGTGCAGCAGGGCCGCCTGGTGGGGCCGTGTCTGCCCTTTATTCCGATAGTCACAGAGCATCACAGTGTTGGAACCAAAAGGGACCATGACGGTTGTTTCTCCTGTACCCTGTCCTTTCTGGTGTGTCCGCCCAAGGACACACAGCTGGTTGGCGGCAAGAGAACTGATGGGAACCGAAAGTCACATGTGAAAAGCTCTCCCACGCTCTCGTGTTAGCTCCTGGGTTTTCTTCCTGACATTGATTTTTCTGTCATTTGTTTCTATTCCTGTTTTCTCATAACCTCGCCTTTTGTTTACTTGTTAAACAAGCAAGAAATTCTAAATCCCTGTTTTGATGCAGGGCTTTCTTTCTGATTTATTTTCTCTTTCCTTTGCACAACTGTAGGAAAAAGACAGCACAGATGAAACAACCCTCTCCTTCACACCTTCACTTCTAACTTTTGACCGCCTCCTTTCTCCTGCACCCCTCTGTTCTTCACTCCTCCACAACAGGCTGTGGCAATTGGGGGAACACACCCAGTATAGACAGGAGTAGCCTTTCAAGTAGATCTGGTAGGTCCCCAGTTTGTTTGAGTTTCTTAGTGTCTTAGTAATTCGTGTGTGCTCGCGATTCCGTGGGTCAGGAATTCAGACAGGGCACAGCACAGGGGCTCACCTCTGCTCTGAGGTTTCGAGGGCCTCAGCCAGATGCCCTGAACAGGTAGGGTGTTGGGGTGGTTTATCCAGACACAGAGGCCTGGAGCCCTGATGCTCACTTTCATCCAGGTTCCTTGGTTTGTCCTCCTCACAGAGTCTCCACGTGGCTAGCTTGGGCTTCCTCACAGCATGCGGTCTCATGCCTAGTCGTACGTGGCAGCCGGCTTCCCCTCAGAGAGAAAGTGTAAGAAGCTGCCAGGATTAGGCCCCGAACCAGCACAGCCCAAATTCAGGAGGAAGGGACATAGGCTTTTCTGGAGATGAGGAAAAGCGTGAGCGTACAGGGCGGGAAGGAATGGGTGGCGGCCAGCTTTGGAGACTGTCTACTCAAGTTCATCACAGACCTAACCCCCACGTCTCCCCCCCTCTGTCTCCCCGTGTCTCTTCCCACAGACCTGACTGTTGTCCTCATCGCAGTGGTGGGAGGTGGCGCCTTTCTGCTGTTTGCCCTCGGACTCATCATTTGCTGTGTGAAAAAGAAGTAGGTGGAATTTCTCAAATTGTCTTCAGCTGACCTGTCGCCTCCTTAGATCACAGAGGGCTGTCGTTAATTATTCACCTTTTGTCTCGCTTCCCATGTCTCACCCCACCCCAAAAGATCAATGTCAAATCATAGTGCCAGATGTGAGTTATGCTTGGAGGGTTAAAAAAAAAAAAAATCCTCATACCTAGTAGGGAAAGAAAAGCCCAAAAAGTAAAAATTCATGTGCGATGACATTTTAACCTGCAGTTTTTATGCAGCTGCCTCAGCACACGCCCCCTGTGAATCATTTGCTGTCTCCTCATTAGACTGTGAGCATCACACGGATGCTCTTGGCAGGAAAACTGCTCATGTGGGCCCCGCTAGACCAGGCCTCGGAACCTGCTCCCTCCGTCACCTTGAGGCAAACGAATGCGTCCGGCCCCAGCTTGTTCTCCTGCAGTTTCTTAAACAAACTGTCTGTTTTGTGCTTGTTTGTTGGACCCCAGACAAGCACCCCAAAAAGCTAGCCCTGTGGGCGAGAAGCAGGAAGATCCAGTTAACTGACTCAGGCTTACCTCCCACCCCCTCAGGATGACAGCCTCTGTTTTATGAAAGAGAAGTGTTGACCTTTTTAGACCGAGGACACGCTGCTACCAGATTGGATCAGTTCTCCTTCCATTTCTGATGAAAGCCATGAGGGGAGAGGGAGACCTGTTTCCCCGAGCATGATCTGACCTTCCCAAAAGCCAAAGAGGAAAAAAATTATTATTAACTGGAGACATGAGCAAACAACTGAAATTCTGATCGGCAGCGAGACTGTCTAGAAATGTCTCCGCTGACGAGGAAGGACCTGCCCACCGCAGAGCCAGGAAGAGGCCTCTCCTCTGTGAAATGGGGGGGTTGTACGTAGATCGCATGGGGCGGGGGGAAGGACTTCTTTTTAACAAAACATCATTTCATTGTTTCTCTCAGGAAGCCTTCTTGCCTGGGGTACACAGTGTGTCCAACCCAGAGAGAAAGCGTGGCAGTAACACTGGGCCCCACCTTCCTCATCAGGAGGGAATTGGGCGAGGGGCGCCCCCAGAGTTTGTTTCCATCTCCAAACTGCCTCAGTTCTGGCCGGAGAGTCGCCAGCCCCAGACTTGCTGTGGGGGAGGCCACTGGCTGGCAGGTTGCAGCAAGACCCCCAGCTGGTGTAGGAAGGTGGACAGGTTGTGCAGTGAGAGTGAGGGAAGACAGTGGCATTGAACTTGTTCATTAAGCATGTATTTCTGAGAACCTCCTGGGCACTATGTACAATCTCTTCTCCCACCGCCCAGGAGGATAGAGGGACCACAGAGGCAGGCCAGGACAGCGTGAGGAGAGCTTTGGTGGGGACGAGCACAGCACTGTGGAGCACAGGGGAGGGACACCCGTCACAGGGCTTCAGGCCGCGGCGTTGGGATCCCGTCGTCCTGGCCCAAGCCTCAGTGTTACAAGAGAAATGCACTGGATTTATTTTTATCTCAGAAAAGGACAGGGAGCCTGTCCACAGTTAGTGAACCTCCAGCCTGTGCATTTTATGGTCCATTATGTTAATTGAGGAAATGTCCTCCATTGGAGTCACCCGTCAGCTAAAATGTCAGTGTCCACCCGAGGCCCCCGGCTCGTGGAGATGGGAGGCGAAGCTTCGTTTTCCATAGCTGAGAGTGCTAATGCCTGTCCACATCCAAGTACCGAAGAACACTACCAACCAAACATGAATGGTGTTACGGAGGAACTCTGCCACCCCAGCCTGAATTTTGTCTTATTTTTTAGTTGTTGTTGTCTCTATTAGTGGTTATTGCTGATGGGACTGGACCCCTCCGCTAATGCTGAGCTCTATTCTCCCAACTCCAGCTAAAAACTAAGGAACAAAACCTTCCACCCTGAGTCTCGCGTGTTATCATTTAGGAGCTAGATGATCAGAGCTTTCACCCATGCCAGAGAGGGATGGCGCGTTAGCTACGGGGAGGCTGCTGAGAGAGTCACAGAAGGTTGGCCGGGACATGCCCTGCCTGACGTGGCTGGGCTGGGACGCTACCCCTTTCTAGTAGGAAAGAGGGATTGTCGTATGTCTCCACCATTGGACACTGTGCATCTATCAAAGCGAATTCAAGTGCACGTAGTGTTAAAAGTGCCCTCGCTAAACCACTGTCGACTTCCTGTTTCCTCCTGGAAAACTGGAGACAGAAGCTGGTTCCTTCTAAATGTTCACTGGAGACATTGGTTTTGCTTTCAGACGCTGAGCGAATTGTGAGACGTGGGGGAGATGCAGTCAGAACCCTGACGGGTCTGAGTCCTAACAGGGATGTACAGTGGTGCACATCTAAGTTTGCCATCTTCTTTTTCTCTTGCCCCCTCTCTTTCTCAGTAGGAAAAAGAAGATAAGCAAGGGCCCGGCCGTAGGTATCTACAATGGCAACGTCAACACCCAGCTGCCGATGCAGCCAAAAAAGCTTCAGAAAGTACGAAAGGACAGTGAATCCCACGTGTATGCGGTCATTGATGACACCATCGTATATGGGCATCTGCTGCAGGATTCCAACGGGTCCTTCGTCCAGCCAGAGGTGGAAACCTACCAGCCCTTCCAGGGCCCCACAGGGGACTGCCCACCCTCCCCGCCCCCCACATGCTCCAGGGCCCCGACTGCAAAGCTCACCCCCGAGGAGCCACCCCCTGGCTCCAGTGCTGAGTCTGAGAGCGAACCCTACACCTTCTCCCACCCCAAGGAGGGGAACGAAAGCAACGGAGGCACAAACGTTCCCTTGCTGGATGCCCACGAGCCAGCGGCGTCTGCGGAATAACTTGGACTCATCCCAAAGACTTTTTCATAAAACAGGGCACTGAGATGCCCTGGAGGGTGCCCGCCAGAAATCCTAAAGAAGACACGTTATATGGAAGGAAGAGCAAGAGGTTTCCCAGAACAGCACCAACTTCTGATTTCCAAGTGAACTCATTCTGGTGGTGAGACGCTGAAAATGATGAATTGTGATCCAGACACAATTATCATAGCTCAGGTCCCTCTGAACTCAGGCTGAGCTGTAAACCAGCCCATAATGAGCGAGGAGAGGTGTGAGTCACCAGGTACAGGGCAGCCACGAGCCCTGGATTTGGATTGGACCTCTTTGGGTTGACGGTTCCAACCCCTCGGAACCCACCCGAGGCCCCTGCTCTCTCATTGGGTCCCTTGGACAAAAATGACAATGTGCCTTTTTTAGTATTATTTATTTGATGGTCCTGTGTGTTTAAGAAGTCGGATGCGTAACCACACAGCGATTTTCACCTGACATAGTGACAAGTCACGCTAACTGGTTGGATGGCTGGGTTTAGACTTCTCCTGGTCACTAGGTAAACGTGTGCTTGTCCCCTGGGAGGTGGGAAGAATTTGCAGTCTGTCTACCAGAAAGAGTGTGTGTGTGAGAGAGCAGAGATGCATATCTTCTTTGATGAGAGACTTCTTGGTTCTCTCATTCTGCATGTGGTTATCCCGCTGCAGAAATTCATTATCCTTAGTCCTAGAAACAAGGGAAATTTCCTTGAATTGCCACCTGTGGTTCTCCCAGCTTCAGCAATACTTCTGCATTTAAACAGAAATGTAGGGAATATTTTCATCCTCTACAAACGTTTACAAATACAGCAGGCTCCCTGTATTCGTTTCCTATTGCTACAGTAACAAATTACCACCAACTTGGTGGCTTAAAACAACACAAATTTCTTATCTATAGTTCTGGAGATCAGAAGTGCAAAATGGGTTTTCCTAAGCTAGAATCGTGGGGACAGCAGCTACACTCCCTTGGGAGGCTCTGGGAGACAGTCCATATCCTTGCCTTTCCCAGCTTCCAGAAGCTGTTCACCTTCCTTACCTCCAATGGCTGGTCACACCCCAGCCCTGTGACACTCATTCTCCTGCTTCCGTCTTTCACTAGTGAAGCCCACCTGGATAAACCCTGATTCACTCCCCACCGCAGAATCTCTAATCGCACTGAAAAAGTCCCTTTTGCCATGGAAGGTAACATATCCACGAGTTCTGGGGATTAGGATGCGGACATCTCTGGAGGGCCATTATTCTGTTTACCACACCTTCCTGCCGCTGCAGGAGACACTACACACCGATCCAGCCCACAGGTGTGTTTTGTGTAGCGGGCAGAATCTTTTTTAAGAATTAGTTACTAACGTTTCAATTTGTTAAAATGTTTACGTAAAAACCCAGATCAGAAGATCTGGCTGTGCTGGGGCTCACGTTGTCACCTAGAAACACCTGGCTGGAGAGGCGAAGCAGCTCCACCTGTAGGCGGGGCATCTGGTCCGCCAGGTCCCCGCAGTCCCCACCACTCCCTGCCGCCTCCCACGCTGAGGCTCAGTGTCCAGTGCTGCTGGCCAGTGCCCCTGCAGGGTTGCTTTCCTCATGCTGAAATGGAAAGTGTGGGACCCATATCTCGCATCCAATGAGCAGACAGGCCTCGAGGCTGGTGTGTGTTTCAGGCAATTCTTTTTTCTTCCACGCAGCCCACATTCCTCCTTTACTCATGGCCGGCCCCACTCCTATGGGTGGTTGTCTTGGTAGCCCCTGTGCTCTCTCATCTGGGAGGAAAAAGATTACGTTATGGCTTGTCTGCACCATCCAAAGTTCTCATATTTCTGTGGCAAAACTTCCTTTGGAAAATGAATGCCCTTCATTAAGTTTGGCGAATTCACCCTGGGAAATACCCTGCCTGGACTTGTTCCTGTGCCACTTTGCCTCTGTGAAAATGAGTTTTGCAACCTCCGAAATGGTGTGTATTTTCGGGCTTTCCCAGAAGGAAGAGTTTATGGTTGTTGTTGTTTCATTTAGTCCTCCGTGCTGCCTGGGGCACCTTTCCCCTCTGAAATGCTGGCTCCTGCCCGGTTACCCCCTCCATGAAGGGCTGGAGGCGGGCTGTGGCTCCCTTCCCTCAACTGCAATTGTATCGTTATTTAAAATCGCCATTGGATCCCTAGCCCTCTGCTCTCCACCTTCTCCGATCTCCTGGCCTCGTCTGAGGTTCAGCGTGCCCGTGATCTTCCTTCCACCCCAGAGTGCGGCCGGCCACCTTTGGCGTGGCCCTCATCACACACATCACCTTTACTTACAAGGGCCCCACGTGGCCATTTTCTTTTAACTGAGCTCAAAACTCCAGGCCAAGTTGCCGTCTTCCTGAGACTTCAGGTGGATTTTATGTTTTCTGAAGATATGCCTCCTGAAAAGTGTCAGCCTGACATATCCTTGGCTCTTGTCTTTAAAGCCCAGGCCCCACTTAGGTAAACTATTTCAGGGTCACTGGAAATCAGTCAAACGCATTTGTTGAAGCCTGTGTGCGCCAGGACCATGCCCCTGCTCTCTGCGTCTACCGATGCCCACCTGCCATAGCCGTGAGGAACCTGGCTCGTACAGGACCAATCTCGAATGCTGCAGTCATTTTGCACGGGAGAGGGAAGTCTCAAGGAAGAGAAGAGGGGAGAAAAGCGTAAGTCCATGGGATGTAACCATGGTCAAAGTTAGCAGACTGGTTTGTGTGGATCTGCAGTGCTTAACTAGAAATAATTTATTTGTTGTAGATACTTTTTAGGTAGCATTTTATTCATTTCCTACACTTTTTTTAAATAAACAAATATACAGGAAAAAAAAATGGGTTGTTTACATGCTTTGTCCCCTGGTTCAGCTGAGACCCAAATTTCCCAGTTGTTTACTATGACAAACTCGACATGAGCTCAGCAGATGCTGTCTTCTCTGTGTGTTGACGGTCCAGGAAGTTGGGCTTTGGGCTGCCAGTGGGTAACTCAGCGGCCAGAGCTTGTCCTGTCCTGTTCCCGTTAGGCAAAGTGAGCCCCCTCTGTGTGACCACTTCCGATACCTGATCCGCGTAGAGGCCCAGGGCCACCCTCGTCACTGACTGCGGTGGAGCTCTCAGCCCATTGTGGGTCATCATCCACCAGAACAGAAGCAAAGGGAAGGTGGTGGGAGACGGGAGTTCCAGAGGGGCCCCCACCCTCCGCCACGCACTTGGAGAGGAGACCCAAGGGCACTGAGGAGACCACATGTTGCTGCCTAACAAACCACCCCAAACCTAGTGACTTAACAATCGTTTATCCTGGTCACAAATCTAATGTGAGCAGGGCTTCCCAGCGATTGCTTATTTTGGTTTGTGTGGCCTCTTGGGCAGCTCAACCTAGAATCCACTTTCAAGATGGCGGCATCACACAGCCGGCAAGCTAGTGCTGGCTACGGCTGGGAGCTATGATTCCTTGTCACCCCAACCTGTCTACAGGGCTTTGGGGGCTTCTTCACAACATGGCGGTTGGGTTCCAAGAGTGAGTGTCCCAGTCAGGAAGTCAGAGCTGCCAAGTCTCGCGAGGCCTGAGCCTGGAAACTGGCACGGCGTCACTTCCATTCTAGTCTATGGGTGCGTCGGTCACAGAGCCTGCCCAGACATTAAGGAGAAGCAGCAAAGCCCTCATGTCTCCGTGGGAGGGACAAAGAATGTGCAGCCATCTTTAATATGCTACCGTGGATCTGGGGAGATCAGCCCCAACGCCGTGTCCTGACAGCACTGACTGCGTCTGTGTCTGGGCCACATCCCACCTCTGACTGCCTCTCTCCTGAATCCTGTTCTTGGGCCTCAAGCTGCAGTCTCTGGGCTTCTGGACTTTCCTCTCTGCACACTGCTCCATGGGGATCCACTGGTGTCCTCTACTCTATGATGATAATGCCTCAAATCCTAGCTGACACCTACCCGGGTGCCACATTTTCACAGCCCGGTGGGTTTTTCCCCTCATACTTCCCTGTGTTCCCCAATCTGATTTCTCCAGAGGGGAATTCATTCTCTCCTCATCCCTTACCCCAAGTCTTCTGCCCCTTTCACGTGGGTTCATTTGCTGACTCTGCCCTTTCATTAGCTGTGTGTCCTTGAGTTGGGTCTTTTTCTCAAATGTCTGCACAAGATTAAATCTTCTGAGATCACTTCCATCTCTAAAATGCTTTGATTCTCCCATCACCCAGGCCCAGAATATTGGACCCAACTTTGGTTCATCCCTGTCGCTCACCCTGATAGCTTTCATTCTTCTCCTGTCTGGCCTCCCCCTCCTTTCCGCCACTCATTTTTCATCACGTGACTCCCTTGCTCTGAAACCTGTGCCTCCAGATTTGTCCCTCAGAACAAAGTCCTCGATCGCCTACTGAGGTATGGCACCCCCAGTTTACCCCTTACCTCCTTACCTCTCTGACCTCTCCCTCCTCTCAACCCATGGCCTCAGAGCTTTATCCCAACACCACTTAAATCCTCAGGTGTATCAGAGGCACAAGTACCCATATATTTGCTCATGCCCCTGCTCCTGGACAACCTGCGGGCAAAAGCTGTCCTCCCTGTCTCCCTCCTGATGAAAATCCTACCAGCACTTCAGAGTCCACCATAAGCCCACTTCCTTCAGGAAGCCCTCCAGCCCCACTAAGCTCTCCCTCTAAATGCCAGTAGTTTTTAGGATGCCTAACACTCTGCACTTAGGAACGTTAATTTCATGACTTAGAAGTTTGTACTTGCAGTTAGGTTTTTGCCTAACAAGATGGTCCTTTTCTCAGACGTAGGAGTCCATGTTTTGCACTTGGTCTTCCTACCTCACATTGCATCACACAGCGGGCGCCCTAGAAATAATGTCTGTTCCATTTGAATGTCAGAATGGAGACACATCCCCCAGTAACTTCAGGCAGATGTCATACTTGAGGGAAGGAATTCGATGCCAGGCAAACACCCTGTGCTAGGAGCTTTGCAAACCTTATCTCAGGTCAGCGTGATGATCCCAGCAACTTTTCGTCTCCACTTGACTGATGAGAAGAAAAAAAGGCCCAGGAAGTTGGAGTCACTTGCCCAAGGACACAAACCTATAAGAAGCAGGGTGGCAACTGAACGGACTTTCCAGTGTCCTGCTGCTCTGCTCAGCTCAGCCCAGGATGACCCTTCTGGGATCCGAGATCAGGTAAGGGCTGCCAGGGATGGCCCAGGACCCCATAAGATCTTTGTCTCCCGTGTTTTTGTTTTTGTTTTCTTCCTCTGACTCGTGTACTCATCTCAACATCTCCACTTGACATCTAACGGACATCTCAAATTAAAACATCAAAACTGATCTGCTATTTCTCCCTCAAAATCTGCTCCCCCCCCCCCGCCCCCGCCCCCATTGAGGGGAAGGGTAGAGGAAACAGGTTTGCTCCCACTCAGTTGGTGGCAGCTGTTTCCATCCAGCTGCTCAGCCTAAAACCTTTGGAGTCCATTGTTAATTAATGAGTCGAATAAAACCTGTGGCTCGTTTTCATGCTATTTTTTACAAAAGTCATGTTTATAACTTTTGAAACTACACTTTAACACAGGAACTGTCCCGCTGAGCCTGCTGTCACAGTGATGAATGAGCCTTGCCTCAGCTGGCTCCCTCCAGACCTCAAGTCCCACAGAGAATGTCTCATTGGCTGAGCCCAGGTAACAGGTCCACCCCGGTGTACTAGACTGGGGAGAGGAAGGACCCAACCCCTTCAGCATCCAGAGTGGGACGCACCCCAGGAAAATGCCCCCAAGTAAACCAGAGGGCCACTGGGAAATGAAAATGATGTTAGGCAACCAGAAATGACAAAGGCCACTATTCCCTCCTTGGGCCTGCTGCGAGCTAGTGCAAGACTCTGCTTTGCAGATGAGAATGCTGGGGCTCACTTCCTAGTCCAACTGTGCCACCATCGCTGTTAGCTGCCCCTTGAGAGGCCTCAGAGGATCAGCTAGGGAGGGGGCTGCTCTGTCTTTGAGGAGCTCACTGTCGCATGGCCTCTCATTGAAAAGTGTTCCAGGAGCGTTCCACAGAAGAAGCGTTTGCTTCAAGTTGATGGAGCCAGTCTCTCAGTTTGTACACATGGGCATGTATATGAAACACAACCTTTCTTGTTTCCAGGAACTGTTTGTCCCCAGACTGAAGAAGACCCCAGAATGGCTGAGAGGCAGCTGAGAAGTACCAGCTGTGTGACCCAAGCAAGCAGCCTGATTGCTCTGCGCCAGCAAATGTGAACCCTAATACCTACTTGAGGTGATTGCAAGGGTGGGAGAGATGAAGTATAGACAATGTCTGACTTAGTAGCTACTTGTGTTAAATCTGCTTCGAAGAGGAAACATCGCCAACAGTCGCTTGGTCTCATCTTCAGCAAGCTGGTTATCTCGCCCGTGCGTTGACAGTTCTCTAGCTGATTGTGTCACATTCGAAGAGGCTGTTCTCATCCTCTTCAAATCTCATTTCGCTGTCAGCTCTAGCAAGCTGGCCCATGATCCTACAGCATGTGTGCAGCCCTGGATGTTTGGGCCTACCTGGCCAGGGCACCCACATCAGAGATGGGCCCCAATGGAGACATGTTGGGGGTTGTGGGGAGGGCAGCAGCGTTCCCAGCAACGTGGCTTAAAGTAACCATAGCAACTGTTCAGTCTTTTCTCCCTGCTCCATCCCCACCCCGCAAACCTTTCCTCAATGACAAGGGGCTACCAACCAACCACCCTTAAAAGAGGGGCACGGGGGGACTATCACCTCTTCCCCAATGTAGAGTTAAGTCAGTGCCTCGAAATAGTGTCAGCATTTGAAACGTTGGGAAAAGATCTTGTTAAATAGAAACTGAACAGTGTTTGCTATCATGGAAGGAAGCTGTGACTGGGAAACTTGGCACTAGATACCCTTTGGTAACTTTTGAATTTGAACCTTGAGAATATCTCTTATGTTAAAATAAAAAACAAAAACTTCCTTTCAAAACTTGTTAAAATTCAAGATTCTGTGGTTGTTAAATGTCTCAAAAACAGTGTTTCATTCAGTCCTGCCCACTCCTAGTGAGTCCAGCTTATCAGAAACTTTCTCCCCTCTCTACCCCCCCAACCCCCACCACACACACACACACACACACACACAGTGGTGTGACCAGTTTGGCCAGATTTCAAGTCCCTCTGGTCAGAAATCCCAGGTTACTGCCTTAGAGGCTAAAGGCTGGAAAAGACAGGAAGGTGTGACAGCAAAAACGCTGCTAAAACCCTGCTGGAAGCTTCTTCCGGACCACTTCTGGGGCCTCTAAAGTTCCTTCCTCCACCCACTCCTCCAATGTTGGAACTCCCAGGCCAAGATTTTCTCAGGGGGCCAACAGCCTGGCCCGGGAAAGGAGGTGATGGGCTCCCTCCATCTGGAAAAAGGGGTCCCGGCACCAGCTGGTGAAGTGAGCGCAGGCGTCTTCAGGGGCTCCTCACGTTGCTGGGGACTTTCAGATCTGACCTCTCAGGCATCCAGGCGCGAGGGACTAGAAGCTGCTCAGACCTTAAGCCTGGGACTGAGGTTGTGGGGAGTCCAGCTGCACCGTGGAGTTCAGAGAGAAAAGCCCAAAGGGCTACTTGGGAAATCATTTGGTGGTTGTGATGTAATTCAAGGGGAAAAAAGCCGTTTTAGTCCAAATCCAAGTCCACAGCCTTGTGAAAGCCAGTGGAGGAAACACTTTACCTCCAGCTTGGACTCAGTGGGTACTTTGGCCCCTGGGCTGGCTCATGGAGGAGAGGGAGGCGTTTCATAAGACACTAATTGCTTGGCTACCTGCCACCCACAGCATTGCCGGAGCTGGTTTACTGGCTGAGCACCAGCAGGGTCATTGGATATTTCTGGGTTAAGCGTCTTTCCTCACCTTCTACCTCAGGACCACCCTTCAACCTACTACCAAAGCTGCCACCCCCACCCCACCCTCACCCCTGGTCCCTGGTCGCATAAGCCACCCAGCACCAGCCTGCAGGCTAATGGTCAGGGGTGTATGATCTCAGCGATTGCCAGCTAATTATACCTTCTCTTGAGTTACAAAGCACTTTCACGAGCATTATCTCACGTCATCCCACAGGCAGCACTGTGCCTGGCACGTACCAAGTCAATAAATTCTACACTGAATTGGTGCTTATTGCCACCCTGGGAGAGCAACACAGCAGGACATATTCTCTTCTTCCTCTTCCTTTTTAAAAGTTAAATAATGAAATCCAAAGAATGTGTGACTTTGCCTAGGACCCCACAGCAAGGAAGTTTCTGGCTGACAACTGATGGGCGGGCAGACTCCAGCCTCCTGCTTCCAGATGGGGCCCCTTCCACCCCCCCACAAGTCACTCCCTGGGGGGTTTACACAACTTGGTCGTGGCTGCTGATCTGTTACTCAGGACTTAGGTGCTCCCAGGGCACAGGCCCCCCAGGGCTTTAGGGCGTCGTTCTTGGGGCCTTTGTGCTGGGATTACTATGACTCAAGCTCAGGCCTGTTTCCCTTTTGCTTCGATGCTTTTCTTCAAGTCCTAATGAGCCCCAAAGCTCACTTTAAACTTGCCAGAGGAGAATGAATCAGACTTTCGATTTTGAGAACCCCAAATTCCAGGAAAGCCAAACATCCCCGAGCAATGGTTCTTTCCTTTTCATAAAGACACTGATACAGGTAATTGGTACATCAGGACCTACAAAAGGGAGGCCCCGCCCACATCACAAATCTCAACCTAAGTCCGTCTGCACTTACGGGAAACGCCTCATTGTGAAGGAAACCTAACGCACACCCATCACAACCCTCCAACTCAGCTTTGCCTGGCTCACCTCACCCTAAATAGGACCTGCTCCCCTGATAAGGAAATCCCCGACCTCCTAGCCAATCCTGCCCTCTTCAAACTCGTTGCCTCTTCTAACTCTGTGAAACTCGCCCTTGCCCCACATCCCTCAGGAAGAGTGCCCTACTGCTTGTGAGGCACTGTGCCCCCAATCCATGGATTGTTTTCCCTTGGATAAAGGACATCAAACTTGTTACTGAATTGTATGATTTTTATCATTTGATAACACCAAAAAGGAAGCTGCAAGAAATAACTCATTCATCAGATCGTACTGAGACATCGCCAACTCTCCCCTCCCCAGGTTACTGAGAAGAAATCTGGGGAGAGAATTTGTCTGGCCATCGTGCCATCAGCTGCAACAGCTTGACAGGCCATGGAAGAGGCACTTGTCCCTTTTGTCAAGTCAGGCTTGGTTATTATTTGGCAGAAGTATAATCAACCGTGTGAAGAAAGATGATGCAGAACTTGAAAGTTAGGCAAAATGACAGACTGAATGTCCTTTTCACAGTGCCCCAGAGCACTGTCACCTAAGGGTCGGTTAGTACTCTAGGGAAATGAAGCTTTTGGTTGACTTACTATTGATTGGGACCCATACTCAGTAAGAATATATGTTCACTTGTAAAAAAAGTGATAAGCTGATTTTGTCAGGTAGAGATGCAAAAGAACTCTGTCCAACAGGACAGATACCCTCAAAGGTTATGGTTTTATTGCCTTGTGAGACGTTAGCCAGTTTTGTATCTAACGTTGCCATTTTAGCCTACCGTTATTTTTTTCCACTGAGTCTACATTTACTATCGATTATGATTCTTCAGAAAGATAAATAGGTCTTGTGGGCTGAGTATGTTTCTAAAACAGGCTTCCACCTTCAAGAGAAGGAGAACAAAGTGCATCTAAAGCACCCAGAAATTCTGCTCCCTACTGTCACCCACTCAGAGCTTCAGGGTCGGCTCCCAGCACTGTTACCAGGAAAAATGGAACCGAAGAAGACATCATTGACTTCAGCTGCAGGAGACACAGCAGGAACCTCCTCATCCTGTTGAGACAGGGATCTCTTCCAAGGGAAGGGTTACAGGCAGGAGAGACTACCAAAGGCTGGGGAACACTGAGGGAAGTGGGACGTCCCAACGGTCTAAACGGGGCATCCTCCAAAGGTCTAAACAGAGTCCTATCTCCCCACCCAGGACCAGAGGCTGAGTTACTTACAGTGGGGCTTGTGCTGGCTGAAGAACTGCTTACCCCCCTCACTAGAGTGTAAGCCTCCTGAGGGCAGGGACTTGTCCTTTGTTCGCCTCTGTATCCCTAGGGAAGTCAGAGAACGGGATGCTAAGGGAACAGGTATCTACACTGAAGATGCAGGCTGATGAGGACTGACTACAAAAGGACATGAGGGAACTTTCTGGATCATGGAAATGCCCTGTGTTGTTATGGGGGTGGTAGGTTCTAGGGAGGCAAACATTTGTCAAAACTGATCAACTGGACAGTTAAAACGAGTGCATTTTATTGTGTGTAAATTGCACCTCAATAAAACTGATTTAAGAAGAAAAAAAATACGAATCAGGATTTCCTGTATTTTTAAAATAGTCTGTGACTCATTCTAAGCCATGCCTGGTTTACAGAGGCCAGACTTCACTCTCCTGCCATTTTCCGAGTTTCTATTTGAAAAGCAAATCCCTACTTGTAAACACAGGAACTCTGGGTGGTCCAGAGCAGGCAGAAGCCTTTCCTCACGTAGTCACCTGTAAGAACAAAAAAGTTAACATGGATTTATACTCTGGTATTAGCTGACCAATTGCCCTTCATTTCAATTGGCAAAAAGCAAAGAATTGAGAAAAATTAGATTTAGAAGGAATGTTAAAGATTATCTAGTGACCGACTCGTTCATTTTACAGATGAGGAAACTGAGGCCCAGCTGAAGGAAGGATAATGGAGAAATGTGTACTTCAGAGGTGATCCTTCTAGTTGGGGGTTAGATCTTTCCTGAAATCTTACTCTCTGCCTCTTTTTTTTTTTTTTTTTATTTATTTATTTATTTTACTCTCTGCCTCTTGAATGGCAACTCAGTGAAATTTCTGCAAATAGTGTCTTTGAGAAACAGTAACAACAGAGATACTTCCAATAATGAAGATTAAAAAAACAGCTTATGGGGCCGGCCGAGTGGCACAATGGTTAAGAGCTGGCTTGGGATGCCAGAGGGCCCGGGTTCGGATCCCACATATGAGGGCCAGTGACACTGCCCTCCACAGCTAAGATGCTGAACAACAGCTCAACCTGGAGCTGGGCTGCCATGAGGCGACGGCGTAGGCTGCAGCCCCTGTGGCAGTGGGTTGCCATGGACTACCGTATGTAGCCAGCAGCCAGCGTGAGTGGCCAGCAGCCGCAGTGAGCGGCCGTCCAGAAGCCGGCGACTGATCTGCCTCACCAGAGAAGAGCGCAATGATGGTGCCAACTTGGGCCAGTGAAGCAACATCCTCCACAACTAGATTGAAGAACAAAACGACAGCAACTAGTCTGTTCCCCTTCCCCCAATTCCCCCAGCACTGTTCCCATCCCCCCAATTCCCCAATAAAAATCTTTAAAAAAAAAACAAAAAAAAACAGCTTATGCCTTTTAAAAAATGTCTAGTGTCAAATCACTCCAGTATATCCAAGATGAAATTGTTATTTTTAGTTATGTTTTCCTTAAATAACACGGATAACAAGCTCCTTTTGAGATCATAAAGCTTTTGTCTTTGGTGTTAAAAAGAAAAAAAAATCAATCTAATTTATTTTCTCCAGGCCAGGGTCATTGATTTTTCAGATGAAAATTTGCACTTGCTGCAGACGCTACAGTAGACTTCTTGCACACATAGATCAAGATGTTTCTATTTGTCTTCAGATCCTCGCCAAGAGTTGAGCAATAATTGAACATGGCATCACATCTGCTTTGGGCTGCATGAAGAATTTTCACACGGGTAGCTCGAAACGGTGCGGCATTTATTCTGCTGGGTATCCAATTCAATTCAGTTACATTGCAATTCACTCTTATTGAACACCTACTATGTGCAAGACATAATGCTAAGGCTAAGTGCTGCTGGAGAAGACGTTACCATGGAAAGTGCTGCAAGGAAGGGTTCAGACAGGGGGTGTGGGGATGAGGGTGGAGATTACCTCAGGTGGTAGCATCCACTCATTCATTCAACAATCACGGCATGCTTTCTTGAGCTGTTAGGACACTTCAAATCTAGAAGAAGCATTAGGGAATCAGGGAAGGGGAACAGACAAGTTGCTGTCCTTTTTGTTCTTCAGTCTAGTTGTGGAGGACGTCGCTTCACTGGCGCATAGTGGTATTATTCCCCAATAAACAAAAATCTTTAAAAAAAAACACAAACTTCTACATTTTCATTAAAAAAAAATACTAGAATGAGAATGAATGTGTGGCAGTGTCTGAAGCGGCAATAATAAAATGTACCAAGGGCTCTTTGCCGATTTTTATACAGTTTCCCCAGCTCTGAGCTGTTGTTTCTAGCCCTGTTCCCTAGGCAACAGACTACATTGCAAGTTATTGAGCAAACAAGCTATATTAATCTATACTAATTAAAACATGTTGCAATGATTTTCAGGGTATTCTTTAACTAATAAAGATACTGGATACTGAAAAAGAAAACTATATACTCCATCGTGGCCCTCATAAACACTGAAAGCCAGAGCGGCTAGAAGGTTACAGAGTGTGCGTCTGTCAAAGACAGGCTCATCTCCAGATCCAGCCTTGGTTCCAAACCTCGGCAGCGATAACTACAGCTTCTTTAAGAATAGCAGCCTACTATTTTCTCACCTGAAGGGGAGAGGAAACTCATATTCAGGCCACCTGGGAATAAAAAGAGCCAACAGGCTCAGTTGGGGAGGGTGACACTCCAGGGTATTCTTGATCCATTTTATCATACCCAGGGTTTGGGGCGGAGAAGGCGGGCACTTCTATGATGCTTTGTTCCCACCTCGAGTCTGAAGTGACATTTTTCAGGTTCCCTTTCCCAAGTTCTTTGAGGACCCAAAGACTCAGGAAGAGGGTGTTGATGATTGTGGCTGTGCCAGAGATGAGCTTCCACAGAACACTGTCCTTGACCCCTCTCTGAACGAACACCCTAAAATGCTGAGTGAGGACACGAGGAAAGTGACAAATTTGGAATCTGAAACATCAATCAAAGTCTGCCTCAACTACTACTTTTGGTGGGTCTCCTTCTTGTGGGGTTTCACAGGTATCCTCCACCTAGCTGCTTCTCAGCTTCTCAATGGAGGGTTGATTTTGCCCCCCGGGGGGACATTTGGCAATGTCTGCAGACATTTTAGCTGTCACAGCTGACATCTAGTGGGTAGAGGTCAGGAGTGCTATCAAGCACCTTACAATGCACAGAGGAGCCCCCACAACAAAGAATTATCATGCCCAAGTTGTCAGTAGCGCCAAGGGTGAGAAACTGCCCTGAGGTCCTCTCCAAGCTGGCAGCCAGGGTGACTTACATGGGCTTAGTGGGGAGACACCACCCCCCGGGGCTGGGACCTCCTGGATGGAGAGACTCATCCCTAAACTAGCCCTGGAGCAATCAAGCTATGCCCAGTCAGCTCCCAACAGTAGGCCGTTTGTAGAAATGAAGCATTCTGCGGCCGAGCAACTGCAGCCTCTTTGCTATTTAAAGAGCAAGTGCTGTTTAACGAGTGCCCCAGACCCCCAACAGATTTTCAAAACTGTAATGAGGCACACAAAAATCCCCCTTATATAAGTTACAGAAACTTTCACGTCAAAATGTAAAACGCCTTAAAACTTGATCCCAAGCAATATGCTTTAATGCAGTAACACCTGAGGGAGATGTACCCACGCCCGCCCGGACGCTCTGTCAGTTGTATTCAGAACATGATTTGAAGCTTTCCCAGCTCATGTTGTTTAAAATCTACTGAGTTTAGGGCCGGCTGAGTGGCTCAGTTGGTTAAGAGCTCGCTCAAGTGTTTGAGCTCTGAGCAACAGCAGTTCGAGTCAGCCCGAGCCGAGCAGCTGTGAGCTGCCAACAGGTGGCGGGATGGCTCAGCTAAAAAAAAAAAAAAATCTACTGAGTTTGGGGGACTGTCAAGAGAAATTTTTATCAGCACTGCCTGAAAAACACTGAGTTTGCTTTTTCTCCTCCCCATCGACCTCCAACTCTGTGTTTGGTGTCCCAGCCAATATGACAAGGGAATTCTAGAGCACAGCAGATGTTAGAAGGAGCCCCACATGGAGAGGGGTGGCAACCTGGATTCTCAGCTCTGTTCACTTAGCTTCACTAAGGTGATATGTTAGCACTGAGCATCAGAGATGTGGTGCCTTTGTCCTCCACTGCAGGGCATGGACATAAAAATGACAGTGCAGGGCCGGCCAAGTGGCACGTTGGTTAAGAACTGGCTTGAGACTCCAGAGGGCCCCGGTTCGGATCCCACATATGAGGGCCAGTGACACTGCCCTCTACAGCTAAGATGGTGAACAACTTGGGCCAGTGAAGCGACGTCCTCCACAACTAGACTGAAGAACAAAACAACAGCAACTTGTCTGTTCCCCTTCCCCTGATTCCCCAGCACTGTTCGCCTCCCCCAATTCCCCAATAAAAAAAAAATCTTTAAAAAAAAAAATGACAGTACAGGGTCAAGGGCTCCGTCCGCCTCCCCTCTGTTGTATGTCCTGGGAGTCTGGCCAGACTGACTGCATGACCTGGACCTGCTGCTTGAAGCCTCAGCTGGGTTCACCCAGTGGGAAGAACCTGCAAAGTCAGGAGGCTGGACAGAGACAGGTGTTGGGATATGTCCCCCAGTTCCCTCTGTGCTCTGGGGTGCGTTTTCTCTGGCATGTCCCTCTTCCCGTGTGCCCCTGCCCCCTGGCTCCCACAGCAATTTGCCCCTTCTTCTGTCCCGTGGGTGCTCCTGCCGTGCCTGGCCTGGAATGCCCCGCCATTGCCTTCTCATTGCCTGATAGTGCCCATATCTCTGTCAATACAGGAGTCCTCCCTGCGCGCAGTCATTTTGGGACTTAAAACAACAACCGTACAAGCTGAAACCATGCGAAACCAACTCAATAATCAACGGAAACATTACATTTGTGCTGTGACCTTTCAAAACGTTTGTCCAAATATTAAAACCCTCTTACGGCCGGTAAGAGAAAAGTAGTAAAAGTTAATAGTGAATACACTAATTTGAAACATTTGAAATATTGAGAATGAAAATATGTCTTTGTAGAAGTTTTATCAAAAGCTGTGTGAACAGTGCTTGCCTGCTCCTTCTTGTCATACATCTTACACGAAGCGAACCTGGGCGGATTATCAGACCCTTTCTAAGTTTGGATCAGCTTCCAACATTTTATCCTTTTTACTTTCAATGTCAGAAACTATTCCCAAGCGTTCCTTTAATGCGGGTT
This sequence comes from Hipposideros armiger, assembly GCF_001890085.2. Classification (NCBI taxonomy): domain Eukaryota; kingdom Metazoa; phylum Chordata; class Mammalia; order Chiroptera; family Hipposideridae; genus Hipposideros; species Hipposideros armiger. The sequence goes on from NW_017731368.1 coordinate 4,567,277, forward strand.
TTTGCAGGTGTCACTTCCTCTGGGACATCTTCATCCCTTTCGTCATTTTTTTCACTTCCTCATTAATGAATTAAGTTCAGCTTTCCCAAGTTCCACCAGCTGCGTATCCAGAGACTCAAATGGCAGCAGTGGCCATACTCCCACAGGTGGCCACCATTTCTTCTGAAACTCCATTGACAATCTCTTCAAATTTCACTTCCCACATTATCACTTTTCATTTCTTTGCTGCATTTTCATCTTTATTGGCCATTCATGGAAATGATCTATTTAATGATCCGTTTTTGTAAAATGTCACATGAGTTTATCACCGGGAGACAAGGAGGCAACACAATCACACACTTTGCTTATCTGTGCATGAACTGAATAACAGATGTGCAGTGACCAGTCGCCAACAGGCGTTGAAAGAGGCGACATGACTGGTCAGTGATCAGGCCATGCACCTGTTACCTACATGGTGATTTGTGGATGAAAAGCTAGCAGTTCAGTTGTACTTGAGCAACTGCAGCCTTTTGCAATTGCTCACAGTTACTATACCAATGGAACTGAAGTCTTAACCATCTCCTTGAAGGACTGGTGTTAATTAAAATAATTGAAATATTGACCATTGAAAATAATGCATATCAGAATTGTGCAAAACAAAAAGTGCCTGGAGTCCTTTTTTCACAGCCCTTTGATTGGATTCTGCTTCCTGCTGGGACCATAAGTGATACAGGGTACAGCCAACTTTCCAGGGGTGTGAAAAAGTTTCATAAACAAAAGGAAGATAGAAAAGAGAAAAAGAAAAAGAAGGGAGGGGAAAAAAAAGAAGAAAAAAGAAAAAGCTTCACAGAATTCAGCCAAGGTTTGCCAAGATATATCCTGTAGTTTTGACTCAGAACCAGCAATCGATGATTCTACCATCCAGGTGCAGGCAGGCAGGCAGACACCTGGTTGTAACACCCTCCTAGGTCCAGGCTCTTCAAGAAGGGAGCTGGCCTATGAGATAACGGATCCAAAACTAAGGCTGAAACGGCCATGCTTAGAAACTAGGAATTTGTTGAAAATAAACAAGGGCTTCACCCAGCTAACTCAGTTGAAAACAAGCTTCCCTGCTGAAAGACCCATGGAAGCAAGTTTTGGGGAACCAGATAAATGAATCACAATTCCTTCTTTAAGATCTCTTTGTACTTCTGGCTCCTAGTTTCCAGTTCCCTCCCACGTTCAAGCTTTGGGGCGATAGTGGATCTGTGGCACAAATTGCTAGTTACCTATCATTTGCCCTTGCTTCCTCAAAAAAGTTTAATTTTTATTTGGGGTGTCAAGGTGTCCACCTAAAGGATCGGCATTTGACAGGGTTCTGGCCTAGGAGATATAAGCAAAAGGGAAGGCTCTTTAAAGTAAGTTGACTCGACCTTTCTTGCCCATTCTCCCTTTTCTTTTATGTAATGCCTGGAATTTAATTATGGTTGGAGTAGTTAATTATGGTTGGAGCTCCAGCAGCCATCATGGGCCATGAGGTAACCTTGAAGCTGGAAAGCCCACATTGGAATGGTGGAGTGGGAAAGTCAAAGGAACCTTCATCCCCTGTGGTCACGGAGATGCCATACAGGCATTGGACGACCTGCGTCCAGACGCGTCTTGTTTCAGGCCCTGTTATTTTGGATTTCTCATTATATGCAACCAACTCAAATTCTAACTGATAAACATGCCTACTCCCTACTGAAATGAACTGATTACACCAAGTCCTTCAAGTTAGACCTCTCCCCCCTGTCTAAATCAATATAAAACAGTAACCAAATTGATTGTAGCCAATCCTGATTAGTGTGCATGATACCACTGCTCAATGCTTAGAGTGGCAGGAAACTCAGACTGAGTGGAAAGATATTCTGGGGCTGATGGGTTTCTTCTAAAATCCTAACCTAGTAGGCAGCTAGCTTCACCTAAGCCAGGGGTTCTCAACCACTATAGCTTGGAATCACCTGGAGAGCTTTAAACATTTTCAGAGCCTGGTTCCACTCCCCAGAGATTCTGATTTAATTGGTCCCTAGAGGGCAGCCTGGGTGCTGTTTTGGTTTTGGTGGGGGTTTTTTTTCGTGTTTTTTTTTTTAAGTATCTCAGGTAATTCTAATGTCTGGCTTAAGAACCACTGACCTCACCTTTAACTTGGCGTGGTCCATATTAGTTCACATTCAACTACATTGCCAGACTGTCTTCCCCCAAAAATTGTCTTTCCAGAATAATAATAATAATAATAATAATAATAGGTTCCAGTTAAGCTCACTGTGGTTTTTTTTTCCCCGATCCAGGTGAAAATCATAGCTTTTTAGCATCTTTTATGTAGGGCAGTCTTATTTCCAAAACTTTTTCATACAGTACCATTGTCTCATAGCCTTCATAATTGTGTGCCAAGCAGTGGGCTAGATCGGGGCTTTATGTATATTTACTCTTCACAACAGTGATGTGAGAAAGGTATATGCCCTCTCTACAGATGGGGAAACAGCCTCAGAGAGTAATCCCAAGTCTGGGTCCCCAGGGTCCCTAAGGGATGGCCTTCTGCTCGCACCTCCCAGTGCACATCCCCCCATCACCCCAGAAAGTTGAATTGGCTCATGGAAGCTTCACAGATGTGGATTCCAGGCCTTTCTCTCCTGCCTTCGCCTATGGTCTTGGAGAAAATAATTCAGAGGGCATTTGAAGAGGCTGTGGGAACCACAGATAAACCAGTCATGGCTGACATGACAGGCTAAGAAAATGGCCCTCCTCTGTGTCTGTGAGCTTGGGCTCTGATGCTTTGTTCTTCCATTTCAAGTTGTGCAGTTGAAGAAACCACAGCTCAGAGATTGTGACTGCCCCAGGATCACAGGGCTAGAAAGTGCCAGAGCTGAAATCTAAATCCAGTGTTTCTTCCTGACCCTTTGTCACTGCCAATGAGTGACTTCAACAGGGCTTAAGGTTTTCCTCGTTAAACTTGGTGATTAATTGTCTCTGACCTAACTATTTGGCTTGCGTGTCCTCATCTGAAAACAATTTCCTACGAATACAGCCCAGTTCTTTTCCCAAGAATGCAAAACAGGAGAGCTACTCTCAGGGACAAAACCAGCCCCACCCCTTTGCTTTGGAGCTCCCTAAAATGTCAACCTCCCCACCAGATGGGTGAGCACCTCAAGAACAGGATCTAGACCTCATGCCTCAGCTCCTGGCAGAGCGATTAGCACATGGTAGGCACTCAATACTTAACTAGTTGGCCGTTTGGAGAAATTGTTTGCACAAAGTTTTATTCTAAGAAAGCAAAATTCATTCTCTCGCGAGCTGGGTGACCTTGGCTGGTGTGGGGGAGGAAAAATAACCCCTTCTACCCTTCTAAGTTCTTCTGGCTGGTCTAATACTCCAATTAACATGAGACAGATTAACAGGAGAAAATAACCAAGTTTATTGTACATGTACATATTTGGGCTCCCTAAGACTATGGGGCCCCAGGACAATTCAGGCAGTGGAGGCTTATATGAGATTTTGGACTAAGGCAGGGGTCTGGATCTTCAAAGGGCAAGTAGGAAGTTCACAGGTAGATGAGAAAGAGCAAAGATGCGGTAAACAAATGGGACACAGAGGGGAATCTTTCTTGATTCTTTTCTGCCACACTGAGATCATATGATGCTAAGATGATGCTCCCCTCCTTTAAGCCGGCTTTTCTATCTGAATTCCTTTAGGCAGATAATGGGGAGAGTCCAAGATTCTTTCTGAGTCTTTGTTTCTTAAAAATAAATAACCAGCTTAAAAATAATCAATATCCCAGAAGGCGTATTTTGGGGTGGCCAACTCTGCTTCCCCTCACAGGTCACTTAACGTCCCTGTGCCTCAGCTCCATCTGAAGATGGCATTGATCTTTGAATTGTTTCTCCCCGGCTGTGGTCTCACATTGCATGGAACAGCAGTGCACTCTAGTGGAGAGAATGGTTAGTTGTTTTTGTAGGTTGTGCCTTGAAAGATTTTTAGCTTGAGATTCATAAACCATGCTCATAAAAGAGCCGCCCATGAGAAGCAGGTGAGGTAAAACCTAACGTTAGGGGCTGGCCGAGTGGCGTGTTGGTTAAGAGCTGGCTTGGGATGCCAGAGAGCCCCGGTTCGGATCCCACATATAAGGGCCAGTAACACTGCCCTCCACAGCTAAGATGCTGAACAACAGCTCGATCTGGAGCTGGGCTGCCGTGAGTCGCTGGCTATGGTGTGGGCTGCAGCCCCTGCTGCAGTGGGTTGCCATGGGCTACCGTGCGTAGCCAGCAGCCAACGTGGGTGGCCAGCAGCCTCTGTGAGTGGCCGTCCAGAAGCCGGCGACTGATCTGCCTCGCCCGGGAAGAGCGCAATGATGGTGCCAACTTGGGCCAGTGAAGCAACGTCCTCCACAACTAGACTGAAGAACAAAAGGACAGCAATTTGTCTGTTCCCCTTCCCCCAATTCCCCAGCACTGTTCCCATCCCCCAATTCCCCAATAAAAATCTTAAAAAAAAAACAAACTAACATTAGGCTTCAGGAATAGCTCTGGAAAATCTGGAAGAAAAAATGGGTTTTTACTGACTTCCCTACCACCTATCACAAATGTACAGCAATACACACCAATGTGAACGCCTATTTACATTTCACACTCACATCATAAAACCTAAAAACTTTCTTCAAGATTCTGGAAGGATTTAATATACATACAGATGGTGTGTGGGCTTTGGAACTCAACAGACCTGAAATTCCAGCCCCATCAATGGATGTTCTTTGAAAAATTATCCTCCCTCTACCGGATTTCGTCAACTGTAAAATAGATTTAGTAGTACCTGTCTCCTAGATTATTGTGAATATTAAATGAGTTCATTTCTGGACTGTCTCCAGGACACAGTAAAGGACTACTGGGTCAGTGCCCAGCACACATTAGGAGCATACACATTGCTCATGTTCTTAATATCTCCATTTTCTCTTAGCAAAGCCAAAAATCAAAGGAAGAATGTGACTGGAGGTTTTGTTTTTGTTTTTGTTTTTTTGTTTTTTAAGATTTTATTGGGGAATTGGGGAAGGGGACCAGCCAAGTTGTTGTACTTCAATCTTCATTGTGGAGGGACCCAGTCGCCATCTGGCTTCCTGTCAGCAGCTCGTCCTCTAAGCTCAAGGTGCTGTGTTCAATCTTAGTTACGGGTGGGCGTAGCCACCATCCCATGCGGGAGTCGAACCAGCAACCTTGTTAAGAAGCACATGCTCTATCCACTGAGCCATCTGGGCAGCAGCTCAGCTCAAGATGCCAAGTTCAGTCTTAGTTGCGGGTGACCTTAGACCACCATCGAACAGGAAATCTTGTTGTTACACCAGCTGAGCCATCCTGCCACCTGTTGGCAGCTCAGCAACACCTCAGCTCAGGCGCAGCATCACTGGCCCATGTGGGAATCGAACCAGCGGCCCCATTCCTCAGAGCTTGTGCTCTTAAGCCAACTCTTAACCAATTCAGCCACTCGGCCAGCCCGTGCCTGGAGGTTTAAGGCCTCAGGGATACACTGGTGGAGCGACATTTTCAGTTGACAGATGTTTATGTATGTGTGTGGGAGAGAAGGTCACATTCCACAGGCCAGCTCTGACCAAGGCTGGAACCAGCCTTCTCTGCCTTATAACTCGCGGTTAGGCAGAAAAGGCTGTGGTTTAGGAAGGGCAGGAGAGGAGCAGGAGGAGATGGGGATCCAGGCAGGGTGTGATTTGCGTTGGTTCAAGCAGGAGACTTGGGCCCAGGGGCGATGGAGCTGGAGGGCGGGGACAGACGGGAGAGTTCCTCGGGAAGTAAAATCATGGAGTCTCGACGATTATTTGGATCTTCAAGGTGACAGACACTGAGGCACCTGTGATGCCACACAGATCTGGGGTGTGGGCGACTGGATAGGTGGGGACCTCCCACGGAGATGGTGAACTCAGGAAGAGAAGCAGACGCGAGTGGGAAGACATTGAGTTCCCTTTCCCACATGTTGACTTAGATGCCTAAGGAATTCTAGGTGGAAATGTTTACCAGACACCTGAATTTGTACCTGTTTGGGATTCGAGAAAGAGAAAGAGCAATGGCCTGTGGTCGCCGCAGAAAATGAGATGGCCCGTGTAGGGGATGAGCCTTGCCTGGGCAGAGGAAACAGCCACCAAACAACTCTCTTTTCTGGAGAGGATGCTACCAAGGGTCCTTAGGACAGCTGGTCAGCATCCTGGCCTGGGGAGCTTAGAGAGCATCGTCTAAATCTCATTTTGCAGATGAAGAAACTGGAGGCTGAGATGCCGCACAGGCCTTCTCCAGGGTCCCACAGCAAGTGCCACCAGGACCAGCCCCAGGTCTCCGAGGTCACCCCTTCTCCACAAGGAGGGGTCTTCATCTGCACTTCCTCCCCTCGCTCTCCCTGGACCAGGCTAGGCTGAGAAAGGATGAAGAAATGGCCAAATGCAAAAGGAAGATTAGAAACAGGAGCAGCAGCTGTGATGGGACAAGAAAGAAAGAGCAAGGCTTGATCGGGACTTGAGCGCATGGCCCCGAAATATTCACAAGAACCAAAAGCCAACAGAGGGGCGCAGGCCGAGTGGCTCAGTTGGTTAAGAGCTTGCTCAAGAGTGCGAGCTCTGAGTAACAGCAGTTCGATCCTGGCCCGAGCTGAGCTGCTGCTGAGCTGCCAACAAGTGGCAGGATGGCTCAGCTAAAAAAAAAAAAAAAGCCAACAGAGAAAGACTTCACAGAAACCGCCTTCCTGCTCAGCCATTCTCTCTGCTGGACAGTCACTCACCTTTCAAGTGCATTTCTCAGAGAAAGGGTTTAGGCCAGTGCTCTTCAAACTTGTTTTGCTAGCATTCTCTGAACACTTTTACTGTTAGTGCACAACTGATCAAAACATCATAGGTAAGGCCGGCCAAGTGGCACGTTGGTTAGGAGTTGGCTTGGGACATCAGCTCTGAGCAGCAGGGCCCCGGTTTGGATCCCACATGAGGGCCAGTGACCCTGCGCCCTCTACAGCTAAGATGGTGAACAACAGCTCGACCTGGAGCTGGGCTGCCGTGAGTGGGCTGCAGTGGGCTGCCATGAGCCGCCGTCCAATGGCCGGTGACCGACTGCCTCAGCCGGGAAGAGCACAATGATAATACCAACATGGGCCAGTGAAGCAACGTCCTCCACAACTAGACTGAAGAACAAAAGGACAGCAACTTGCCTGTTCCCCTTCCCCAATAAAAAGAAAGTCTTTAAAAAGAAATTGAAAAAAAAAATCACAGGTATAGTATGCATTTTTATAAATAGGAATCTCTTAATTGGATGGATTTTTTCTTTTTTAATTGGCTCATGCTTCCTAGAATGAAGTAGGGTTCAGCATCAATAGCATTCCAATTCTTCACTTTTAGAGTTGAAAATGTTGAGAAACTTGGATGCGATAACAGTTGGTGGGACTGCACAGTGATGTCACTTAATACTTGAACTTCTCAGGTACAGGTGAAAAGCACTCTGTCATTGGAAATCACTAACCTTACAAAAGGAGTTTTCACCCAGTCTTTCACTTGTTCCACACCTACACCAACATTTCAATTCATCCCTTTGTTTGATATCCCCAAGGCTTTTAATGCACCAGGACAACACCCCATGGCAGAGGTGCGAAAAGAGGCCTCAACTGTCACTTCTAGAGTAACACAGAAGCTGACAATCTAGAAACCGACTTCCTAATAGTTCTTATAAACCATGGAAAATTCTCCAAATTTTCTACCTCTGAGCTAAGGCTGGGACTAGTGATGTGAGAGAGGCACTTATCTGGGGTAGAAAATTTAAGGATGAGCCAAAAAAACTCAGTGATCATGATAAATAATATTTAAATGTGACATTTTTTAAAATCAAAATTAATGCAAAAAATCCATGATGAGCAAAAATGTCAAACTTTTAAATAAAAACAAGATCCCAGGACAGGTGGACCCTAGCCTGAAGTCCACAAGTCTCAGTGTCTCAAACGTGAAAGAGCCTTTGTGGCTGAAGACTAGGTAACGATTCTCTTGCCCATACTGCCACCTGCTGCTGGAAGTAGGTAATGCTTGCTGCCTGCCCGAGTGGTGCCTCTCCACCAGCACCCAAGCTTACGCCCAGAGGCAAGGGTACCTTCTTGCAGTAGCCCCCCCCGCCACTTCAGGAAATCTCCCTGCCCTGCGCACCCCGCACAAAAGCAGCCACTCTCCGCCAAGCTGCACCAACTTTATTTTGCAAAAGGAGGCTCCAAGCGCGCGGAGGGTGCCTGCGAGCAGGGTTCCGGGGCTGGAAGGTCCCCACAGCCCCTTACCTCCCTTCTCCGGCCCCCCAAGACTCCCGCCCCTCCCCCAGACCCCCATAGCTCTTCCTCCTCGCCCCTCCTCCGGGTCCCCGCGGGACCCTGCCCTTCTCCAGTCCCCCAGGGCTACACGATGGCGAACTGGCAGATGTACGGCAGCTGGTCGCGGCAACGCTTGTCGAACCATTTGCCGTTGGCCGCGCCGGCCAGGGCTGCGCAGTTCTCGGCCTTGCCGCCGTCGGGCTGCGCCGTGATCTCCGTCTCCCAGTTCTTGTAGGTGATGTGGCCGCCGGTCATGTCCACCCAGGTGCCCTCCGCCGCCATGTCGTTGAGGCCCAGCCAGATCTCAGCTTCGCTGCCCACGCTCTGGCGCAGATACTCGTACAGCGCGTCGTTCTCCAAGCCCGTCTGCGGGGTGCCCAGCGTGCCCCCACGCGAGATGCAGTCCTCGCTCGCCTCGTGGAAGGTCTTCGCCTGGGCAAAGGCCAGAAAGCACTTCATGTGCACCTTGGTGCCCTTCAGGCAGACTGGGAGGGGGAGAAATGGCCGTCACGAAAGTCTCCGGGTTCCTGAGCCAACCAGCCAACCGCCAGGGCTGGCCCACCAGCCTCCTTCCCACCCCATCCATCCTACGCACGGATCCTGCATGGCCCCCAGACCCAGGCCAGAGGGCTGTGCCGCGGTGGGCGGTACGCACAGCCCAGGTCCCCATTCAAGAGGCCTGGTGCCGCTGCTGCTAGGAGTGAGGACAGCTCCTTAGCTGCAGATAGCACCTAACTCAAGGTCACACCCCTTCCCTGGATGCCACAACCAGTGCTGGAGGGATGTGGGAGTGCAAAGGTGGGTCATCTCTCCCTGAGGCAGGGCTCTTCCTGCTTGGAACTCCATGGGGTGGCAGAAGCAGGCCTGCACCCCTGCTCAGCCCCGCTCTGCCCAGGTCTGCTTCCCCCCTTCTCTAAACAGGTGTGGATCCAAGATACCTAGGTACCACACTCCAGGTACCCAGAACCCCAAATCCATGCCCAAGAGGCCCAAGCAAGCTCCCAGCACCTGCCAGGGGGCTCGGCCTAGCAAACATGGCCCCTGTGTTCCAGGGGACTAGGTTTATAGACCGGTGGGGGAGGCAGACGTTTAAGTCAACAAATGAATAGATCATTACAAACCGCAATAAAATTAGATAAAGGAGGAAACATCCTTCTGTGAGAGCTTATAACTCAGGAGCCTGATTGAGAAGAGGAATTAGAGATTCTCGGGATGGTGAGGCTGGAGACATTTATCAGGCTGCCAGAGCAGCAGGTGCAAAGGCCCTGTGGTGGAGGTACAGTGTGGCACATTAGAGGGACAGAAGGATGACAGTGTGAACGCTGAAAGAAAGCATCTAAGTGGGAGGGAAAGCTGCCCAGTGAAAAGGGTCTTGGAGATGTCCAAGGAATCAGGAGGGGAGGGCTCACGGCCCAGGAGATGGAGGTACCTTGGTCAGAGAAGCAACAGGTGAGAGGGTGGCTGTGGGCACAGGGAGGTTTGTAGATTTCCTAAGGAGGAGTCAAGGTGATTCCCAGATGGTGACTTGAGAGGCAGCAGAGCAGAGCTAAGAGCAAGGCCCTGCTCCTGTCGGCTGTTGACAAGACACTCAGCTTCTGTGTGGAAAATGGAGGTGGGGTTATAGCAGTCCGCCCACCGCATGGGTTTTCTGTGAAGAATGAGTCAAGTACATAAAGCACTTAGAGCAGTGCCAGGCCCGTCGTAACTCGCGTGTGAGTTACCTATTATTGTCGGCCTACATTCTCTGCGTGCTCCAGGGCAAGGTCACTGAGGAGCAGGTGAGGCTGAGATGCACGGAAAATGAAGATGGTTATGAGAGATGCATGGTGGAGAGAGACAGAAAGAGAGAATAGGTTGCCCAGGTAGGCTAGCCAGGTAGTTCTGGGGCAGGTGGCTGCACCCTGACGGTGCCCCCAGGCTCTGCAGCTGTGTGACTTTGTCCATCCTTGCTTGGCTGGTTAGGGCCGGGAAGACCAGAGCCCACCTCACCTTGCAGCTGGCACGCACCTGCAGGCTGCTTCCATTCAGATCCTAATCTGTGCTAACCCGCCAGGTGCATGCAGACAAGGAACAGGACCTCTGCCTGCTTCCGTTTCCCCATCTTCAGCATAATTATGATGATTGACAGTGGCAGCATCAGCCAAGCCGCTAACACGCGGGAGTGAAGGGCTGTGAGGGTTGTGGGGGGCTGGCTGAGTGGAGGGCTCCTGGGAGCCCATTAGGGTGGGAGCTGCTGCTCCACAGAGCACTCCAGGGCTCCCACTTCTGGTGAGCGATGATGGGTCCCTGTGGAAGAGCTTTTATCCTTTGGGACATTCCCACTGCCGCACGTGTCAGGGGATCTCCCCGAGAGGAAGCCGGCTGAGGAGGGTGTGCCCTGAACGGGTGCCCTGGCGAACAGCACTGGCCTTGGGGAGCCAGCTGGGGCCCTGGTGCTGGCTGGAGGCTACAGGCTGGCTGCCGGCCTGAGCCCTTCTCTCTGGCGCACTCCTGGCCCGAGACGCCACCGTCTGCACTCACCTGTCTGCAGGGCCTGCTGCTCCTTCAGCAAGGCCACCTCCTGGGACAGGCTCTCCAGTTGGTTCTTGAGCTCCTCAAACATCTTCGGACTCACAACATCTAGGGTGAAGTGAGCAGGAAGTGGAGATGATCACAAACGTGATAAAGGCCGTGGGATTGGGGTGGGGGCAGGGGCTGGCCGTGTGGACCCTACCTCTGTCAACCACAAGGGGACGAGGGGACGCCCCTCGACCTTGTACCTCAGTATACTTTCTCTCTCTCTGTCCCTGCTGATGGTCATCTAAGTAATTGCTCATAACAGTCCTTCTGCCCGGGGGACCCAGCCTTCACTTGTTCCTGCTAAAGTGAGACCCGTGTCACATTTATTTAGGAGTGTTGCCGAGGATCAGAAAGGGCTGGGATTGGCAGGGGCTGGGCTGGGGGTGCGGGCAGAGCCTTCAGTGACCCCCAACCACTCGACCACCCTCTCAGCTCCAGAAGAGAACAGAGCACAGGAGGCAGGGCGGAGGCCCTTGAGACCTCCTGGGCTCACCTCCCCAAGCCGGAGGGACAAGACACAGATGAGCAAAGCAGGTGCCCCCGCCTGGGGCTGAGTGTGGCAGCACAGGTAAGCGTGTGTGTGGGCTCTGGGGTCACGCGGATGGGGGGCTCCTGGAGCAAGTTGCTCAGCCTCTCTGAATTCAGTTTTCTCATCTGTAAAATGGGGTGATAGTAGCCCCACCTCAGAGGACTCTGAAGAAGACTAGAGACTAAGAGAAATAAACCATGTGAACAGTGCTGGGCTCATAATCAGTGCTGTGGCCCCGATCACGTGTCTCTTGCAGATAAGAAACGGGCCAGACTGAAGCAGCTTGCCAAAGATCGCAGAGCCAGCAGCTTGCAGGACTGGCCCGGACTCAGGGTCACCTGGCTCCAAACTTGCTCTTCCGCACCCGACAGCACTCAGAGTCCTAGTGAGCCCTCCCGAGCACCAAGGGCCTGCTGGGGTTATGCTGGGAGCTGGTTACGTGGGAGTCAGCAGGGCAGGTGGGCGAGGCCTTTCTATGTGTGTGGAAGCTGCGAGCTCTGTGGGTGGACCCCAGTTCTGCCGAAATTCCGGGGGCTCCAGGAGAGGCTGTGCTCAGCTTAGGGTGGGGAAGGACTTCCACGATCCCCTTGCATGAAGTCCACGGTCATGAGGGGTGAGGTCAGAGCCCTTGTCCATCTATAAGGTGCGTTTGCCGGGGAATCACAGGAAACAAATGCAGGTAAAAACATACTTGTATAGACAGAAATCAGTGATGTGACTCATCAGATATGAGGAAAATGACGGCCAGGTGAGCAAGGCACAAAGGGAGAGCCTGGCGGGGGGTTATGTGTGCCTCGCACTGGGCTTCTACCTCAGCCGGGCCACAGCAGCTCTGAGCATGATGCACCAAACAGGGTACCATGTGAGGAGGTGCAAAGGCACGCAGGGGACAGGACAAATAGGGGCGCACGTCCAGCCCCTAAACCTTGCCTTGGCTGTGCTGGGTCAGGCCAGAGAAAGGGGCGCCTTTCTACAATGTGTCAGCTCAGAGGGGTACCTTTGTCATTTGCTCCGAGGTGCCCGTGTGTACAAGGGAACCTCCAGGGATGGCCAAGGAGCAAGGGACCCACTGAGGAAGGTGTGGGGGTCGAGGGCGTCTGTACAGCTCTGGGCGAGGAGCTGGGAGGCCCGGCTGCGGCCACTGTCTATCTCAGGCCCTCAGACTCGTGATGCGTGTGATTGAAACAGATGTCCTCCAGGCCCCCTCCGCCCCCCGCCCCCCGTCCCTGTTCTGAGGGCCTGTGACCGCTATGAGGCCATCCTGTCCACCTGAGCTTTCGGCCCCCCCTGCATGCCTCACCTCTGGCTGACCCCCATCCAGCTGGCTGGGGCCTCACCCCACACCGAGCATATGAGCTCCCAGAAGCGCCCAGGGTGCTCGCCCTCCTCGCCCTCCCTGGGGGCCGGGGTCGGGGCTTAGCACGCGCTGTTCTTTCCTCCCTTCGCCAGCTTGCTCTCCACCGCTCTGCTGGCCGCCAGTGGCCTCCTCGGCCCTCCCTCCCTGGGGCCCTGGGCCCCCTGCCTCACTCTTGTGCACTGGCCCCCACAAGTAGATTGTTCCTGTGAGTCTCAGTCCTGGCTGCTCGTAGGAATCGCTGGAGATTTGTAGGCAACGCAGCCGCTGGGCCCACCCCAGCTCCCAAGCCAGCATTCCAGCAGTGGGACCCAGGCCCCGGGATCTTAATGTATTCCTGAGATGGTGCTGAATCCGGAGAGAGGACCACTGGGGTTCTGGCATCGGTTCGCATCTTTAGAGCAGGGATGGGGACCCTCAGCATATATGTCTTACGTGAACACAGAGCTCCATAAGCATGTGTTGTGTATGTGCACAGGTGAGTCAGACATGGGAGTGGGTTTGCGAGAGGCGGGGCTGGACGGGACGCTCCACCGTTGCTGTCAGCTCTTCTGCAGGCCCCCGGGGGCCACCTGCATGGGGACCACTCAGGGCCAGGGTTCAAGTGTGACAGCTGGAGTCAACTAAGGCATCGTCTGCTCTGAGCTTCTCCTTTGTCATATGATTAAATACATGATTTACATGATTAAATGGGTAAATACTAAGTCTTCGGTGACTGAGAAATTAGCAACTATTTTCCTCATTCAAAACTTCCATTTGCCTTTGGAACCGGGCACTCTTTACCAAGAACATCCCTTAGTGGCGATTTCAGCTAACAGCCATGCATGGGATTGAGTCTTCTGTTTTTAATGAACATTTTCTAGAAGGTAAAATATATAATTTTTTTAAAAAACCAAATAGTTCAACGAGTTAAACTCTCCTTCCCGATCAAGACTGCCCTTAGCTCCCCAGTTTTTCTTCCCAGAGGTAATCACTGTTAGTAACTCTGGTAGATCCTTCCAGGAAAATTCTATGCATACACAAGTAACTATGTATTTTTATAGAAATCCCTTGTTCAAAACAAATGTCGGCATAGCATCCATTCTGTTTTGGACTTTCCTTCGTTCACTTTACAAACTGAACCTTGGAGATGCTTTTCCATCAGCACCCAGGTATGATGCTCCCATCCTTTGTGTCAGCCCCGTGGGTCCCCACGGTCCTGATGTATCCTTGGGTACTTCACTGCTCGATGGCCAATGGCAATTGTCCATTGACAGAGGAGGCCCAGGGAGGGGCCTGAGGGCAGCCCACGTCCCTTTCCCTGCTTTGCCAGTTTCCTGTGCTCCTGGCCCTGGCCGCCTGTGTCTCTGCCTGGAACTCTTTCCTAGCCTCTGAGCGCTGTGGGGGTGACAGCCCATTCATTGCCATGGCTTCAGCAATGTTGTCTCAACACAGCCGGGGCTGACCTCACTGCAGGCAAAGCTCCAAGGGCAGACTTTGCCGCAGCCAAGGCGCCCCAAGGGCATCCCAAACTCCAGAGGCGACCGAGGGAGAGCAAAGCTGCTTCCAGGGTCCTTGTTTGCTTGCACGTTTGTATTTCCTCAAGGCTGGGCTACACTATAGAACTGAGAGTTAACTTAGTCCTCCCCTGCTCCCAGTGCATCAAGTATATCCTATGTGCCAAGCCCTGGGCTGGGCACTTTGCATGTTTTATATCATTAAATCCTCACGACAACCCTTTGAGCAAATTCCACGATCCCCATTTTGCAGTTGAGAAACCTGAGGTTCAGAGATCCCAAAGCAGAGGCTGTTGGCACTCTGATGAGAGTTGGGCATCTCCAGACGGCCAAGCCAAAGATTTGATTTCTCTAAAATATGGGGGGGGGGGGAGCATGTCAGTTTTGATCTGGAAGATTCTTTCTGACTCTGAGAGTGAGTGACCCTTACAATTCTGGCAACCGCCCCTGCTATTGGAGAACTCTCCCAGGCCCCCGGGGGGAACGTCACTCAAGTTCCCTGGACTCATCCAGAAGTAAAATGAAGCGAAGGGGCCTGAGGACCAGCGAAGGGGAACGTGACCAGCTCCCTGGACGGTGGAAAGGGTCCCCGTCCCCCTCCTTACCTTTCTTGGCATTTGCAGCCTTTTTGACCTTAGGGGTCGGTGGGTCCGTGGTGACCTGGGTCAGAAGGGAGAAGAGGCAGAGAAGCAGGTAGGCCCCCCAAAGCTCCATGCTGCTGCTGCTGCCTGCAGAGGGCCTGGGTCGAGAGCAGTGGCCGTGACCAGGGCTGCACGTCTTAAGACAGCTGCCACAAGGACCTCTGTCCAGGAAACCCTCCCAGACTTGGCCGTGGGCGTGCCAAAGGGGGAAGGCCTGAGAGCCGCAGAGCCTCGCCTCCTGGGGAACACCCACCCAGCAGCCTGGCCCTGTCTTCTAAAACAGTCATTGATTTCTAGGATTCTGAAAAATATATGGTAGTCGTCCGAGCTCAAGCCGTTACATTGGGCAGGCACAGAGTCATGCCCTTCCCTGGCATTAGCTCACAGAGGCCTCCTGCCAGCAACATGAGGGAAGTCCAGTCATGTCCCCCTTTTACAGCTGAGGAAACCGAGGCTCAGGTTAAGGGAATTTCCCACACTGCCCAGGCCACACTTTGGAGAGAGCATTTTGGCTGCTGAGTGGGGGACAGGTTGGGGGACCCAGAGAGGTGGCAGAGGGCATTAAGCCTGTGTCCAACACTAGCCCACAGCTTCACTCTTTCCTACATAACCTGGCAAGTGAGCTCTCTGCACTTCAGGAAGGAGGCTTGCTTAGAGAGCTGTCCATGAGCAGTGAGGCTTGTCTTTGGTTTTCTCATCCTGCAGGTTTCAGAGGTGTGTGCGCATGCATGCATGCATACGTGCATGCACTATACAAAGCACCTGAGAGCCACCTGTGCTATAAAATGACTTTTGTAAAATCACAGCAGGGGAGGTTTTTTGGGGGTTGGGGTCTCCACAGGTTTAGGCTTGGCGTGTCTCCCAAGGAGGGTCTACACAGCCAGGAAGATACAGCAACCGCCCTGCAGAAAGACAAGTTCTTCCCACACTGTAAACTTGTGCCCGTCGCCGGGGCCCGTAGCACTATCGGAACAATGCTTTCAAAGGAAGTCCTGTCTTAGGACAGCACATTGCCCTGCATCATATTTGTGTGCGTGAAAAGCGAGATTTCCTTTAATGTAATCATTAAAAATATATCACCATTTTTTTGTAACCCTGTTTTGGCATGTCATTGTTTTGTTAACTGCTTGGTGGGCCTCAAAAAATGCAAGTGGCCCATGGTGTCTCGACCTCTGAGTTAAAAGCAAGTTGGAAGAGGCCGTCTGGCATAACGACCCCTCAATGTGAGCTGTCGCTTTCCCTTGACCCTGTGAGATGTCCCTGTGTGCTTGCTCAAACCCTTCCTGGGACAAGTAGCTCATTACTCTGCAAAGCAGCTGGTTCCATCATGAGACACTGAGCTTGTTATAAAGTCCCGCTGGTGAGGCAGGTAGGCTGGTGGACTGTCACCGTGGTCCCGGGCGCCAGCCCCTGCAAGAGGAGCAATCACGTAAGGGGCCAGAAGATATCTGAAATAGGACACCGTGTCTTTCTTTGATTGTCTCCGTGTTTCTTTCCTTTTCTCTCAACTGTTCCTCTACCATATGGTTCCTGGACTTTTTTACCTTCTGGAAAGACACCTTTGGATAGAATTTTGCTTGTTATTGTCCTCCCAAAACATGTTCTCGAGGGGCCTGCCTGTGGTCAGACTGGACACTCTTCCGAAAGCCACAGATGCACGGGCTCTTTGCAGCAACCATGCCTCACTGCTGCCAGTGTTGGGCCTATGGCCATTAATACCCAGGTCCCCTTGTTCCCCGCAGCTCTCCCCGGCCAGAGGAGGACAACCACTGCGGCCAACAGCCCTGGGGGAGGCCATGGAGTTTCTCCTTCCAACACGAAACACCTATCTCTGCTGGCACCATCCCCAAGCTCTGCCAGCCAGTCGGGCAGCAAGTGGCAGGGACAGGGGCTGCTTCAGCCAGGAAAATGTCCTGGGTTAATGTTTGCTGAGTGACCTTCCCTCAAGGCAATGCCCGTGTGCTAAGGCACCGCCCTCAGGGCCCACTCTGTTCACACCAGTTTTCCTACACAAAGAATGGTCTTCGTGACAAAGCCCAGAGGCAGAAAAATCACAAGAGTCCTAAAAGACACATTTCAGTTTTCAAGTTTTTGTTGTTTTGTTTTTCCTCCAAAGCTGTTGGAAATCTGAGTTGTATGAAACAAGCTCTGGCCACCCCACCCATGTCAGCCCCAACAGCATGAAAACTTCTGGCCCCACACGGAGCGTCCCCCACCCCCCGCTGTCGCCCTGCACAGATGTTTCCTTTCGGAGTCACTGGCCCTGTGTCAGCAGAAATGTGGCCTGCCTATGGCGGCAGAGGGCTTTCCAGGCTCTCTTCAAAGGTAAGAGCATCTGGGGTGCATGTCTCCAAGAATACTGCGAGGGCAGTCTCAGCGCTTAGCCAAAGCCAAAGGGCCTATGACCTTGACCTCCACGACCCCATTAGGAAAAGTCATTTGTTCCTTTTCAAACCTTGTCAGCCTGGTGCTCTGTCACTCATTCAAGTTCTATGGTCTTGTGGTTAGGTCTCTTCCATCTTTCGGTGAGCTTGGACTTCTGGTCTGTGAACTTCACGTGGGCTCCTCAGTCCAGCTGCCCCTAGGTGGGTCAGGATGGCTGGAGTGGGCTGGAGTTGCGATATTTCCCTTCCTCCATGTCCGTTAGGTTCTGATAAAACCCCAGCAGGGTAGGCTCTGGGGACAGTTTCTCCTGAGGGCAGGCCTTGTGAAAAAGAACAAAGCTGGTGTATTTCAAGATGGTTCCTTTTTCCCTCTTCCTGCCCCGGAAGTGCAAGACGGTTTTTCTCTGAAATTCACTGTGAGAACCAGGCTGAGCCCCTGGAAATAAAATGCACAAAAGTGTGGGGCCCCTGACGACAAGGTTCCCCTGGAGTTTGCAGCTCCCAGAGTCGTGCTCACCGAGCCTGTAGCAGTTCATCAGTTACAGTCCAGGCTTCTTTCTCCTGGTTCCCCCGCAGGTTTCCGTGGGTTTCCGCTCCAGCAAGTTGTGGTCTCTGAATTTGCCTGTTGGTGTCTCCCATCTGGGCAGCAGTGGCTGGCCCTATGACCCCACCTCTCTCTGTCTAATAAGAGTCGCGGCTTTTTAAGTTTGTTCAGTTCTAGCACCTCCCCCTCAATGACTTCAGGTGATTGCCAGGTCCAAACTTCAGGGGGCTCGCCCAGCAGCAAATGGGGAGCAATTGCAGACCTCCTTGCCAGGACATTAACCCTCCTTTCCAGCCATGGCCCAGGTCCCACACCCCCGAGGTCACTCCCATCTCCACCCCCCGGTACATGCCGAGCCAGGTCTTATGAGGAACCTAGTTCTTACCACAGCAGGGACTTCCCAGCTCGGGCTGCTGTAGTCGGACCCTAGTCCTTGGTCTAGGGGTGGGGGCTTCTTCTGCCTGCCCAAAGCACTCAGGGGAACAGGGGGACCAAGACCCTGTCTTTATCCCAGGTATGTCCCTTTCTTTCCTGATGAAAGCCCTGATTTTGGCAAAGGAAACCTGCCAACAATGTGCCTTCAGTCTCCTTTGCAGCTCTACCCTCCTCCACAAGCAGGCCAGCACATTCCACCCTGTAGTTGCAGATCTTTATTTATTTATTATTTATTTTTATTTATTTATTTGTTTGTTTGTTTGCTTATTATTTATTTATTTATAGCTGAGCCATCCTGATACCTGTTGGCAGCTCAGCTAGGGCAGTGAATGGAACTGGCGACCCTGTTGCTCAGCTCACACTCTTGAGCAAGCTCTTAACCAACTGAGCCACTCGGCTGGCCGCAGATCTTACTTTAAACTGTGCTGAGAAGGTCTCCTGGTTTTTATAGCATACCACAAGGTAATAGTTGGATGATGGGCCTGCCATTTTTTTCAAGGCTTTTCATAGCACTCAACAATTGTTATAATTACCACTGATCTCATACTACTGTGTGGCAGGGCTTTTGTATAACCCAACGCTTCACCCTCCTCCTGTACCCCATCTCAACCCACCACAGGCAAATCTTGGTAATGACGATGCTATAGCATGTCCTGGCTTATCACCAACTCACAGGGCCTCTGCTGCCATCTGCCAATGATGGACCCAGTTCCCAAATCCCATTCTAAGGCCACGTCTAGGGCCCCCAAGATAAAGCCTGATACAAGGATCCATGTTCCTACTTTATCGGGGAGGTGGTCCCACGGAGAGCAGGAGGGAAGGGATGGGGCGAGTGAAACAGGGCGGAAAAGAGCTGACGGCAGTCATGAGCGCTAAGGCGTGGTCCCGCCAGCACGTTTTGACAAGTGGATGAAATTCTCTCAGAACTGTCCACCCAAGGATCCAACGAAGAACCGTTCCTCCACTGGCTCCTGCCCCCCAGGGATTGCGGGTTAGCTCAGGAGGCGTTCAGGCCCTGCCACTTCCGGGCTGCACATCCTTTGAAGCCAAGTGGGCCCCCGCCAGTGTCCCGTGACTGTGTCAGAGGAGCCTAAGAGCAGGAAGCCAAACGCGACGGGCAGCACCGGAAGCAAGACTAACACGAGGCGAATCGAAGCCTGTCCTGCAGCTGTGCTTGGCCAGGGGCATCCTGACACGTGAGGCTGTATCGAACCATCTTCCCCCCAACCGGCACTTATCCTATGGCCATTCTTGGCGGGGGTGGAAATAATACTGGGATAAACTTCTTTATATTTCATGTTTTCACTCCCCTGCATCTCTTATTTGCTGGGGTTCCATTCCCAGAAGCGGAAATACTAGGTCAAAGGCAATGCACATTTTTCTTTGCACATTTTTCAAGGCTTTTAACATGCACTGCCAGGTTATTTCCCAAAAGTTTGGAATAGCATAGACTTATGCTGTTGGCAGTTTATCTGTGAGACCACTGCCTCGGTCAGCAATATGCAAATGACTGTTAATATTCTCAATTCGTGTGTCTTACAGGCTTGACTGTACGTGATTTGGGAGACCAAGGAATCACAAATACAAGGAAACAAATTTGAATATTCCACGTTGCACTCTCCCCTCCCCCGAGCTCTTAATTGCCTTTTGGCTGACTCCAGTGTTCCCTCCCTTCCCTCCCTGATGTTTATTTAATGGCCACTAACGACAGCTCTGGACAGCTCTGGTCATCGGATGAAGCGTGGGTTTCTCCAGGGCAGTCTTTTCCCAAGCCTTTGCCTTCAGCTGTTTTTTTCTTATTCTGAGAGCTGCAGTTATCAGATATTTCCAAGAAACGCCTCTCTTGGTGAGGCCTTGCTCATGTGGTGTTCTGTTTCATTTGTGATGCACACTTTTTCCAGGTAAGGGTGGCCGTGAGGGAAAGGTGTGGGGTAGCAGACAGATGTTACCATGCCCCCTCCCTCTAGCTTCCCTGTAACTGCTTAGCCAGTCAGCCTAGCTGAGACGCTGTCATACAACTGGCCTGGCCACACCTCGACCCTGTGCGTCATCTGTCTGATGTCCTAAATCATTAAGACCAAAGGCTTCTGAACTTTATTCAGACTCTCGCTGCATCTTGACCCCTGTCAGCATTCCAGGACAGGCAAACAGGAACAGGGAGGAGGGACAGGCTGGCTTCTGTGTCGTCGGGAGTACTGTCATGGCGCCTGTAGGAAGGACCACTGGGAAAACATGAAAAAATACTGAAAACCCAGGCTGTATTCTCAACGGGGCAGCAGCTCCAAGTCCAAGTCTAGGAGCTGCTTCTCTCCACAGGGATGGACCTGGCCGTGCCGGGAAGAGGTGCCCATGCCAGGACATTGGGAGCCAGTCTGCAGGGGCTTCAGCTCACGTTACGTTCTTTCCATTAGGCAATAAATTCCTAACTCCTTCCCCTGTCTGTCTAACTGTAATGCAGAGAGCAAATGCCACAGCTGAAACACTCTCCCTGGTGAAGCAGCTCCTTTTCCAGGGTTCTTTATGGTTGACCGGGGAGGCTCGGGGCCCCTGGAGAAAAACAAACACTGCTCAGCCCAGGAACGGCCATGATTCCAACAGCCTGCACTCTCAGCAGAACATGGGCTTAAGGGAAGAGCCTTGTGGGGCCACTGAGAATGGCCTTCCCTCTGTCCCCAGGGTATGAAGGCAGGCTGAGTAATCAAATGACAACATCTGTAAAGCAGCCTTCTTAATGTTGACAAAACAAGAAAACTTACAAAACACCAGGGAGTGGTTATAAAACACAAAGCAATTTCAAAACAAGAGTGAAAAGAAAGGTTGGCTAAGGACCAAAGCGGCCCTAGGGAGCTTGGCCTGGATCTCTCAGAGGGCAGGGAGTGAGGACTGGGCTTCCCTGGACTCGGGGAGGCTAGGCAGCCCCGCAGAGGCCCTGGGTGTGTACCGGGCAGAGCACGTCCTCCTTTCTCCTCCCCTAGAAGCAACAAGTACACAAGAGAAACGCACCTTTGTGTGTGCGCGTAATTCTTATACTGAAAGCTCTGCAGAAAAAAAAAACTTTCACAAAAAACGTATCATAAGCATTTCCTTTAAACCATGTTTCTGGTCGGTCCCTATTCCAATGTGCTTGTGGTTGTTTTGAATTCCTGCAGCAGGAGATAAATGGACCTTCCCTGGGAAGGTCCAC
>NW_017731368.1:4588758-4607502 GCF_001890085.2 Hipposideros armiger
CCACCCTCCCCACCCCCCGCCTTGAAGCAGATGTCTGGACCTGAGGCGATAAGGCCAGCCTCTCCCAGGGGCCACGAATGGCATCTTGGCTTGCAGCTGAAGAACTCTAGGCACACCAAACCAGGCCAGAAAATAGAGTTTAATTTTACACGTACAAATGCTACCTTAAATCCATAACACTTAAGAAAAATAAATACAAACTTTGGCTTAAAAGGAAAAGTGTGACACAAGCCCCGCCGTTGGGTGATGTGCGCATCACCCCAGGAACCCGACTTTCTGCCTCTTGGGCCCCAGGCTCTCTTCCTTGTGCAGGACAGTCTGCAGGGAGCTGTGCAGCACCTTGCCCACTCGCTTGCTGGTCTGCAGGATGGGGAAGGGGTGGGAGAGAGCATGCGTGAGGGCCCCGCTGGCCAGGACAAGCTTCCCTTTCTGCCAGCTGGCCATTCCAACACTACACACAGTCCATCTGCTCCACGATTAAACAAATCTATACGAAAACCCCCACAAATCCCAACAACGTAACAGTTACATTCAGGAAAAACCTCCATGCTAAAAAGAAAGGAAAACGACTTG
This sequence comes from Hipposideros armiger, assembly GCF_001890085.2. Lineage (NCBI taxonomy): Eukaryota > Metazoa > Chordata > Mammalia > Chiroptera > Hipposideridae > Hipposideros > Hipposideros armiger. The sequence goes on from NW_017731368.1 coordinate 4,589,332, forward strand.
GACCCCCAGCAGCGAGCAGCAAAGACCGCCCCAGCCATTCCCACTAATTTCCATTTAAACAATTCTAGGCCCACGGCGCATGGCAGACTGTCATCCTTCAAGCCCCTGGCTCCACCTTCGCTCGCTTCCTCCAGGGACAGGAAGCCATCAGCCAGGAATTCAACTCCCTAATCAAATCACAGAAGCTTGGGACTTGGGAGTTACAAATGACTCTGCATTATCAGTCCAACACTCTCATTTAGAAATGTGGGCAATTGGGATCAGAGAGGGAGAAGACGAGCAACTGCTACTGGCAGGTTCCTTACCTCCCAGTCAGACACCCCCCCCCCCATCCACCCTTGGCTGTCAGCAGACCTCTGCGCACACCAGCTGTTCTCCAAGCTCCACGTCTGGGGTTAAGGGTGTAAACAGGGAGAATTCCGATGGTGTGACAAGGTGGGCAGGGAGCCGCAGGCACTCCCAGCCAGGCCCCTGCACCTGCCTCAGAACCAGACCTCACCTCCATCATCTCAAAGATGCTCTCTGGGTCCAGGCTGCCCTTCCCCACTTTCCTCATGCAAGTCACGACTCCCTTGCTGGTCACGGACACCAGCAGGCTGGCCAAGGAGCAGGCCTCCTCCTGCAGACTGGCGTCCACCACGTGCCGGTAGCCGATCTGCAGTGAGAGCCGCAGAGCACACGGTGGGCAACGCACTCCCCGGACCCCATCCTGACGGCCTCCTGGAGGGACATCTGTGCCAGCAAGGAGCCTGCACTGCCCACTCAGGACCGAGATTTTACATTCTGCTCACGTGGAAAGTACTGGAAGCAATGTTCCTTCTATTACAGGGCACCGTGAGAGCCGTGTAACAGAAGCATGAGAGGGAACTACGGGGTGGGGGACTGAGAACTATAATTCGGAAAGCACCAAGTCAGAGGCCACCAAGGGTCTCCAACAGAGGGGCACAGGTGGAAATTCACACGAGGCCACTGGGATGTTTCACTGATGACGAAGATGAAATCAAGAAGGTCCATGCTAAGGGACATGCCCAACAAGGAGTCCAGTGCAGGTGGCTTTGGTCAGTGCAACACTTCACCATACCCTGGGTTTATGAAGTGATTTTGGGGGAATTAAACATGACCCTTTCAGTCTTATCTTTATATAATGAATCCTGCGTGGAGTCAACAACAATCTCGGCCCGTACGGGGCTCTTTGCACAGCTGGGGCAATACCGGTTACACATGAGCCTCAGCAGCCAGACGTCAGGCTGCACAGGCCTGGAGCGAACGTGAGAACCACACTTGACCTATTACATACCCAGGAGCCGCTCCAGCCCCTCATTTCAACATGTGGACACTGGAGCCCATAGAGGGACAGGGTTTGCCTTTCAGTCACCCTATTATTACACAACCAGCCAAGACCCATAGAGCCGAGGGAGTCAGAGGAGATACACCTACAGGGTTTCGGTGAAACAGCCAGTATGTAGAAGGAGCTAACAAACTCGGGTGACTATGACTATGAACCCGCTCATGTGCGCCTGAGATGCCTCTGTGTCTTCCATTCAGAACAAAGGAAAGAGACTGTTAATGACTGCTCAGAAAGATAAAGCTAAAACCAAAGACAGAGGACATAACAGCAGGAACCTGCTCTGATTTTGCCGGGTACCCCCAAGCTAGGGTTGCCAGATTTAGCAAATAAAAACACGGGATGCCCAGTTAAATTTTTTAAAAAAAGAAGAAAAGAAAAGAGCTGCTCAGGGCAGTGGTTTCTAATATAATCAAACTATTGGATTTGTGTTAAAGCTACTTCTATATGGTTTGTGAAACTATAACTTTTCAACTTAGTAAGTCTCCTTAACAGAGTGGGGTTGAAGGAGACCCACAGGGAAGACAAAACCCATCAGACACAAGTGCATACCTTGCACAGGGTGACGATGCAGGGGACATTCTCCACACTTAGCCGGATGCAGTCATAAGGGTCATCGGACAGCTCAATGTCCTTCGACCCTTCTTCATCCTCCAGAACACGAACTCTTGGTATCCTGGAAGCAGAAGCACAGTTACATTACTTTCTGAAAGGTCATTTCTTTTTCTTGAGATAGAATCCCTGTGTCTCACAACGTGAAGTCACGCCATGCCCGTACTCCCCATCATTCCTGTCGGGAGCACACAGGTGACACTGCAGGGCAGTGAGGAAAGGAGGGCTTTTAAAAAATGGTGCCTGGTCAATCCGATATGCAAAGTGCATCTTGAGCCCTACCTCACACCATGAACAAAACTAGACTGCAGACGTAAAGGTGAAAGATAAAACGATAAAACTTTTAGAAGAAAAACTAAGAACATCTTCATGAGATTAGACAAAGATTTCATGAATAGGACACAAAGTGCTTACTATAAAGGGAAAAAATAGATTCAATTATATTGTAATTGAAACACACACACACACAATGTGTATTAAGATTATGTATTTGTTCATCAAAAGACATCATTAGAAACTTAAAGGTAATCCAGAGTGGAAAAAATATTTGCAAATGTGTGCATGCATGTGTGTGTGTGTGTGTGTGTGCGCGGGTGTGTGTGTATAAACTGATATATTACACAAAGAATTCCTACTAAACATAAGAGAAAGACAGACAACCCAATAGAAAAATAGGCAAAAGACTTGAACAGGGACTTCATAAAAGAGGCTATTCATGTGGCCAATGAACCACAGAAAGGTTCTCAACTTAAATATTCACCAGGGAAACGAAAATTAAAACTACCATGTAATACCAAGGCACACTCACCAGAGTGGCTAATATTAAAAAGCCAAGGGTTGGCCAAGACAGGAGCAACCCAGAGCTCTAATTATACACTGCTGGGGAGAGTCTCACTTGATAGAAGCACTTTGAAAAACTGTTTTACAGTGGTATCTACTAAAACTAAACACAGCCATACCCTGTGACCCAAAACTTCCACCCCATCCAAGAGACGGGTAAATAAATATGTGCGTCAAAAGACATGTACAGAAATGCTGACGTCCGTCGCTGATGTCCGTGCGGCAGTCCCTACTGGAAACTGCCCAGATGCTGTGCATCAACAGTCGGCTGGATAAACAAACAGAGGCACATTCCCACAACGGAACAGCATACAGCAAGCAGCGAGCTGTGACTCTAAGCCGCCAGGCGGCTGTCTGGACCTAATGTTCAGTGAATGAGGCGGACACGAGAGAGAAGACACTGCAAACCCACTTATAACGGTACCAAACCGATCTGTTTTAGGACAGTGGTTATCCTCAGTGGGTATAGTGACTGCATGGGGTACAGGGTGGGAGGGCTTTGGGGGCTGTCGTTTTTCTGTTTCTTGAGCTGAGTGCTGGAAAAATAGTCAATTCACTCCAGCCTGGGGTGGGGGAGCCAGGAAGGAGGAGGTGGTGAGTACAGACGTCGTGGCAGTGCTTCTCCCTGTTCCTCTAACAAGCCTCCCATGATCGAGCCCTGCCGGCCATCCCTACACAAGCCAACATCCAGAGCCGATGAGTTCCAGCCAGAAAACGGCCACAGGGACCAAGGAGTCCTGCTAGGGTCTGCCCTGGCTGAAGTCCCCAGGGTGTAAGTACTAAGTAATATCCTATTTGGACAAATCATGTTTGAATTTTGGTATGTTAAAAAATAAGCGTAGACACACACACACACACGCTCACCCTTTCCCAACCCTTTGGCCACAACATGGTTCGGTAGAAGGCCTGGGGAATACCTGCTAGAGAATGGCCTCTGTCCTTCTAAAGGGGCCTGACTGTACAACAGGTCTCTCCACATTCCAGGGGGGCCCAATGCTTCACAGTCACCATCCCTTGCTGCCTGCTCTTATTCTGGGGATGAGAATGGCTATGCCCATGACAGGTGTCCCCCCAACCCGAGAAGCTAGGTTTTACCATCCTGCTGCATAGTTGGCCCAATAGCTCCCCACAGCTAAACAGCTTCATCTGGTTCCACTCTCTCTTTTTGCCCTGGTGCCCATGGAAACCAGCTGGCAGGCAGGCCTGAGGTACAACAGATGGCAACTTCCTTTCTTCTCCAGTAGAGCCCAAGCCCAGGCTGCTGCTGCTGGCACCTGCTGCTCGAGCCCCCACAGTGGGCACGAGTGCCAGGGCCACCCGTCGACTGTCTCAGCCAAGAGTGCAGTGGCACAGCCAGGGCTGGGGATTCCACGGTCTTCATTATCAGCAAATACTGCATCTTGTCATTTCTGACCTAAATTTATTTGACTTTGTTTTTGTTTTAAATTACAGAGGTAGTCTAAGTTCACCATAGAAGAACTCTAAAATACAGATAAATGATAAACGTTAAACTGCTCAGAATACAAGCACTGGAAAAATAGTCACAATGACCATCATGTGATATACGCGCTTCCAGATATATTCAATATAAGACTTGCCAAAAATAAAATACAACAAAACAAACAAAAAACAGGATGTGAGGACTGTCTTCAGTGGCTGGTTTTCCACATTAACAAACCTCTACATATGCTGCCGTGTGGCTGTCAGTCCCCTACTTGGCACACCAGGTTGTTTGCAATTTGTAGTCACCACTACAAAGCTGTGCTGAACGTGCCTCGAATATCTCTGCTCACTTACCCACTGAATCCTCAGGCTACATCCAAGAAGCGTCCACCCCTCATTTTCTAATGTCCCAGGATCCCCAGTACCATAATGTAAGCGCTCTCGTGGAATGAACACCCCACCCAAGTTTGTTTTCGAATGCTGCAAACATTCCTTAGAGAACCTGGTGCACAGAGCGGGGAAAAGTCTATAGAATCTAACAGTCAGAGGAAATGTCAACTCTAAAAATGCTTAGTGCCGTGTCCCTTGCTACATAGCCCGTCTGGGAAGCTGAACCACAGCGGTACAAGCATTTCCTGCTATTGACGTAAAGCAAAGGGCAGGTTGCTTTTAGAACATTCACACGTCCAGTCAGGAACTTTGTGAGCGCCTACTATGTGCCAGGTACTGTCCATGGTGCTGGGAGTACAACAGAGTGCAAAATAGGAAAACCCCTGCCCCCACAGAGCTTTATCCGGTAACAGGATTTGGACAGTTGGCCTGTAATTGGTTTCTACTCTTCTTGCTACTCTGTAGTTTTCTAATATTTTTCTACATGGTCTATGTTTACTTATGAAAATAACAATACAAAAAATAAATACAGGAATATATGCATATATTTAGTTTTAACTTGGGATAGCTCTGTCTTCTACAGCTTGCCGTTAAATACCGCCATTTTCAGTGCTAAACTCCCTTGTTATCTTCGCCTATGAGCTTCAGTAGAAATTCCCTCAATGTTCCATCACAAATGTCTGCTCGGGTTCTCCCCAGGCCCCCTGGATTGTTCCAGGGAGACTTACCTTGTACTGAAGAGAGCAGCCTTCACAGCAATGGAGATGGCATCAAACAAATTTCCACCACATTCCAGCAGCTAAGGGAGAAAGGGAGTGAGAAGGAAAGAAAAAGCAAGCGTCATGTCTTACTTAAGTATTACCCCAATTAAAAAACACTGGTTCCGAGTGCCGGCCGAGTGACTCAGTTGGTTAAGAGCTCGCTCAAGAGTTTGAGCTCTGAGCAACAGCGGCTCGAGTCCAGCCCGAGTTGAGCAGCCGCTGAGCTGCCAACAGGTAGCAGGATGGCTCAGCTTAAAAAAACAAAACAAAACACTGGTTCCTAAGAAATGCTGACCAGGTGTTTATAAAACAAAGATAAGAACGCGTGGCTGCTCTCCTGGCTCACCGTCACAGCATGTTCATGGCCCTGTCCTGGCCGCGCTCTCATGAGCCGCCTGTGCGAGGTCACACTTGGCCCTGGCGGTGGCACCACCACGCAGAGGCTGCGGCCTGCAGCGGATGTCCTCTACAGGCCCCGCAGCCAGCCAGGCCTGCACTGAAGGACGCCATCACCTTGATTTTGCCCCAGATAGCTCCCAGCTGCACTGCAAGCATTCCTCTCAGCTTTGCCAGCATAGGCCCGGCCTCCAAACAGGTAAAAAACGGTGGCCACTGACGCTGCAGCTGCTACCAGGTTCACGGTGATTACCTGCCGCACGTCATTACCATGTTCTACATTAAGTGTAATAACAGCTCAGGTCCTTCATACAAGCTTTTGCCCAAGAGCAAAAGTGCTGCCTGCACTTCTGTGTGCTCACTCAGCAGGGAAGGTTAGAGCACGTTATTAAGTGAAAGGTGACACAGGCGCCTGTCATTTTAGGGAAGCTTTGGCTTGAGTTTATGGAATAAAGCCAACTGGGCTCCACCAAGGAAGAAGGAAGAGGAAGTCCTACGCCGAAAGCCAAGTCGTATGTTTCCGTGTTTTTGCTCGGAGGCTGTCTCCTCTTCATCTGAACTGTGAACTGCTGAGGGCTGGACCCTGTCGGGTTCGCTCATTGCTTTATCCTCAGTGTCCAGCACAAGCACTGCCATGGAAAAGGAGCCCAGTGACTACTTACGGAAGACAGGCAGGCCCTAAGCATGGGCTTCCGAACTCAGCTAAGAGTCCACAATTACACCTGGCCCGTCTCACGCATACCCAGTGCAAATCTCCAATTCCCACCTTTACGCTTTCCGAGCAAACCTCACATGCAGACACCAGCCATCTTTCCCATAGCCCCGTATAATTACTGCTTATTAAAACATGACCCTCCAGCCATATGTCCACCTGGCTTGGCGACTGCAGCTCACTCTTCCCTAATGGGTTCGGATTTGACTGCGGCACAGCTCCTGGGTCAGACGTCTGCCTCTCAGTCATCCTCGCCAGTTCGCTGAGTGACACTGAGTGGCACTAAACCTGTGTCTCGTGGAGGGGAAACCGGAGTTGTTATAAAGGTTGACACGACTATTTGTGAGGCTCTCAGAAGTGTGTCCAGCACATGGTAGGCACTGGTTGGTGTTTTACAGAAACACTGAGCTGCTCGTTCATTTTCCAGTCGTCCTCACAGACTGAGGACGCGTGCTGCACGCTCCCCATCCTCATGGTTGGGAGCCGAGGTTCCTGACCCCGGCTGTGCTTCAGAATCACCGAGGAGCTTACTAAAAATGCAGGGTGAGGCCCGGGGTGTGCATTTTACTCCAGTCTCTAGGCGAGACTGGTGATCACCAGGGCTGATGACCACCGTTTTATACTCTGCTATCTCTGCTTTATGCAAAGAAAGTGCTAGATGAAAGTTGATGTCTGTCCTAGCAGTCGAGGGGCCGCCAAGCTGGAGAAGACCCTGGAGAGCACTTCACCCAACGCTTCCTTGACAGGTGAGGGTACAGGCACTCGCAGCACAGCGGCCTGACTCCCGTCCCAGCACTCCTTCTACTCTCCTGCACTATGTTCCACGAAGGCCAACACCAACTTTGATTTTTAACATGCCAGCTTGTTTGCTGGGGACCCCCCATCAGCCTGCCGTCCTCCACAGGGCGCAAAGGATGAGCCCAGGCCGGGCCTCAGGTCTGCCTGCCCAGGCCCCTCACGACGCACCAACTCGGGCAGTGGGGGTCTGACTCTCCTCTGCCGTTCGCTGTCCTCTGAGCTTCAGTTTCCCCCTCAGTAAGGCAGTCAGACTTCTCCCTAGGGCGGCTGTGAGGTTCACATGAGATCACGTCATCAGCATTCTCAGCACATAACAGGTGCTCAGAGACTACCTTTCTCTCTGCTGCCAGGCAGGCCCAGCCTAGCAAGAATCTTTCTGCTAAACATCACTATGTTTACAGCTAAGAATCAGAGGGGAGAGAGAGGGATATGGAGGCCCAAAGCAACCCGACTGGGCTGTCAGAATAAGCCCAGATGAGCTGGGAAGAGAACGGGAGATGCAGGGTGTCCAGTGCTGCAGAGCATGGTCCAGGGTCCCAGAGAAGGTCGGAGGTGCCCACCCTCTCCAGGGATAGTCCCTCCTTGTAACAGAGGTGGGGCAGGTGCAGTACAAGGGAAAGACAGGCTTGGTCACAAACACACCTTCCTGCCAGATGCACAAATCCTAGAGTGCTTCTTTTAGGGGAACAGCACAACTTATTTTGTTAGCCTTCTGGGGATGAGGGGTTTCTTTTCACAAAGTGTAATACTGTGGTTCATAATAAGAAATGTGTATTTGGTCTTGGACCTGTTTCTGGTACAGAGCTCCTAAAACCCCTGGAATTTCCTAAGTGAGGAAAGTGAGAAGGAGTGATAACGGTGTCTTTTGCTCTGTTAACAAGGTGACTTCTGGACCCCACCTAAGGACAGGGGCCGCCTGCCAGGAGAACCAATCATGATTAGAGGGTTGGAACTTTCAGCCCACTGCCTGACCTCTGGGAGGGGACAGGGGCTGGAGGTTGAATCAACCGCCAATGGCCAATGATTTAATCCATCACACTTTGTAACGAAGCCTCCATAAACACCCAAAAGGACAGGGTTTAGAGAGCTTCTGGGCTGGTGAACACGTGGGGGTGCGGGGCGGGTGGCCTGCTCTGAGCGTGGGAGCTCCACGCCCCTTCCCACGTACCTCACCCTACACATTCTTCCATCTGGCTCTTCCTGAGTTATATCCTTTTATATAAACTGGTGATCTAGCAAGTAAAATGTTTCTGAGTTCTGTGAGCCGCTCTAGCAAATTAATCGAACTCTAGGAGGAGGTCATGGAACCGCTGACCTGCAGCCAGTAGGTCAGAAGCACAGGTGACAGCCTGGGGGTGGGGGACAGTCGTGTGGACTGAACCCTCAACCTGTGGGGTCTGATGCTGCCTCCCGTAGATGGTGTCAGAACTGAGTGGAATTCTCAGACACCCGCTGCTGTCCAAGAATTGTTTGCTGATGTGAGGGAAACCCCACATGCGCACATTAGAATTGTGTCCAGGAACCCTTTCATAAGGCAACCCCCCCAAACCTACTGCTAGGGAGTACAGCCTACCAAGAAGAAAGCATGTCTCCTCACAGAAAACCTGCTCTTCCTGGGTCTCCCCTTGCTGTTCTCGGACACCCAGGCTCAGCGTCTCGGGCACCACACACAGCCAGCTGCCAGGTGCGGAGACAACTCCACAGTCCCTTTTCTTCCCACGCTAAAGCCACAGACCATGTCCTGGTCCTCATCACCACTCCCGGGGCCCAGCACAAGACAGCCTTGTGACCGACCTCCCCATCCAAGGTCACCTATGCAATGTCAGTGTGACAGTCTTGGGCAAACACCAAAGCCATTAAAGAATTATGAAGAATAAGAAGAGTGACGTTTCCATGCAGTTAAATTCCCACTCTCATAAAATAACCCAAGTGGGATAAAAAACAATACCAGAAATGAGTGGATAGTCTGACTGTAATAGGTTTCAAGTAAATGTGTCTATCAAGCTGAGACCTCTTGGGCCAGTTCCTTGACCTCTCTGCATTAGTTGCCTTATTTGTTCATGGGGAAAACAAGTGTCCACTTGCAAAACATTTGTAAGGGTTAAATGAAAATGCATGTAAAGAATTCATTATCATTCCACATAGAAAAATATGCCCATTTGTCTAGATTCTGCCCACAACTCTGTCTGGCACCATCCAGAGAGCATCTCTTGTTTTTTCCTTCCCTGACAACCTCTGTGAATAATTTTAGGTGCTACCATGCTCTGACTAGAACTTTACTGGAGGGTGGGGGATTACACATATGCTACCACACACACGTTGTATTTAATAAAAAGAACCATCGCAGAAGACCAATCTTTTCCCAACCCTGGAAGTTGAAAGCACCCACCTGAGGGAAAAAGCACTGGGAGGAAGGCAGGCCAGGTGGTCTCCAGCGAAGGCAGAGGGCGGCTGGCACAGCCGTGTGAGACTTACCAGCACGTCCACATAGAGCACCCAGCAGTGCTCGCGAGGACTGATGCACAGGGCCTGCAGGTCCACGCTGCTCTTGTTGTTGAATATCCGGGAGAGGGTGTTAGCGATCTCTGTGCCAAGGTCATCGCCTCCTCGACCTTCAAATTCAGGGGTAGCATTGGCTGAACTACACAGAAGGATGACAGAAAAGCTGGTGAGTCTTCTCAATGCAAAGAGCACGGGCGCAAGGCTTTATTCTAGCTGCCCTGTGGGATGCTGGAAGAGCCAGCTCTACGGGGAAAGCCACTGAAATGAGGAAAGGATGGCGGCAGTTACTTCTCCAGCCTCCAGGCACACAGAACGCGCCTGACCTGCACCAGCCCTAGGTTTGTCAGTGTGTGTGATGGGAGTCTTCCCTGACTCGTGGCAGAAGCCATCTTTATACAAAGTACAAGACAGCAATGGTAAAGTAAACTCAGGCCAGTAATAATTCACTGTCTTATCTGGAGAGGATAAGAAATACTCTTCTCTGGCAGGCCCAGGAAGCCAGGAAGCCCAGACAATCAAACAGTCTGGCTTACAGAGCAGTTACATTACATACACCATCCCTAGCTTTCACAACTTTCAAATACATGATGATATCCTCAAAAGAAAAGCCACAATGTTAAGCACAATACCCTTGCTGGAATGATCTAGAAGACATGTATGATAGTATGCCAGAGCTATGTCATCCTCTAGATTATCACTGTACTGAAAAGCAGGGAAATGGAACACGAGAGACAGACTGCTGGCTGATTAATATCAGGTTATCCCTTTATCTGCTATTTTTCAAGAGAAAACCTTTTCCATTTTGGCCTGTTGAATCTCATGCCCAATTAACTCAACAAAGAATAAAGAGGCATCAACATTTGCCACTCTAAGTGCTACTCAAGTGTTTAACAGGACATTTTTGAGGGTTTGGCTTAACAAAAACAAACCCTTAATACATCTGTGAGATAAGTAAACATTCCAGGAATCATTTTACTGTAATGACTAAGGCCCAGAAAGGCAAGAAACCAATTGTTTCAGCAGGGTCTCTACAAAATCACATAGTGAAGCTGTCTGTTCCCCAGCTCATCTGTCCATCCTCTCACCCATAAGGTTCCCCACCCCATGCTGGGCCCTGGAGACCCAGAGACCATGCAAAGCAGATGCAGACCCTAAGTCAGCACAGCAGGAGTGGGGGGTCAGGGAGGATCTCAGTCAGTGCTGAGGGTTAGAGGAGACCTCGAACCTGAAGGTGAGCAGAAGTTGGTCAGGCAACAGGCAGATAGGGTGGGGAGCAAGGGGCAGGTGGGATCCAGGCAGAGCAAAATCTGCGCGAAGCCTCAAGGCTGTGCCCACCCTATTTGTGTCATGCTAGAGGAAATCTCACCTAATACACTTTAATGTCCCTTCTGTCTAGTTCATTCTAATATAGATATAAGAATGACTCCTAAAACACTCAAGAGCGTATTGTTGCATAATAACTTTGTAACCTTACCACTACAAGCCAGCAGAACCCCAATTTAAAATCCCCAGGAGAAACTTCATTATTGCCATAGCAACGTGGCCGGGCCCTCCCTGCCTCTGCCCGTCTCAGGCACTGGGCCATGAAAAAAAGCTCATTTATGGTGAAATAATCAAGTCACCAGGGACCAAGCTTATTTTGCACAACCAGCAAAACACAACCTGTTCCTAATTTAAACCCTAAGCAATCAATATTAAGCTCTATATTTTAAGTGTTTAAAAACACATCTATGCAGATCTCTATGTAGATAAATCCAGTCAGAGATGCTTATGCTTAATGTGTTTACCTTTTCTAATTATAGTGGGTCATATCCTCTTGGGCGTGACTAATTACCGGGCATGACGCATTAACTCTTCCACAGCCCTATGGGATGGTTTACAGAACTTCCCAGGTCCAACCGGCTAAATTCATCTACCTACAAAACCACGCCCCATCGGCTTTTTTGGACCCTGGGCTAATTTAAAGTGAAAATTTTTTCCCATTTTAAAAGATTATTTTCTTTTTTAAACATGTCATTCTTTCGGCACAGCTGGTAACGAGGCAGAGACCAAGGTTTAGAGGCAGATGAGGCCACAGAAAGCTCTTGAGTGTGGATGGTGCCCTGGCGGGGCAGCAGCTCTGGGGAGGAGGCTGGAAAGCAGCCAGCTGTTGGGGGGGGGGTTGGGGGACAGTACTTGGAGCAATATGAGAAAAGCCAGAGCCCGTGTACTCTGCCGAAGGAGGAAGAGAAGGGCTGAAATAGAAAAATCAGGGTTCCACCTCAATTCTAGGGGCGCTCATAGCACAAGAACCCTTTCTGATAGTGTTGGGCAGAAATGTAGACCTGGAAATAGCCTTAGTGGCCATTTCCAGAGGACAAAAAAACCAAATGCCTGCAGGGGCCAGCCAGGGAACTCCAATTGTCTAAACAAAGGGCCATATGTAATTACAGGGAGAGATGGTGACTGTGGAAAACTTTCCAGCCTTGTCTAAAGGCATTTTAATTCGCCTTTAAAAACACCTCCATGACTGAAACAAAAATCTCGCAGATGGGATGTGGCCTTCAGGATGACACTGTGAGACCTCAGATGGTCCAAGTCTCACATTTTATGAGAGAAGCTTTAACAAGTTTTTGGAATGTGTACCATATGCCAGACCCCACTCCGAGCACTTTAGCTGTATTAACTCATTTAATTCTCACAACCCTCCAAGGAAGGCAGTATTATTGGCCCCATCTTGGAGACGTGACTGAGTCACAGAAAGAGTCTACCCGGGGCAGCCCGGCCCTATCTGCTAGGCTTCGCTGGCCGCTCCCTGAATGTGTAATCTGGCTCGCTTGGCTTGTAGCCTGCCCCCAGTCAGGTTAGTGTTCCTTGGGCCTGTCTCATGCCTCAAAATAATGAATGGGTGCTCTGGCCCTGGGGCTTGTTACTAGTTTACAAATGTTAGAGTTAAGAACTGCAGAGCAAGGGAGTCCTAAATAAAAAGCTTCTCTATTAGGTATAAAGTTTAAAAAGAGAGAGAGAACGCAGGTTGGTAATCCTAGCCCACTGGTCACAGGCTTCACGACATATGCTTTAGGTAGGTGAGGACACACTTGGTTTTTCAGCATAAAACCAAGTGCTTTTCTGGTTTCACTGTTACACAAACCAATTCAAATCCTTCATAACGTATGACCCCACCCCTCTTCCAGGGCTGTTGAGAAATCGCTTACTGAGCTGGATAAACTAATAAAAATCCTGGGAACTATGTCCCTCCCAGTGCTCCACCCCTCTTGACTCATCACCCCCACTTCACTCCTCCTGCTTGGCACACCTCTCTCTGGTTTAACTGGGGTACGCGGAGGTCAAGGCCATGTCTACCTGCAGTGGGACTTCAGACACTAGGCCCATTGTTGTTTCCCTCACTATCAATCTAGGTTGCGAATCCGTGGAGTCTTACAGGCAGGTCAGGCCAGGCCCATGGCAGCAAGAGTGATTCAGTGGGTGCCTGACCCGGGGCCTTGGTCCTCAGTAGTCATCCAGCCCCAGGCAGGTCTCAATTCCTCCTATTCCTCTGTGTGCTCACGTGCTCATGCCTGAGCCTGCAAGAAGTGTCCCCATACATGGGTATGGGGACAGTAGCACATTCTGAACATTCTGTCACTAAGCCCTTGTTTGAAGTTTCTGGGAGAGTTATCTCATCAACTCTGAAGACTTTCAGAGTACAGCTAGCCTCAAATGGCTTCTGCAGGTGGCCTCTCGGCTTTGCCCCCACCCCCGGCCCTTCAGCCAAGAACAGTGGGCCCTTCAAGCAGCACTAAGCAGGTAGGAACAGAGACCAAGTGGCTCCACCCACCAATTCAGGGCTAAAAGCTTATGGTTCAATATTAGTGAAAAACACAAGGGATCACATTGAAAAGTAGTTAAGGTCCCAGAAGGAAGCAACACGTGTTGGGCATACAGAAATGCCTATGAATGAAACGTGCTCCCCACTTGCCCAGTTAAAAATCAAAGCCAAACCACAGTTCCTAAGCCCATCAACATGGTGGTCAGCCAGCTGAGAAGCGATTTGATGGGCTGCCACCTAGTGGTAACCCACAGTGACACACCAGCTCATTCAATTCTTAACCTTCCTCTGGGCTTCAGATGGAAAGCATCTTTCCTCAGGTTTCAAAGTTCGTGTTTAAAATGGCCTTTTCTCAGGCAAAAACTATCAAACTAAAGAAATGAGACAGGAGTCAGAAGGTCCGAGTTTGCTCCCAGTTTAGTGAAAGCGCTGCCAGGCATCCCTGGAGCAGAGCTCAGGAACCCCAAGTCTTTACTTCTCCACTGGTATGGGGGGTATGGGTGCAACAGGGCACCATTTCCAAAGGGCATCGTTCCCAAGACACAGGGAAAACTGGGGGTGGGAGGCAGTGTCTACCACCTCTGGCTCCATGTATTATTCCAAGTAGACAAACCGAAGTAGAATGAGTTAGCAGAAAAGCAGTTCATTTTCTGAGCCCTCTCTAGCTCTGGGAATTAAATAATTAAAACCTGGAAGTGGCTGATAAATAGTTAAGTCAAGCTGGGCTCATCAGACTGGCAGGAGGGAACCCCCCTCCCCTCCCAATTACTTTCCTCCCGCTGGGGAAGAACTCTGTTTCAGCCTGCGGATGGGCGAGTGCCTTGAGCGCTCCAGCAGAGGCCCCACACCCGGGGCCTGGGGAAGAGGGGCAGCACCCTTATTGCTGGGCATGTCCACCCACAGGTGCCCAGAAGCCATTCCTAGTCGCTGGATTGGAATAAAGGGGTTTGTCTGTGTAATTTAGATGCTCCCTGCAGACTCAAATGAGGTTCTGGGAAAGGTGGCAGCCAGTGGTGCCTGGTAATCTCTCCCTTCTCCGCAGGAAAATGGGGTTCTGCGAATCTCTCATGGTAGTTCTCCCTCTGGGCTGATCACACTAACTGAGCCACTTAAAGACACTACAGTGTGCCACCATGAGACTATCCATTTTGAGAAAGCGACTCAGGAGAACTCCCTGGGAACTGGAGCTCCTAGGCCTGTTGGGGTTCTCCTGAGACTTACAAAGGGGGGAAGAGACCAGCTGGCAGCCACTCAGCCAGGAGACAGAGAGGCTGACTCCTAGAAGCCGGGTCTTAGGAAGAGGCAGCTCAAAGGCTCCTGGCACCCCAGAGCCAGCCTCCCTTTAAAGCAGGGACTAGAAAGAAAGGCACAAGAGCAGCAAGCAAACCCGGAGTCATGTTCAGACACAAAGCGACAGTGAAACGTGTCCACTGCACCACGCACTGAGGGCCAGCGCCCTCTCGCTGGTGTGCCTGGGTGGCTGTCTTTGGTCTAAGGGGAAGAGGTAGAAGATAACAAAGAGGAAGAAAAGGAGACCAACTTATAGTTCCTCACACATTCAGTGCTGTTTACTGCACTGAATTAGGGAGATCAAGGCCAGGGGAGGCATTTTTCTTCCTCTAAGAGCAAAGGAGGAGGTAAGCTGGAAGCCTGGGCAAAGTCACCACCATGCACAGTAGCTTCAAGAATGGGCCAATTCCACTGCACAACCCAGACTGGTGAGAGCAGCTGAGTAGAACCAGGAGAGGAGACTGCTCTGGGGGGCAGGGCTGGGGCAGGAATGGGCTAGAAGTAAAACTGGCCAAAAGGATGAATGCAGATACATTCTGGGACCAGTAAGCACAATATCCCCCAAAGCAGGCCTCCATAGGCTGCATGAAGTAGAAAGAGCAAAGACTCAGTGGGACAGACCCAGCTGTGTGACCCTAGGAGTCACTCACCCGCTCTTAACTCATCTGTCTCACACACACAGTTTGGAAGTGAAGACTGGAAGGCTAGAACTTGCTACACAATGTGGGTTAGCATCTGTGAGAAAAGGGCTGACGCAGCAGCCCCCCGGCTGCTATCTGTACAAGGGCCTGCTTACAAGGCTGGCTCTCAGCTGGCTCTGGGAGCCTGGCTCTCAGACTGCTCCCAGTCAACAGTCAACTGTATCCACTGTGCCTAGATTGTCTCTGCAAAAAAACGGTGTACGCTCAACACTTGCTTTCCTTCTAGGAGTCTGGGATTTTGGTGTGTGCTATGCAGAGGGTGCTTACATGACCAGCCCCCCAAAATATCTTGGGTGCTGAGTCTCTAAAGGGTTTTATTGGTCAGAATCATCGCACACATGTTGCTGCATTTTTGTTGCTGTAATAAATCTTAGCCATGAGTACAACCATATGCTATCTTGTGAGTCCGCCCAGCAATTCTCTCAATGTGTGGCGGTCTTGTGGACCCCCAATACAGTATCAAATTACAAACCTGCACCTAGCATGAGCCACAGAGAGCCTTACCCACCTCTAGAAGGCCTGCTTCACCACCTGGCTAGAAGTGAAATTATAGATGGGAGACGAGACTGGGCCAGCAACCCAATAAAAAGCCCAACCCCTAGAAGAGGGAGGTGACAAGAGGGAGAGAAATGACATTTACTGAAAGGCCTCTGGGAACCATTCACTGTGCTAGGTGCTCCCTCTATCATCATTTCATTTCCTCATCATGACAACAGTATTATTATCCCCATTTTTTAGATAAAGAAACTTAGGCATAGAGAGACTAACTAGCCTGAGGCCAGTCACACAGCTGGCCAGAGCAGGAGGCCAGCCCCAAGGCTGGCTGGCTGCAGACACTGCTGATCTAGGCTTTTCCCAGCACCCACAGCGCCTGCCTAGCTGCCACTCCCTCAGCCTGTCGGGCTGCTTGGCTGGCTCTTGCCCTTGCTCTGCCAAGCAAGTCATGAGAAGCTGACTGCAAAGATAGAGCAGAAAGGGAAAAGGGCATTTTAGATGATTCTTATCATCTATGTTTGATATTTTTCAAAGCACCATAACATCCGTCACCTTGTTGCACTCTCATAACCACCATGAGCTGGGCGGCCTGGCAGACACCCCCTTTTCCAGCCGGGGAAAATGAGGCCCGGCAAAGGCCAGGTGATTAGGACAAGGACAGAACTTGACCCAGCACCTCCTTCCACATGCCCCAGTGCCTGGCACAGGAAGAACTCAGTAAATACCTGCCGGCTGGATGAAGGATGATTAAATACAAGATAACAGTGGGCTTGGCCGGAAACCAGAGGTTCATTCTCTGAACCTTTTAAATCATTTCAATCTTTATCTTTTAAATTACTTTTCTTTAAAAACATCTGCATAGTACTGACCAGTCCACAAAGAACTCCAAGTAACCTTCATTTGGTTTCTCCAGCTTCGGCGTCCCCATTTCGGCTTTCACGCCCACCAAGATGTCTGTGTGACCCTGCAGACACACGCAAAACAGGTACTCACACAGGGCAGGCAGCCAGGTACCGAAACACCTCCCTCCTCTCCCAGACACACACCCCTGGGGGACTTTCTTTAGAGTAGTGCTGGGACCTGGAAAGTGACCCTTGGAGATGAGGGGTCCTTCAGAGCTAGACAGATCCTCTCCCAGAGTTTGGCTTGGGTCTTAGATTTCCCCCCGGAACAATCTGCTCCAAAAGCTTGGAGGGCCCGCAGCGGGTTCCCTAGGGCCTACCCATTCCTCCCCCTGGGCACTGGCTGTGGCCACAGTACTCACCAGCTTGACCCTGGCAGACCCACTGGTGTTGGACACCACCTCGGTTTCCACTTCGACACACCGATAGTCCTCACAGCCACGGCCATCCATGCGCAGGTCTTCCTAAGTGCGACAACACTGCCCTAAGGCTGCGATCCCAAGCTAACAACAGACTCCTAGCCCATCACTCCTTGTCACTCCCCTAGAAACTCGTACAGCACTTCTCTTTCTCTTAGAGAACCACCCACACTTCTGGATGTTACAATGTTACTATTTTACATATGAGGAAATGGAGACTCAGAGAAGTTAAGCAACTTGTCCAAGGTCCCACAGCTAGTGAGAGCAAAGCTAGGTGTCCATGCCAGGTCTGTCCTGGGAGGCAAAGTCCTCACTACATTCCACTAGACAGAATAGGCACACAAAACAAAAAAAGATCTCAACAAGAGACAAAATAGGCTGCCCCTTGCCAAATATGCAACTCTGAAATTGCACCAAGAAGTATGTGTTGTCAGAGCCAAAGGGCGCAACTATCTCAGCTGTATCCTCCCTGACCCTCAACCCCAAAAAGATCTACTCTGTGAACACCTAAAAACAACTAGCTGATATCTTCTAAAACACACATTCTCTAGAACAGGGTCAACAAACCCAGGCCTGCAGGGCCATCTGTTTTTTGTTTTTGTTTTAAAGATTTTTACTGGGGAATTGGGGGATGGGAACAGCGCTGGGGAATTGGGGGGAGGGGAACAGACAAGTTTCTGTCCTTTTGTTCTTCAGTCTAGTTGTGGAGGACGTTGCTTCACTGGCCCAAGTTGGCACCATCATTGCGCTCTTCCCG
>NW_017731368.1:4611267-4672318 GCF_001890085.2 Hipposideros armiger
TGATCTCTCTCTCTCTCTCTCTCTCTCTCTCTCTCTCTCTCTCTCTGACCGAACGCTGACCCAGGACCTTTCAGGATCCTCTTGCCCCGGATGATCGCCGGAACATTATTCCAAAGAGAGTAGGGTGCAGAATCCTGGTAACCGGCGCTGGCGAGGGGCGCGGTGCCCAGGCGTCCCCAGCGCTTCTCAGTGGTGGCTGGAAGCCCTGGCTCGATGGGGGTGACTTCTGGGAGCTGTGGACAGCTGCTGAGGGCAGGAGGGGGCGGGGAGACGGGGCAGAAGCCCAGGTGGTGGCCAAGTAGGAGCATGGGCCTTGGATATCCAGAAAGGATACCTGCAAGGTGAATATGGGGTCACTGAAGGAGCCCATTAAGGCGGGGCAGACAGGGTATAGTACACATTTTACAGGAGCCATGTGGCTAAATGGAGGAAAGTTAACCAAAAGTGATTGACGCAAAGAGGGGATCTGATGACTTTACCAAATATCCCACTTTTGAGGAACCTCCCGGTTCTCAAAAGTGAAAGTAACCCTTGATGGCTTGATCACCCAAAGAATGTTTGGTGTTTCGCAGAAACTGTCTTCAATACAGTTTCACAGATGACTATAGGGAGCTTACTGTGGATGGGCTTTGGGCTAGCTTTGGAACACTAAGGCACGTAAAACACAACTTCAACCCAGAGAAGCTCCCCAGGCAGAAGGGAAGGCTCCGGGGCCAACATAACCACAGAGCACGGTGGTTAATTAGGAGCTATGATGGTGGCACCAATGAGCACAGTGGGATAAGGGAGGTGGGTCAGAGGAAGGTACAGAAAGGAAATACCTGCCCACATTCTTAAGCACCTAAACTGCCAAGCTCCCAAAATAGATGATCACTTCTTAGCAGTCTAGACATTAGTTTCTTATGACTTTACGAAGTTCTCTACAGGTGCTCCTATAGGGAAGACATCTTGCAGGGTTGGACTTTGCCCTCGGGAGAAACTGGGAAAGGTGAAGCCGGAAGGATTCCCTCCCTAATGAAAGCACAGGTGCCCCATCTGTTGTGGCACATAGATGCTTTTGTGTGTGGTTTGACGCCTGGATTCCATGTGAGGAACACTGGGATGAGATAACAAGGGACTGCTGATGTTAAAAATGGTATTTTGTGGTAGAGATTGCTCAGAAAGGAGAGACCCCGGACGTGGAATGTTAGTAGCTAGACTATCTAAGAGGATTAAGGATTTAAAAAGTGGCAGCAAATGGACAGATCAGAAGAGACACAGGAAAAAAGTCTGAGTTTGGATACCACAGAATCACCTCTACATAAAAAATCAATATGTCTTAAAAATTATAAAATATCTATTTGAGCTGTTCCCCTGACAACTGACTAAAGGTTCCTTGCTGGAGAAGGATTGGCAGTATTTGCTAAATAATGAGTGATGTCTGACATATTAGGCTAAGTAGGTGTGAGAGGTATAAATAGTAGAATATTCATTTTAAATTCTCTATTAAAACAGTGACACATTCACTGATCGTTCTATTTCAGTGCAGACAGAACATTTTTATCCTATTTGTTGTGAGTGATAATGCATTAGACATTTTTAAAACCCATAAATTCAGAGTTATTTTTTTGGCTTATTGAAGCAATTCAAAGAATGTATGTTAGCCAGAAAATCAAGAAGCCAAGGATGGCACATTATTCTATTAAACCAGCTTGTTTCTCCATCGCTGTCCGATTCTTTAGGGCGCATACTATTTTGTAGGCCTGTCTATTCTAAATCTCTGTACTCTATTAATTTTATTTAACACTAACTTACATAGTGCTTATTATGTGCCAATCCCTTTATAAAGATTAACTGATTCTGTCCTCACAATAGCTCTGTGAGAAAGATACTATTATCCCTATTTTGCGGATTGGGAAACTGAGGTGCAGAGATGTTAATTGTCTTGACCAAGGCCACAGGTCACGTAACTAGTAACTGGCAGAGCCAGAATTTGAGACCAGGTAATCTAGTTCCAGTACCTGCACACCTAACAAAGAATGTGGTGCTAATGGGAAATTTCTATGTCTAACTCTTTTGGATAAGGGAAACTGTTATATACAGGCTGATAGAGCTTAACTCAGAGGAGCTGAGGACAGCCTTCAATGGATCTGGTACAGAGGGTTGAGATAGGCACCGAGACCCAGATTCCAACCATGTGCCTTACACCCATCTAGAAGTTCTAGAAGTTCTAGACATCTAGAAGTTCTTCAAACAATCAGGAAGTATTTGTTTGCATGCCCATGACTCCCTTGTGTTCTCATGGGCCTGAAGTAATAAGAAACTGAAAACACACACCTGCCTAAAAGGAGTTTAGGATTTATTATAGCTGGGGGGAGCCCAGGCACTTTGAACAAGTGTATGAACAAGACAATAAAATAGTGCTCAATTGAGACTCATGGTAATTAAACAAGAGGCCAGCCAATAATAAGGTGCTAATTGTCAGGTATCAAAGCCAAAAAAAGGTCAAGAGCTGCTGCTAGCCACTAGCGGGCACCAAGAACCTTGCAGAGATGGAGTCAGCCTGTCCCACCTAACCTTGGTTCATTAAAGCAGTAAAAGCTGGTGACAGAAGAGCTTTGATGCAGTGCTGAGTCTGTGGTGCTGAAGTTGCATAGAGCTCCTAAAAACCCAGCAGAGGAACGAACATTTTATTCCCAGTCTTAAACAGAGGGAGCCAAGTTTTAGGGCTTTTCCTTTGCATTTTCACAATTAGCCTAGCACCCCAGAAAAGCAAAGGTGAGCTGCTGTTTTCCCTATAGATCAGTTTCCTTTAAACACTTTGCATTTGTCCTGCCTGTTTCATGTCTTAAAGAATTTTCATTACAACCTGTCATAGACTGGCCGGCAGGTCTGTGTCTGTCTTGCTGTTCTACAAATTGTAATTTGTGATTACAATGATAAAAAAAATTGATAGGAATACATGAGTGAAGTTTATTCTCATTTAGAGGAAGGGTCTTCATGTGTGTTTCATTTTGAGAGGGTGACAGGGCGCTTCCTATGTCTTTCATTAAGGCATGTGTGAGAAAAGGAGCTCATGTTTTCTGATTAGCAAATCTGGAAATATTTAAGCACACATGCACACCCTGAGAGCCATAGAAAGCAACAGAATGTGAAGTAGAAATAGAGGAGTGATGTGTGGATATCGACCATTTGGGGGAAAAAGATGCTAATCCCATGTTGCCTATAGTTCCTTCCTATTTTTGCATTTTTTAAGTCATTTGCCTTCCTCATTGGAGGCAGATTTCCAGAGACAAATGACCAGGTCATCCCTGGCTCTGAAGGTGCTGTAACATGTGAAGGTGAGAAGACCATAGTTGCATGTCCCACCTAATTCAGTCACTCATCCAGGAAATGCCAGGAAAACACCACCTTTTCAATCTCCTCCAAACTGTAACCTTCCTGGTCTACAGAGGCTTGGCGATTGAACTCTGCATTTTCTGGGCTACCTGAGAAATGAGGTAGGGTCAATGGGATGGAATGCCTTCGGGTGGGATCGATTTTTCACCTTAGGAAAATGAGCCTAGTGGGATAAGCACAGCCCGTTGCAGTAAGTTTTAACTTTGTTGTGTACAAAGTGTGCGTTTCTAAGCCAAGAAATAGTAGCAGGGAATCTAGAAAGGCAAGTTGGTTGAGAAGATAAGGATCACTGGTGGAAAGACTATTGGGCATTTATTCCAGTTATCTGGACTTTGCCACAAACTTGCTTTGTAACTTTGAGCAAGTCAGTAAACCAATCTATGCCTCATTTTATCGTCAAATGCATGTCTTACCAGGCTGTAAAAGTCAGAATAGATCCTGGATGTGCAAATATTTAAACACTGAAAAATGGTCATGTTTATTTAACTTTGGCTTTTAAGGTTTTCTCTTTCACCACTTTGTAATATGTGATGAATTTTGATAGTGCTTTTTCCACTCTGAAAAAAAAAATTAAGTGAAAGAACAAGAGGAAATGGTAATTGAGATGCCATATTTGATTGAGAAAACATGCTCAGGAACATCGCTAACAGTTATTGGTGCATTTCTTTTTTTTAAAGATTTTATTGGGGAATTGGGGGAGGGGAACAACATTGGGGAATCGGGGAAGGGGAACAGACAAGTTTCTGTCCTTTTGTTCTTCAGTCTAGTTGTGGAGGATGTCGCTTCACTGGCCCATGTTGGTATTGTGATCATTGCGCTCTTCCTGGCTGAGGCAGATCGGTCGCCGGCCACTGGACAGCCGCTCATGGCAGCTCACGCCCGGCAGCTGCTCACGCTGGCTGCCAGCCACTCACGATAGCTTGATGGCAGCCCCACTGCAGCCTACGCCGTCGGCGGCGACTCACGGCAGCCCAGCTCTAGGTCGAGCTGTTGTTCACCATCTTAGTTGTAGACAGTGCAGCGTCACGGCCCTCATATGTGGGATCCGAACCGGGGCCCTGCTGCTCAGAGCTGGCGTCCCAAGCCAACACCTAACCAACGTGCACTCGGCCAGCCCGGTGTGCTTCTTTTTTAATATGAACAAAGAATGGAGAAAGGAACTCAAGAGATGCGTTTGATAAAAATCCAAGAAATTAACAAAGAAAATGCTGAGTTTATTCCCGACAATGGAGGAATCAGAATCTCAGCCTGCAAGAGACCTGAGCATAAGCTCAGTCCTCCCTCTTGTTTTGTAGATGGCCCAGGGACAGGGCCTACCCGGCCCGAAATCCTCAGGTTAATGAGCAGCAGGACTCGGAGTAGAATTTTGGCCTCTTGACACCAAGACATCTCCATTCTGTTTAGCACTAGCCTCCCGTCTGTCTTCAAAGCCCTCTGGCAGATGCCATAGAGCACCTCACCTGGCAGGCAGGGGCTGTGGGCGTTTCCTTGGTCCCAGATCTCTCCCAAGGCTCTGCTCTTACATGACCACGTACAGTACCTGGGACCCGGAAGCAAAATGGCTTCCCTTCTTTTTTTTTTTTTCCCAGTTTAATTGAGAAATAATTGACATACTTAAGTTTAAGGTATACAGCGTGATGGTTCGATTTACAGATATTGTGCAGTTATTACCACAATAGGTTCCGCTAACATCCGTCTTCTCATGTAGATACAATACACTGAAAAGAAAGAAAAACAGAAAAAAATTTTTCCTTGTGATGAGAACTCATAGGATTAACTTTCCTGTACGATACAGCAGTGTTAGCTATAGGCACCATGTTGTACATTACATCCCTACTTATTTAGCTTATAACTGAAAATTTGTACCTTTTGACCACCTTCCTCCAATTTCTCCCCCCCCCACCCCCCACTCTCAGCTTCTGGTAACCTCTTTTTTCTATGAGTTTGGGTTTGTTTGTTTGTTTTAAGGTTCCACATGTAAATGAGGTCATATAGTACTTGTCTTTCTCTGCCTGACTTATTTCTCTTAGCATAATGCCTTCAAGGTCCACCCATGTTGTCACAAATAGTAGAATTTCCTCGTTCTTTTATGGCTGATAATATTCCTCTGTGTGTGTGTGTGTGTGTGTGTGTGTGTGTGTGTGTGTGTGTGAACTTTATCCATTCATCCATCAATAGACACTTAGGTTGTTTCCATCTCTTGTCTATTGTAAAGAATGCTGCTATGAACATGGGGGTGCAGATATCTTTTCAAGTTAGTGTTTTCATTTCCTTTGGATATATTCCCAGAAGTGGAATTGCTGGATCATAAGGTAGTTCTATTTTTGACACTTTAAGGATCCACCATACTGTTTTTCATAGTGGCTGCACCAGCGCAGCTCCACCAGCAGTGCACAAGAGAGTTCCCTTTTCTCCACCTCCATGCCGACATTTGTTATCTCTTTTTGATGATGGCCATTCTATCAGGCATGAGGTGGTATCTCACTGTGTTTTAATTTGCATTTCCCTTATGACTGGTGATATTGAGCATCTTTTCATGTACCTGTTGGCCTTTTGTATGTCTTCTTTGGAGAAATGTTTATTTATTCAGAGTTCATTTTTTAATTGGGTTTTTTTGCTATTGAGTTGTATGAGTTCTTTGTATATTTTGAATATCAACCCCTTATCAGATGTATGGTTTACAGGTATTTTTTCCCATTCTGTAGGTTGTCTTTTCTCTTTGTTGATTGTTTCTTTTGTTGTGCAGAAGTGTTTTATTTAGTTTGGTGTAATCCCACTTGTTATTGTTTCTTTTGTTTCTTGTGATTTAGGTATCGTAGCCAAACAATCATTACAAGACTCATGTGATGGAGCTTTTATTCCTGTGTTTTCTTCTAGGACTTTCATGGTTTCAGGTCTTACATTTAAGTCTTTAATCCATTCTGAGTTAATTTTTGTGGATGGTGTAAGATATGGGTCCAGTTTCATTCTTTTACATGTGAATATCCAGTTGTCCCAGCACCATTTATTGAAAAGACAGTCTTTTTCTCCATTGAGTATTCTTGGCTCCCTTGTCAAATATTAGTTGACCAGATATGCTTGGGTTTATTTCTGGGCTCTTGATTCTGTTCCATTGGTCTATTTGTCTATTTTTAATGCTAGTATCATACTGTTTTGATTACTGTAACTTGACAGTATAGCTTGAAATTGGGAAGTGTGATGTCTCCTACTTTGTTCTTCTTCCTCAGGATTTCTTTGGCTATTTAGGGTCTTTTGTAGTTTCATATAAAACTTAGGAGTGCTTTTTTTCTACTCCTGTGAAAAATGCCATTGGAATCTTGATAGGGATTGCATTGAATCTATAGAAGGCTTTTGGTCATACTGACATTTTAACAATATTAATTCTTCCAGTCCATGAACATGGGATACCTTCCCATTTATTTGTGCCTGCTTTAATTTCTTTCATCAATGTCTTGCAGTTTTCAGAGTAGAGATCTTTCACCTCATAAGTAAGTTTATTCGTATTTTATTGCTTTTGATGCTGTTGTAAATGGGATCAATTTCTTTTTCAGAAAATTCATTGTTAATGTATAGAAACACTACTGATTTTTATGTTAATTTTGTATCCTGCAACTTTACTGATTTCATTGATTAGATGTAACAATTTTTTGGTTGAGTCTTTAGGATTTTCTATATATAAAATCATGTCATCTGTGTATAGAGACAATTTTACTTCTTCCTTTCCAGCTCTGATACCTTTTATTTCTTTTTCTTACCTGATTGCTCTAGCTAGAACTTCTAGTACGATATTGAATAGAGAGTGGTGAGAATGGGCACCCTTGTCTTGTCCCTGATCTTAGAGAAAAAGCTTTCAACCTTTCACTATTGAGTGTGATGTTAGCTGTGGGCTTGTCATATATGGTTTTTATTATGTTGAGATATGTTCTTTTTATGCCAGATTATTATAGATTTTTAAAAATCATGAATGGATGTTGAATTTTGTCAAAAAAATTTTTCTGCATCTATTGAGATGATCATATGGTTCTTTTCTTTCATTCTATTAGTGTGATGTATCACATTGATTGATTTGCATATTTCAAACAACCCTTGCATCCCAGGAATAAATTCCACTTGGTCATGGTGTATGATCCTTTTAGTACGTTGCTGAATTCGGTTTGCTGGTATTCATAGAGAATTTGTGCATCTGTTATTCGTCAGGGATATTGGCCTATAGTTTTATGGTAGTATCCTTTTCTGGTTTTGATATCAGGATAATTCTGGCCTTGTAAAATGAGTTTGGGAGTATTCCTTCCTCTTCAATGTTTTGTAAGAGTTTGAGAAGGCTTGGTGTTAATTCTTTAAATGTTTGGTAACTTTTACCAATGAAGCCATCTGATCCTGTGCTTTGGGGGGAGCTTTTTTATTACTGACTCAATCTCCTTACTAGTGATTGGTCTATTCAGATTTTCCACTTCTTCCTGATTCAGTCTTGGTGAGTTATATGTTTCTAAGAATTTTTCCATTTCTCCTAGGTTGTCTCAATTTGTTGGCATATAGGTTCATAGTAGCCACTTACAATCCTTTGAATTTCTGTGGTATCCATTGTAATGTCTCCTTTTTCATTTACAATTTTGTTGATCTAGGGCCTTTCTGTTTTTTCCTTGATAATCCAGCTAAGGGTTTGTCAATTATGTTTACCTTTTCAAAGAACCAACTCTTAGTTTGGTTAATCTTTTCTGTTAAATTTCTGTTCTCTATTTTATTTATTTCTGCTCTAATATTGTTTTCTTCTGCTAACTTTGGCTCAGTTTGTTCTTTTTCTAGTTCTTTAAGGTGTAGAATTAGGTTGTTTATTTGGGATCTTTCTTGCTTCATAGTGTAGGGGTTTATTGCTATAAACTTCTTAGAACGGCTTTTGCCGCATCCCACAGGCTCTGGTATGTTATGTTTCCATTTTCATTTGTCTCAAGAAACTTTTTAATTTTCCCTTTCATTTTTTCTTATATCCAATCAGTTGTTCAAATAGTGTCCCTTCTCGAAGCCTGTAGTTGCAGTAACTGGTTCTCTTATTTTTATCCCTAGCTCTTCTTTCTGATTCCTCCAAGCACTGTTGCTTTTAGTCCCTAAAAAAACCCAAGCTCTTGCCTGGGTGATGTCACAGTGGCTGCATGTCTGCATATGGCACAATGTGGGGTCAGGTGCCCATTTCAACACCCTTAGGTGGGAACCTTTGCTGGTTGGTCTCTAACTAGCGTGGGTGGGCTTTTTCTCAGAACAAGCAGTGTGCTTGGCCCCCAGAAAGTGTTCCCCGGCGGAGGCAGATGTTGGGGACTCCATCTTAGAGTGACTCCTGGCTGAAGCTTCACAGCCCTCCTTGCTTCCTAGGTTAAGGCAGGATCAGTCTTCTCAGTGTTCGCTGGCGTTCAGCCAGGGCCCCACCTTCGAGCACAAAATGCGTAATTTCAGGCCCGTGGTCTGTGAATGCCGCTGCATGGGGCCCACTGGCTAGTGCCATCTCTGCATAGCCATGTGGGCCAGAGAGCCAAACTGTAAGTAACCCCAGGTCACTGGCGGACACGTCAGGACCTCCTCCTTTTGTTTTCTAGTTACTGGGCAAAACTAATGGTTGTCGTGAGTAGTTAAAATTAGGCTCTGAAATGAGAGCAGGCTTGGAAGTGTGTCCTGTCTCCACCGCTTCCTAGAAATATGAACGTAGGCAAATCTTTTCATGCCTCAGTTTCCTCATCTCTGAAGAGGGCTAGGAAACTCAGAATTTATACCCGCAAGACATAGCAGACATGAGGATCAAACGGGATGGGGTGTATCTAGTGTACAGCCCAGTAGCTGGCAGGTAACAGACATTCAGGAAGAGTCGGGGCCCCACTCTGCATTCAGCCTCAGACTGTGGCGACAGCCAAGCAAAATGCCCATCTTGGAGCCTCCTGTGATGAGGCCAGAAGGCAGTTCAGTGTCAAATGGGGTCATGCATCTGATTACAAAGGGTTCCACATACCATGAGAGTGTCACACTGGTGGACGAATATGAATTGGGTAGCTAGACCAGTGGCATTTTGTTGCCTTTCTAAAGATTTTCCTGCTAGGTTACAGACTTCGTGGAAGGAAGCGTTAATGCAGGAGATGGCAGCAAAGGCAGCTAGTAGAAAGGAAGTTAGCCGCCTCTCTACACATTTCGTGAAAAATCAGTTGACTCCTTGTGCTTCATGTTTTTACCCATCTGAAAAACAGGCAGGACCAGAGTTTGGAAGAGGTCAGTTGGCCTAGCTGTCCATTAAAGAGACAGTTGACAGAAGCAAAATCACAGAAGAAAGAGCGGTCTTTTATTTTTTTTATTTTTATAGAATGGATATTATAGGCTCCCAGTAGCTCGTGGAAGGAAAGTCTGCTTAGAGTCCATTTCTTGAGTTGTTAAAAGCTCAGAGATCTCGTCCTCCCTGCTCCCTTCAGAGATGACATGGAAGCTGAGTTGAAGTGACTCCTCCTCAGGTTCATCAGATGTGTGTGAGGAAGTAGGAAGTGGAACCCGTGTTTCCTGCTCGCTCATTCCTCCTTTCCCCTTGCAAAAAAAAAAAATGAGAAGGAGAAGAAAAGCCATGTGCTGTGCTCAAAACGTGGCCTATGGTGGCAAGCAGAGCTGGTTTTAAATCCACTCCTCACTTTGTATGACCTGAGAGGCTTGGGGGTAATATCCCAAACCTCTGCACCCAACTCTTTCCTTCTGTAGCACGAATAATAAAAGCTACTGTGCTGGGTTGTTGTAAGAATTGAAATGAGCTGTTTTCTAGGAGTCCTCAGTCGTAATAGGCATTCAGTTAACGCTGGTGTTCTGTCTCCATTCCTGCAGACAGCGCTGCAGGTTTCTTCCAAAAACTTATGTTTTAGACAAAAATTTCAAGTGGACTCTGAAGCTTCCCTAGTGGTCTAGTAGTTGGGATTCGGAATGGACTCCGATTTCCTCTTCTGTAAAACAGAAGAGTTTGATTAAAACCTGTTAAAGCGTCTCTAAAATTCTGTCTCATGGTAATTTTTTTTGCCAGTGAGTTTTATGCGTGGTCTTGTTTTGAAGTTGTCTGTCTTGTTAATATTTCTCATTGTTGCAACATAGCATAAAACACATCCATAAAAAGGGAAAGCAGACTGTGTTACCTAAATGAGTGGTGGTTTCTACTATCCTTCATGTTGGTGTCACTTATTTTGTCATCCTATATGTGGGTGTGTATTTTTTTTGTTTTTAATAGTTCTAGAAAGCTGGGAGGTAGTACACTAGCCAAGTGTAGTACAATAGATAGTTGTAGTAAGTGGAAGAACTGTTAGCCTCCGTGAGCTCTCCAAATCCCAGACTTTTTTCTGAAATGAAGACCCATTGTTAGGAGCCTGCATACACGAGTGGGTTTTAGAAGAAGGTGGCCGGTTATGAGGCAAGAAGGCAAGTTCAACGTACCACTTCCTGGTTCCCTCAGTGAACTTGAATGTGTATAGGATTTGGTTTGGGGGTGCAATATCTTTTTTCCAGTTTTTTGTTGAAGGTTGAGCATGACAGAGATAAGAGGCAAGAGGGAGAAACAATGTAGACTTGTCAGTAAAGATCTTACAGAAAAGGCCAGCGAGCTCTGCCTGTCTGGACACCTTCCTTGGCTGGCAAGGTGTGATGTAGACGATAAGGGGCCTTTCCTTTGGACCACACCTTTTGGAAACATAGTGACTCATTCTGGTTTTTTATGAAACATTTCAAACGTTGTGATTTGTGGTTCATTCTTTGTTTTTCTGAGAATCATCTAAAAATGGGTATAAAATTTACGGTCCTTTTGGATCCTTACACAAATTAAGAGAATGATAGCCCAGATAGATTAATTTTCTACTTGATTAGATTCATTTCTAAAGATTCCAGGGCGTGGCCATTTATTCATCTTTGAAGTTGTGGGGCTGGCCTGTGAATACTTTGATACATTGAGCCTATCACTCCGAAATGTGAGAAATTCGAAAAGGTAAACACCATGTTCTTAGGACCACAGGATTCAAACCATAGACGATTATTGATATACTCTTTAGGATGAATTTCAATCCAGAATTATAATAGAAATAGCAGAAAAGATGCTACCTTTTAGTGGCCCTTTTAAGTGATTGTTTACTGAGCTAACTAGTGAAAATTAGTTTAGGTGAGAATCCCATCTTTAGGGCAAGTTCAAGAGGATATCAGACCAGCTCCCCAACAGAAATCCAACATAATACTAGATTTATTAAAATGTGAAATAGTCACCTAAAACAAATTTTGACCTAAGTTAAAAGCCTACTATTTAGCTTACTACTTGATGATGTTCATGACATCTGCTAAGGAGTTGATGAAATTGAGTTTCAACTATGTAGGTCTTACTAGTAGGGACCCAAAAAGTTTAATCCTTTTTTTTTTTTTTTTAGTATTTGGATGATTCTTATTCTCTAAGCCAAGGGAAATAATTACACCTAATTTTGAGTTTATTAAACCAGTCTGTGTACAGATATTTCATACAGGCCTGCACATCCAGCCCCCCCACACCAGCACCAGCACTCTCCCTGCCAGGTCCACCCCACCCCCTTTATCTAAACATGCATTTCACAGGGCTCCATGCCTTGCCAACCGCCCCTTCAGGGGTCCTAGCCTTGAAAAAAGCTGTTTATCTCGCTGCTGGGTTCTGTGGGGGGATTGTTTGGGGAGGTGCTATTTGCCTGTCGAGCTATTCATTAGAAACCTATGTGTTAGGATTATTGTGGGGTGTGCCTGTCTCTGATTTATGTATACACTTACTCAGGAAATATTGATTTGAGCACATACTCGTGCCAGATACCAGGCTGCAAAGCTAAACAAATGGGACACACCGGTTAGTAGGAAAAAAGCAAGTAAGACTGGTCTTACCAGATCGGGAGCTGGGCGCGGGGAAGGCAGGGCCTGCCCTGGGCAGCACACACACATTATTGTCCTCATTATCCCTTGTGTGTGAGCCCCCCGCACAAGTCCCTGCATTCAGTGGCTGCTCTATAAATGTCTTTTTGAGTTGAATTGAAATGAAGTGAGGACACATTCGAGAGCAAACAGGGTGAGGGAATGGGATGAAGGGCCGGGAGAGGGGTGCTGCAGCAGGCTGCCCCTTGGAGATAGGAGCTGGCTGGCAGGAGTAGACTAAGGATTCTGGACGTAGCAGCCTCCTGTGTGTCTGCCCCACAGACCTGAGCAACCAGTCCTGCCCAGCTCCTCGCAAGCAAAGACTCGTGTCGGGGGTGGCTCATTGGCAAAGAGCCACTAAGCCCCAAGGGTGGAGTTTCCCCAATTCAAAACAGAAAAAGAAAAGAGGTAAATATTTGCCTTGTCCGTTGTTATTAGGGGCAGAGTGAAGGGAGCGTGGACCGTTTGTTTCACGGTGATTTCCCCCCTGTATTTCTCAGATTTTCAGTTGGCTAATTTAAGGAACAAATCCTTGTTGGAAAGCTACTTCCATTGCTTTTGGGGGGGCTGCGGGTTAAGTAAACTTTTTACAGCAGTATGCCTTACTGGTTTTGATCGGGATGTTTTAAAACTCTGACGTGTGGGTTGGAGTGTGTCCTTTGGTTCAACGTTTAGCGCCTGGCTCTGCCAGGAGTGCCCTTGGCTGGGTGCTCTCCCCAGCCCAGTTATCACTCCCCCGTGCAGGGCGATGGGAAAACAGAGCTCCTCTGTATGCTCTGGTCCCACGTTGTCCAAGGGCGGAAAATTCTGGCTACTTGAGTGACAGTCACAGTCCACCTGCTTCAGAGCCCTACTTGGTGGACCTCCACCATTTAGAATATGGCCACCGCCCTGAAAGTGAGCAGACGGGGCCGCCACGAGGTGGGCCTGGGATCACATAGCTCATGCACTCTGCTCATGCGTTCATGTAATGAACACGTGTGGTAAGCGGCTACTGTGTGCCAGGCACTGGACCAATGAAAAGACAGGGCTTCCAGCCTGCAAGAACTGTATGGTGGAACAGCATAGCAGGTGTTCCCGAAAATGGGTCTCCTTCTTTTACAGACAAACAAATTTAACAAGGGTTAGTTTCATTTGCTTTTCCAGCCCACAGCCAATCAGCAGTGGTAAATCGAGGGTTCGTTGGGAGAACTGGTAACCGTAGACACAGAAATGACAGCAGCCGGAAGTGGAGGAGGGGCACACAGAACATACAAAGGAGACGCCGGCATTACAATTAGAATAGTCTGAACAGGCCAGTTGGTGCAAGTGGGGAGCCCAGAGAATCCTGTATCCCCTGAGGACATTAGTACCCCACAAACTCCAGTAATTGATGTTCCTGGTAATGACTCTAAATCCTTCCAAAGAAGCGGATGGGCATTGTACTTAAGGAGCAGCTAGGATATCTGTTTTTCCTTTATTTTTTAAGATTACCATCTTAACCATCCAAATGGTTAAAATGTGTTTCTGCTTAGGAACCAGCCACTGTTCCTTGGGAAATTGACTCACATGGAAGGGCCTATTCCTCAGCAAAACCGTACCTACGAAACATAGCTCTAGTTTAGTCGAGCCATTGCCATACGGACCACCAAGAATGAGCAACTGTCAGAGAGTAGAATACAGTCATCTACTCTGAATACTATACCGTGCGCATAACGTAGTCACCAGAAGTAGCTAAACGGGAAGCGTTGCTCTAAAACAGATTTTCAGTGATCTTCCATTTCTGGAAACCACCCTGTTTGTGAGCACTGAAGAGCAGTTTGATGGCATCCACAGGCTATGGTGAGATGACCCTCAGGCTGCAGATGACGGAGGCTGTGCTGTCACCGCTGCGGGTCGGGTGGTGTGAGCTGGAACTGCCCGTCTCTATCACACCGAGCTGTTCTGTCCGGGAAGCAGGAATGGGAATGGACCTCTGCTATTTAGTTGGTCGTAGCGACTGCCTAGAACCAGGGTCCGCAAACTTCAGTAAAGAGCCAGGGAGTAAAGACTGAGGCCCGCTAGCCAGTCTCCGTCAGAACGACTGAGCTCCACCATTATAATGCAAAAGCAGGCACAGACCACAAGTAATAAAACTTCATTGGCTTAGAGCTTAAATAGTAATTGTGAGCACATGGGTGGCATGCATTCAAATCTGTATGGCAGCAGGAAAAACCCAGAGGGGCTGCATCTCAGGTTGTCAGATTGTTGGGCTTCAATTAGCTTTTCAATCATTATGGGATTTCATGGGATTTCAGCTTGGTTGTTTGTTTGATTTTGGTAGAACTTCCGTCGTTGGGCCTTAGTTATCTAGCTGCTTTGCTGTCTCCAGAGACTCGAGTTACATGTTAGGAAGAAAGGGCGCCTTGCTCAGCACTTGTTTCTGAAGGAAGGGGCCTTTCCTGGAGAGAACATGTGTGCACAGCCTGGTATGCCCAGGGTGTCACGGTCTGGAGTTCCTCACGAACACCCCCAACCCCCTCAACTCTCACACCAACCCTGTGAGGGGGTGGCCGGGGCTGGACTGTTGTTTTCACAGGTGAGGAGACAAAACCTCACAGAGCCCCCAGCCAGGTGGTGGGGAACAACCTTGGACCCATTGTCCCACATTCCTACACTTCGCCCCGCCACCCACAAACACGGAACTCAGAGAGCCTCTCCTCCCTGGAAGAGAAGCCATTTGGGCCGTAGGGCTAAAATTCCTGGCTTGTTTCAACAACTTTCCCATCCTGGTGACTGTTTTACTTTTATCACTAGTTAGCAGCACAGTGAGTTAGAACATCTTCACGGTTGCAGCTCAGCACTAGTCCTGGGTCACCGCTACTCCTTCCTACTCACCCCTGTTAACTGCAGACAGTGTCAGTGTCAGGCTCTGGGCTTGTCCTCGGTGTAGAGGCAGCGGTGTTACTGCCCAGGAGTGTGTTCCCGGTGGGCTTAGGTCCCTATTTGAACATAAATATTGAGGCACTGTCTGCCCGGTAGATCCCTAGAAACGAGGAGACCTGGTTTCAGTCTGCCTCTGAGTTGCTGTGTTGTGTGTGGCATCGCTGCCCTGGCTGACCTTGGGCAAGGTGTTCGCCCTTTGAAGGCTCCCTTTTCGTTGTCTGTCACGTGAAGGCTTTGGGCAAGGTGGCCGATTTCAATAAGCTGATGCTCAGGAGACGGCGGGAGAACTCACATTTCAGTGAACAGAAGGTTTAGGCAGCTTTTCTGCTGGGGGTTCACACGTAGATACACCTGGCTCACTCTGGGAAGGTAATTTGGTCAGGTCTCCTTGATGACAAGACAACACCAAATTTCGGGGTCTGTTCTTCTCTCTTCCAGATGCCAGTATGGACAGAATAGCCTATGATGCTCGTCCCCACCCACCACTTCCGAGACATTGAGCGGAAGCCAGAATACCTCCAGCCGGAGAAGTGCGTCCCACCTCCCTACCCTGGCCCTGTGGGAACCATGTGGTTTATCCGTGACGGCTGTGGCATCGCCTGTGCCGTTGTCACCTGGTTTCTGGTCCTGTATGCGGAGTTTGTGGTCCTCTTTGTCATGCTGATCCCATCTCGGGACTACGTGTACAGTGTCATCAACGGGATTGTGTTCAACCTGCTGGCCTTCTTGGCCCTGGCCTCCCACGGCCGGGCTATGCTGACGGACCCCGTGAGTATGTCTGGGCTGATTTGGACCACAGCCCACACTCTCCTCTGGCCCTGGCGTGCCCGCCACCTGCATGTTCCCCCTGACCTCGGGAATGTGGAGAACCGGTGGACCAGGGCTGGGGTGGCACCATCTGTGCCACAGCCCATCGGTCTTGGTGAATGAGACTCTACGTACATGTGCGTTAGCGGAGCCTGCAGTGGGAGGGGTTCGGTGCAGGGGAAGCCTCGCCTCTAGTTAGAAAGGCGCAGCCACATAACTATGGCGCCTGGGGCCAGGTGATCGGAGGGGAGAGCATGGGGGGGGTTGGGTCAGGATAGAGCTTCGCAGCCAGGACAGGACTGGAGCTCGGTGGATTTGAGATCAAAGCCATAGCCAGCTCCAGGCACCTGCACGGAAATGGCCTTCACTTTGTTTGGGCAAGGCCCGCCTTTTCCTGAAAAGCTGGACGAACCTGTTTTGGGCCGCAGCAAGTGCCTCCTGATGAAAGTCTGTGGGGAGAGCGGTGACTTAGCTAAGCATACATACCCAGCTGTGCCAGTGGCTGTTGAATGTCGTTAGCTGCTACTAAATCCTTCGATGCTGTTTGTTATCTTGAATGGGGAAAGCGCAAGTGTGTTATTTGATAAAGACCTCCTGCGGCTTCATTGTTTAGGGGGGGTGAGCGTTTAAATTAAGGCAGGGAGAGCACCCGCAGATTCACCTTCTGTGCGCCCCAAGGAAAGCTCAGTAAGATCTGGGCGCTGAGCGAGCTCCCTTCTCCAAGGGCTCCATTGCTTGCTGGGTCAGGTGGTGGATTGTTAGCCCGTCCCAAGGGAAAGCAGCTTCCCCAGCTCAGTTACATGTCAGCAACCAGTCCAGACAGCGCCCCTTCTCACGCACGCACGTGCCTGGGGAGCTGACGCACACCTGCGGGCAGGGCGGGGCCTGTGGGCCCAGAGCTAATGCCGCTTATAGGATCACCTGAAGGAGATGAAGTACCTGGTTACAATCGGAAATGTCCCAAAACTCAAGGGTATAAAAGTTTTCCCAACAGCATCAACTTGGCCCTACCAGAAACAAGTTAAGGGCTCATTCAGAAATGTTTATGATGCCCTTGCTGTTGGGGACCCAGGCATAAAAGATATTGTTTTGCTCACCATATCGCTTAATTTCTATGAAGCCCCAGGCACTATTCCTACCTCAGGTGCCCACTGTCTAGAAGAGAAGGTGGGTGAGGCTACTACTGTGTGGTTAGGTTCCTGGAATTGGATGTAGCTGTAATTTGCTGTGACAAACGGAAACATGGCTTGCTAAGGAAGAATAAGTGGGGGAGGGGGGGTTAACCAATCCCAGCAGGCAGGGGTGGCTGCCTGGAGGAGGTGGTGCCAGGCCCGTTTTTATCAGAGTGGTGTACGTGGGCAGGGGAGGTGGAGGGCATAGGGCAGGAAGACACTGAGGACCTTCCAGGCAGAGGGAGTAGCCTGCACAGACCCGGGAATGCAGGAGTGGGGGCTCCTCCAGGCAGCCAGGAGCACTCGTGGTGGGGACTTAGGAGGAGAATGGGTGTGCGCTGGTGTGTGGGTGGGCAAGCTGAGGGGCAGTCTGGGGCCCCTGAGGACGTTACGCAAAAGAGTGAGGGGATCCGTTGTCACTTTCCAAGGGTCACTCTGGCAGCAGTTGAGGAGGAGCCCTGGGGGCTGATGGCGGGGACACAATGAATGGCATGTTTATTGGGGGAGAGGTTTACTATTCTGAGGTTCCATTCTGAGCAGTGGATACTGCAGTGAGCAGACAGACCGAATCCCTGCCCTCTGGAAGCTCACATCCTCACGGGGTCAGGCAGCAAGAGGTGACTGAACTGGGTGATTTCAGAAAGTGACAACAGCTGTAAAGACAATGAAGCCATGTGATCAGGGATGTGCTGGTGACTGCTGGGCTAAGGGAGACTACTTTAGATCAAGGTGGCCTGCGAAGTCCTCGCTGAGGCGGGACCATTTCAGCTGAGACCCGAGCAGCATGAAGTTGCTAGTCAGGCAAATGAAAACCTGAGGGCAGAGCCTTCCAGGAAGAGGACAGAGGAAGTAAAGGCCCAGAGGTGGGAGTCTGAGAAACAGGTCAGGTGACCGAAGCACAGTGAGTGGGGACCGAGGGGCTAGAAGAAGTGGGGCGGGCTGCAGAAGCCAGATCGCGCAGGGCCTGATGGACAGAATAGCTGGTGTTTATTTTAAATGCATTGGGAAGCCATCAGAGAGGCATGATGTGACCATGCCTTGTGGTTTGATGGGGGGCAAATAAAAGCAGGCAGATGAGAGGTATTGCAGTGGTCCAACAAGACGTCTGGCTCAGACCAAGGTGGGAGCGGTGAAGCTGGAGAGGAGTCTATTTTAAGCCACTGATTAGTATATTTTAAGGAGTATATTTTAAGCCACTAATTCTCAAGCCTGGCTGCACATTAGAACCCCTTGGGGAGCTTTGAAAAAGTACGGATGACTGGGCTGTGCCCCCACCCCCAGGGACTACTCTAATTGGCCTGGGGCGGGACCCTGGGTATTGGGATGCTTTAAAGCTCCCATGAGTCTCTCAGGCTCATCCCTGAGACCTGCTGTTCAGGAGAGCTGACAGAATGGAGAGGAGTCGGAGTGCCTTCCAGAGCCTTCTTGGCTTGAGCAGCTGGGGAATGGCTGGTGCCATTTATTGAATGGTAGAATCTGGGGAAAGTAGATTTTGGAAAAGAGATCAAGGCTTTTGTTCTGGCCAAACTGTGTCTATATTACATGTAAGCAGAGGTGCCAGGTGGGCAGCAGACAGCCAGCCAGGTCTGGGGCTGGTGGAGGGTTTGGATCAGAGAGTGCAGCGTAGGGGTGATTGGTTTCTAGAAGACGTGTGAATCGGGGAGCACTGTGGTATGTTGCTTGGCTTCTACCCCAGATGAGTGACAGCCGTAGACTGTATCCCAAAAGCCAGTCAACTTCTCATAGGTGTGTTTTGCTGGTGGCCCCAAAGAAAACTGGGCACAAAAATGACGCGCCTGTCAAATAATCTACCATTGTTAAGGGGGGCAACTCAAAGCATGTCCTGTAGACAGGCCGCACCTCTGGCAGGCCACCACCTGCCTCCCCCCACTCCCAGCATGTGGCATCCTATGCAAAACCCCGTAGGTAAACAAAGAGAGGGGGAGCTGCAGCAGCGAGAACACCAGGGGCTCCCTGGGCTTCCAAGGAGCAGAGGTGGGAGCCCAGGTCTCACACTGAAAGCAGATGGGTTAGGGGTTCCTTACCGACGCTGCCGGGGGTGGGGGGGGGTGTTCTGTTTTTAAAACGGTGTCACTGCAGGGTTCTGCCGGGGGTGTGGGGGGGTGTTCTGTTTTTAAAACGGTGTCACTGCAGGGTTCTAAGGAGTTCCCTAATAGGATTATAATGTTTGTATGTAACTGTCAGAAAACGTTACATCCTAAGGTTATAAACCATGTATAACAATGTATATACATTGTCTATCATTTCAGTTTGCTAGTATTACTAGTAAACAAAAAAAAAGATCTAATAGTCTCTCTCAAATAGTTACTGTACCACTTCCAGCTTTGAGATTCTTACTCCGAATGCAACCCACAGCTTTCTGGGCCATTTAGCCAGCATTTAGTAAATGGGTTCATGTAATAAACGGGTCCACACAGAGCAGGAAAAGGAAGTGGGAAATGACTGACAAATGTGTAAGCAGGCGAAGCTCCCCTTGGAGAAATGGGACAAAAGGGCCGGGCCTGTAAGGAAAGGGGAGGAGACAGGGGCAGGTGCCTCACTCGGCAGGTGGGCTGGCCTGGAGGAGGCAGGAGCGAGGGCAGGAGCACCGCTCAGACGGGGGTTGGATCTCAGTGTGCCCTCCCCTTGCCTGCTCTGAGGTTGTGTAATTCATCAGAGGGGTGTTCTGTGTTCCTGAAACACTTCAGACGTTTGGAGGACTGGAGTGGTCCCACTGGCCGGGAGGAGGCAGCCTCTTGAAAGCAGCCTGCACTCACAAACCCTTATCTTGGTACCCCTCTCTCTCCTTTTCTCCCTCCCCCAGTCTCGCCATTTGTCTTTTCCGGTTACAAATACAGTTTTATTCCTCATCCTCTGAACTCCCGTAGGACTCCTGAGGGAGTCCCTTTAAATCTCAGATCTGGGACAATGTCTTTGTCCCAGAAGATGCTGAAAGCTGAGAGCCATCGCATGTTTCTTTTTGTCCTGATGGCCCGGAAGCTCAAAGCCAAGAACTACGCAAGTAGAGCAATTGTGCAAACCCTTGTGAGCTGCACTTTTTACCCCTCCTTTCTTTGGACTTAATAATTTATTAACCTCATTGTAAATTATCTCGACTCTGAGATTTGAGAAAAGGAGGACTATAAATCAATGATTTAACCACATTGCTAAGGAAAAGAAAATCTGCCTGTCTGCCTGCCGCTGCCCCTGTCCTGCGGACACCTTGCCGTGAAGACTCCACACGACTGTCTCAGACACACCGCTGCAGGCCACTGATTTTAGTGTCAGCGGCCAAACTCATGTGGGGAACC
This sequence comes from Hipposideros armiger, assembly GCF_001890085.2. Classification (NCBI taxonomy): domain Eukaryota; kingdom Metazoa; phylum Chordata; class Mammalia; order Chiroptera; family Hipposideridae; genus Hipposideros; species Hipposideros armiger. The sequence goes on from NW_017731368.1 coordinate 4,631,753, forward strand.
CATTGGGGCTCATGCCAGCGTGCCGTTGGTACTCCCTTCTGGAGTCTCACTCAGTGACCTTATTGAGCACACACTGTAGAAACCACGTGGCAAGCATTTGCTGGGGCCAGTCCCATGGCAGCATGATGTCAGGCCCCCAGGAACACGGAGGAATAGACGCTGGGTAATGGGCCAGGGGCCGGGGCAGCGAGAGCAGCGCCGTGCCCGTCTTGCCCAAAGGTGCCGCACAGTCCCTGCGTGCGGTCCAGGGACTGGCCTCGCCTCGGGGTTCATTTGAGTAGGGTGCTGCGTTCTCCCTTGTGCCAGGTGACTTCTCGTACCTGCCATTGAGCCACTTAACAAATGCCAACCGAAAAACCTGGCTCCACAGAGAGGAGAGGGGCCAGTTGGGGGTTACCTGCCTTCTACCTGTGTGTGGAGGAGACAGGTGGCCTGTGACACGGGCCTGGGGCTGGGCATCACGTTCTGGTGGGACCATGAGAGCAAGAGCTTCTGCCTGGACCAGCAGGTGGCACATGCCTTGATCCCATGACCCCGAAACAATTTCAGCAAGTTTCATCCTTGTTGACAGAAACGAATGGCAAAGCTGAGTCCTTGGCACCGTCGGCGTTTCTCTGGAACCTGTCTGCATTGCTTCCCATTGTGTGTTTTTTGCATTGTCCTGTCATCCTAGACACTCACTGAAACGGGCCTTATTATCATCCTAGGCCTGTTTCAATCACGTTAGTGGGGTGATACAGTTGTTGGCAGGAAAATGGTGTTACAGCATCAAGGTCCTGAAAAAAAAGTCCTCTTCAAGTCACTTATAAAAATATCTGATAAATACATAAGCTGTGTTCTGGAAGAGCACAGGTTATAGACTTGGATTGCTTGGGTCTGTAATCTGGTTCCGCCTCTTACTAGCCATATGATCCTGGGAAGTTGCTTAATTTCTCCGCTTTAGTTACCTCATCTATGAAATGAGGAATAGCATAGTCTCTACCTCAAAGGTTTATTGTCAGAATTAACTGGCAAAATACAGTAAAGCACTTGGAACTGTGCCTGGCGTATAAGCACTCAATAAATGTCTGTTGTGTCACTATTATTCCGCTCGGATTTATTGACTGCAGGCTCCATGCCAGGCCCTGGGCTATCCACTGGGCAGCACGTTGAAAGGCATCTTCTCTGTCCTCCAGGAATTTATAGTTGTGTAGGAGAGACTAATTAAATGGATAATTAAATGATAGTTGTTATACGACAAATACAGGTCGTGGTAGCACAAAGGCCAGGTGACGGGCCTGACCTGGGAGTGGCCTGGGCACTGAAAAAAGGCAGAGGAGGTGACCTCAGTGGGTTGTGGTTTGGGAGTTCCTGGCAGGCTGGAGGGAGGTGCTAATGCGGGGTCGCTGAGGGCTCACCCCCAGAAAGCACGGTGCCACTGGGAAGTACACAAGACGGACTGTCTAGAGCAGGAGGTGACAGTGACTTGGTGGTCCAGGGCTAGATCGTGGACCTTCTCTGAGCCCTGCCCAGGAGCTTGGAGTCTGGGCCAGGTGAAGGCCCGAGGGAGCCTGCGAAGGCTGTTAGGCAAGGAGAATAACAAGATCAGATTCATGTTTTAGAAAGCTTACTCTGGAATGTAGTGGGGAGAAGGAACGGAGGTGGGGCTGCAGGATGCGAGGGAGAGCGCGACTGAAGGCAGGGAGAGCTAGGAGATTCTCTGTCCCTGGGGCACACGCAGTGGAGCTGAATGCAGGCCATGACGTGGAGTGGAGGACATGCGATTCTAGGCCCGGTTGGGGCCAAATTAACACGGTGAAGTAGGTGAGGTTGTGGGGCAGAGGGGCAGAAGATTTGGGGGTGACTGCTGGACTTGTGCCGGGGCTGACAGGATAGATGGGTGTGCCATGGGCCAGGGAAGTGGGGATAGGAGAGACAGTTTGGGGAGAAGGTAATGGGTTGGGTTCTAGAATATTTAATTTGGGGGGTTGGTTTTAATGCCTTTTGAACAATCAGGTGGAATTATCTGCAACTCCAAAAGAGGTCCGAGTTGGAGTTGGCAACTGTACATCAGCACTGATGGGCAGGTTCGCAAGAGAAGGGGAGACATGGAGATCCAGAGAGTGACAGGGAGGAGGGACTGGGGTCCGTGACGAGATTCCAGGGAGATGACAGCTGAGCATCAACCTTTGGATTGGACGGACCACAGGGCGTTAGTTAGCTGCTCAGTGACCTGGTGAGAGCAGTGCTCTGGCTTGGAGGCCACAGGTGCCAGTGAGCAGCGACCTAGAGTAAATGTGAGGTGAGCAGAGACAGACACAACTTCAAGGAGCTTAGCTCTGATGGGGAGGGAGAGCGCGGAGTCTGCTAGGAGCCCGAGGGGACAGCTCTGAGGTGATGGTGTGGGGCCCCTGAGCCCTAGTCCTCCAAGATGGCGGGCACCTGTGGGTCTAGGAACCGGGCAGGGAGATGAAGACTGGGAGGGGGTTTACGCTGAGTTTCTCTCAAACAAAAATGCAAGTGAGGAGGGATCGAGGGAGGTACTGGAAGTTTGGGCTAGCCCCTGAGGGGAATGGTTTCAACTCCCTCCCCTGGATTCAAATGGATCCCACTAGGGCCCAATAAATATTTTAGAAGCGTACGTATGAGCGTCTCTGGATCTATGGATTTTTTTAAATGTTTTTAGCTTACCACATGTACAGAGAAAAGACTGGGAGAATATACTCCGAAATGCTAATAGTACTTACCTCTGGGTGATAGAATCAAAGGCTGGGTTTTTTTCCCTTTTAGTTTTCTCATCTGCATGTTTTTTAAATCATGAATGAGTATTACTTTGGAAATGAAGGGGAGGGAGAGTCAGTAATTTGAACCCACCAAGCTGCAGTAACGTGCTTGGAGCCACCCCTGTGAGACATAGAAGAATGGGGGGAGGGGGTGATTCTCAGCACTGCAAGCCTGACCTGATGACAGTGGCAGATGTCTCAGCCAGCCTTCCGACTCCCTGCCTTCGGACAGAACAAAATTCGCTACCATGAACTAGTAACAGGAAGCTCTGTCTTCGGTGGAGATGAGCCCATCTTTAAAAAAAGAAAGAAGACGTCTCCGGCAGAGACTGGCAAGTGCCTGTGTCACGGCATCCTGGCTCAGGGGCTGGCCCTGGCGGTCTCTGGCTCTGAGAGATGGGCCCCCCGGGGAAGATGGGGTCTTACCTGGATGGGAATGGGCCTGCCTGGACACTTATGCAAATGGTCACACTGGGGGGCCAGCTCTTAGAAAGGCTGAGCTGTTCCAAGATGCCCCCTCTCCGATGTGGTGTGCCATAGCAGGTGACAATGAGGGTACCACAGGAGAGCCCCGCTTGCCCTTTGCAGTGCAGGGGTTTCCTCCCAGAGTCCTTTATGTGGGGCCTCCTGAGGTTTACAGCAAATTCTGGTGGCTGGGACCTTAAACACTGGACGGCGGGGGTGAGGAGAGCCCACCCTGGGCCTGCTTTTAGGAAAACTCAGCCCCATTGCTTCGTCTCCTTGGGAATGATGTTCCTTAATGCTTTGGCCTTGTACATGTGACAATAGTGATTTCTGGTTTTGTGGCTTCAGGATCCATAAGAGGTCACACAGTTGCCTGAACTCAATGACTGTTTACATTAAAGAGAATGAGAATAAAGCCCTCTGGGCTTTTTGTAGGAAGGACCCTGTCGTCTGCCTGGGCCAGTGCCATCCCCAAGCCCCCTTTCAAACCCGCTCGCCTGAGTGGGCTGGGCCCTGCCTTGTCGTTGTGAGTCAGACCTCCACCTTGACCCTTCTGGTCCTCAGGGGGCTCCCTCAGCTGTCTCAAGATGGGACAGCCATAGCATTTAGGTTACAAACTTCAGGACAGTTGGTCATATTCCTACTGGATAGCTCCTTCCTGAGGTATAATTTTTCGCTTGCATTTTTAATGAGTTTTTTTCTTATTGTAAAAGCCACATGTTCATACTAGAACATTTAGGAAATATAGTCGAGACAATAAAAATTACCTGTGATTCTAGGTGAGATAACCATTAATACTCTTGCGCATACCTGTGTCTTTTTATATCTGGAAATATATAAAATTTGTACCAAAATGGGCTTATATGCTACATACTGTTTGGAAATCTGCTCTTCCCTTTAACAGTCTATCATCGGCGTTTCCCATGTCAGTAGCTGTGTCCTTTCATGGCCCATTTAGTGTCAAAACTGTATCCTAAGCGGCCCTGTACAGACCATGTAATCTTTGCCTCCCTAAGTATGTTTGCTTTTAAATTTTGTCATGGGGTTTTCTGGCATCTGACTGCATTTTGCAGTCCAGATTATTATTATTTTTTTCCTACTTCTTTTTTGACCTTTTAGAAAAAATTGTAATGAACCACCTCAGACAGTTGAAAGGATACAATGAATACCGCCCGTGCGTTCACCCTGGCCCTGCCTTAGGCATATTTTTTGTCAATAGAATTCTTCAGTGTTTTGACATTTCTGAACACAGAGTCCATATGTCGGATGAACGTGTCCTACCCCTGTGTGTGTCACTGCCGCTTTCCAGTGACCGTGTCCGCTGTGGAATGTCAGAGCTGATGGGAACCCTCGCCCAACCCTGACGCCTTCCCTCCTCCTTACAGGGGGCAGTGCCCAAAGGAAACGCCACTAAAGAGTTCATCGAGAGTTTACAGCTGAAGCCCGGGCAGGTGGTGTACAAGTGCCCCAAATGCTGCAGCATCAAGCCCGACCGAGCCCACCACTGCAGGTACGCGCGTCCCCACACACACTCCCCCACGGGTGCCTTCGGCGGCCGGGCTCCGAGTGCCCCTGCTCTGGGCACCGAGGGACCACCGTCAGGCTCCCTCCCAATCCCCATGAGCTTGCTGTCTACCAACGCGATACCCGTCTCATACCTGGCACAGGACCCGGGGGCCAGGGCCAGGCCCGGGACGTCTCTGCCTTTGTTTCCAAATGTGTGGTAATCCTGCTGTCCCCCCACCGCAGCTTTCTTACTTCAGGGCGGTCACGTGAGACGGAACATTAGAAAACCATTCTCTGGGGGTCTGGAACTTGACTCATGGAAGAGGCAGGCCCTGTCCCCTTAAGCTTCATAGGGAAGTGAAGGGTCATCCTTGAATGAAGGCTTTTCTTTGCAGCAAAACTTCAAGAGGTTGTGACAATTGTAGAATTCAGGCAAAAAAGCCATTTCCCCCCACCTTATCTGTGACGATTTTTCCCTTTTGGTTTTCAGATTTCTTTGAAGACAGCTAGCTAAAAATTGCACTTTATCGTTACAAGGGAACTTGAAATGCGTGATCACAGAAATACAAACATGTCGCTTGGTCCCTTTGTCAGACTGGTGTGTGTTTGGGGTGGGGAGAGGCTGTGGAGGAATGAACTGTCTCCCGGTGCCAGGTCACCCTTGCCAGTCTGCGGCTGGGGGAACATTCAGGTCTTGTGACAGATCCGAGCGACTGAGGGGGACAGTGCTGTGTGGGTTTCACTGCCCAGCTCTTGGAGGAGAGCGGTCAGCCTCCAGCATCCAGATCCCATGGTCAGCCCCCGAGCACACGCTGTGTCCCAGGCACCGCAGCTCACCGGGCCTCACCAGCAGCCCTCTTATCTTTGTCCCCACGGTCACTGTAGGAGACGGCCGTGCTGTAGGACTGACTCCTAGATGAGGACTTGAGGCTCAGAGGGGTTAAGTGGGTCTTTCCCCTGCCCTCCCTGCGCCCTCGGCTGCCCCCGCTGCCTGGCATTTTCCTCACCACCTCCCCCTCACCTCGCATCTCGGGATGGTCCGAGGGAGGTGTCTGAGTGCCAGTAAACACAGCAGCTTGAGCACAACAGCGCTGCTGACTCAGATGAACTTGACTGGGGCTGCCTGCTTTGCCTCTTTCTGAGTCAGGAAACGTATGCTGACAACTGCTCCTTTGTGGTGGCTTGCGGTGGCCCATGCCATCTGGGGACCCAACAGCTTTGGACAAGCAGAATCCCCAGCACCCCAAACAGAACTGGGTTTGTGACTGGTTGAGCCAAGAGGCCTGCTGCCTGGTTAGAGGATGCTGGTGTCGGTCTCACCTGCCCAGGTGAAGGCACGTGTGCACACGCGTGTGCTTGCGTCCAGCTGCTCAGGTCCGCTCCTCCCACTAGTCTATGGAATTTAAAACTCTCCAATCCCTGAGCTCAGGTGGGCACCACAGACACTTCCTGAACTTGAACCTGTAGGCGTTCCTTCCAGCCCGGTGGTATGTGGGTGGGTCCTCCTTCCGAGGAGAGGCACTCTGCAACCACAGGCTGCTTTTTCCTGGTATTGAGGACCATGGAAGCATGTGGAAATTCTGCAGGGAGGGGGCTGTTTATGGTAATGTGGACAGCCAAGGTGTGAAGCATATGTGTTAGGTTCTTGCACATGGAGGCGGAGAACCCTCCTGACCTTGGCAAAGCCTCACTGCCCACAAACTCCCACACTGAGGCCGAGTCAGTCATGGACTGCTTAGGGCTCTGCCAGATGCTTGTTTTGTCTTTCTCGTCGCCGTGACTACTGATAAAATGTGTATAGCACTGGCATTGTTGTTAAAGCATTTTATATATGTTATCTCTAACCCTGAGAGGCGTCAGAGCTAGTCCTGCAGAGGGTGGTCCAGAGAAGCTAAGCTTCTTTGTCCGGAGCCCACAGTGGGGATCTGAGAGCAGTGTTCTGTCCACTACACTCGCCTGCCCTGCCTCCCCCAGAGCGTTCCTGAGCGGGGGGCCAGGACGTGGCAGGTGCCTCTGGTGCTTATAACCTGAATCATAGCAACTGAGGTGTGAGATGAAAACACCACTTGGTACCACTTGGCACCTTCTGGCTTCGCCTCTCCCGCTCCCTGCTGGGCTGCAGCCTGATGTGGGGCCCATTTTCCAGGCTTGCTGTTTCCCCATCTGCAGAGTCTGAGCCTTCACTCAGCTGACCCTTGCTAAGCAGGGGGGCCCTGGGCTGTAGCGGTGGGTTAGACATGGCCCTGACCCACGGGCCTCCCACCGGGCAGGGCAGGTGCACTTGTCCATCATGATACAGTGCCCCTGGAGGGAGAGACACGGGGCCCTCATGGACATGGCCACATCTCCGTGGTGGGCCATCACCCAGGGTGGACAAGGGGGCCTGTGCCAGCTCCTCTGGGGCTGGTCCAGGGACCCTCGTGCCCGGAGAGGAGCCACAGGCGCAAGCGAGCCGGACGCACGTGAGCCGGTGGGCTTAGCGGGCTGCACCAAGCTGCGGGCCTGAGAAGTGGTGGGGAACCGGGCGACTGGAGGGCCAACAGCCTCCCGCTTCTAAAACGATGATTTAAAATCAGAAGGGGCCTCAGACCCTGAAGGCAGGGACGCCTCTGTTTCAGACACTTGTCTCTGCAGTGACTGTTACCGCATGCGTGGGACCAGCTGCCGGGCCCCAGGAGCTCAGCGACCCACAGCACCTCGCACGTGAGACAGTGGAGTTGATGTCAGAGAGGAGTATGGGGAGGGGGCTGGTGACTGGGAAGGAAAGGGCAAGGAGGAACCTCAGAGAAGGTGCTGAGAGCAGAGAAGCGGCCCTCTGGGAGGGAGCCTGCCTTGGCCGCTGTGCTTGGGCTGCTCTGCAGCCCGGGAGGGGACACTGCTGACCCCCTGCCCACCGTGCCATGGGGGCTGGCTCAGAAGTGACTGGCTGCCCATTGGGGTGTCAGGGGTTGTGGGAGGCCCACAGTTTTCCTTCCTCCTCATGACAGATGGTTCCTGAGGTGAACCATTTCGGTAGGATGTGGGCAGTTCACCCCCCTGGCCTGGAGCCTGCTTCTGAACAGCTCCGTAAGCCAGGGTGCCATGTTGGCATTTCGTGTCTTTGCAAACAGGAAATAGACCAGCACTCTGGACCGACTTTTTGCAGCTCTCAGTGGGTTGGACTCACTTTTCCCTGCTCCCTGAAGGATGAGTAGTTTTCTGCTTTGGCTGCCTGGTGAGACTTAGCCTGTGAAACGCAGCTTCCCAGGGTCACGCCTGGTCTCTGCAGAGGGGCTGGGAGGAGAGCAAAGGACGATCGGCCGAGAGAGCTTGTGTCGACTCTTGGGCACCTTTCAGAGGGCACCTCTCTGCTGCTGACCAAACACTGCCCCAGAGCACCCACTTGAAACCCCTTTTAGAAATAAGTGCGGACGGAAGAGAAACTACTCAAGAGCCTGAACAGGGAGGTGGTTACCCTCAGGAGTTTGTTCTCTGGACAGGGAGGGGGCTGAGAGCCGACTTCCTCGGGAAGGACAGGCAAGAAAGGGCAGCCGAGGGCACCTCCATGGCGGGGAGCAGGGGCCTGGCGGCTGAGGCCCAGGGTGCAGGGAGCATCGCTCTTTACTGTCTGCCTGTTGGGACCTTTCAATTGTATACCGAGAACAAGCCACCAACTAAAACATGTATTGTATGTTATTCATGTGTGTTGTTTAAGTTGGTAACACACATACGGGGAGAGACACTGGGCAATGGAGTTGCTGGTACCTGTCGCTGTACCTCCTCCATGTCCCTTTCATGCCTCCCTTGCTTCCCCTGCCCTCCTGGCCCCAAGGAGGCTCTGGAGCTGGGCCAGCCTTTCCCAGATGTGCCCATCTGTGATGTGTTAGCGAGGTCCTTTGAAGTTGTTGAGAAGAACAAGGGTGGAGCCCAGGATGACTCCGTCGCTCGTCTGAGCCAGGCCCAATGTCTGCTCTCCGTTTTTCCTGTGTCAGTACTTCCTTATCTCCTATGGATGGGGAACCTGAGGCTCGGAGCTTGGCCAGTCTGACCAGGCAGCACAGCAGACCCAGGTCTGCCTGGCCATCCAAGCTCATGCAGTGCTTAGAAAAGGCCACACCTCCTCCTGGGGTGTGGGGAGCCCTGCAGCTCAGAATCGGGGCAGGGGCCCTCGCAGTGGAGCCCTCCTTCGGTGTAGTCTGTGCCCCTGGCCTGGAGTCTGGGGACAGCTCATCCCCACACCCACAGGCGCCCCTCTCGCACCTTCCTGCCCTGTCAGTCAGTGACCAGAGCTCAGCAAGCTGCCTGTGTGAACTGAAACCGCTTCTCCCCCAAGCAGGGCCACCCACCATAGCCCACTGCGCACTTGAAGAACCTGAGCTAAAGTTAGTCATGGAAGCTAGTGGGAAGAAGAGCTGGTGGGAACTAAGGAACTTTCGAAAAAGAAATCTAATTGCATTATTTCCAAGCTTATACTTCTTGTATTTTAAACTGTTTTGAACTAATAATGCCCCCAAGATCAGTGAACTGGAAAGGGAACAGTTTTGATGGCCAATCTGTTGGAAGATGAGTCTTTCTAAACTTGAGCTTTGGGAAGAGTTGCTTTTGAGCCCCCGATTACCCTTGTACTTTTCTTTCATACCATTTGTGTGTTGTCCAAAAAGGGGTGGGGAGGGTGTTTGCTATCAATTAAGCTTGAGACTGTCCAAAAATGATCCCAACAACAAGATAGTAATTTACAAATTAATTACATCATCTGATCAACACTTAAGCTCAAATGACTTTTTTGCCTTTTTTGGCTAAGTGGATGTTATCTTAGAGCCAAAAGGTTCTTGGAGGGGGGCTTCCGCCACCCTGAGACGGTCTGCACTTCACCCAGCTCTGAACTCTTGTAACGCTCCCTCCATCAGCCACGCCCACCCTGGAAGCTTCTGCAGAGAAGCTCCACCCAGCTGGGAAGTTCCACCCACCCCTCAGCTTTTGGTCTTTTGGGGAAATTGGAAGCAGCTGTTTGCTGTATCCTCTCTCATCCTGTCACGTTTTTGAAACTGCTTCTTCCTTGTGTCCTCTCAACAAACCAAATCCTCTGCTCAGCGTTACCTCAGGAGAGGAGCCTTTCTTGGCCATGTCAGTTCCCCCCCACTTTTATGTTAAACAAAATGAGAGGCCTTGGAGGGGAATGACTGTCCCCCTCTTTGGAATGACTGTGATCCTGGGGGCCCTAACACTGCCCCCCAAGCCTCTTGCAACACGCACCCAGCAAACACCAGCGGTGCCTGAGGTGGCCACTCGTGGTGTGGAGAGGCGCTGGGTCTGGGCTGCCGCCGCGAGGAGACCCTGAAACACACCTCCTGTGGCCTCTTTCAGTGTCTGTAAGCGGTGCATTCGGAAGATGGACCACCACTGTCCCTGGGTCAATAACTGCGTGGGCGAGAACAACCAGAAGTACTTCGTCCTGTTTACAGTAAGTCAGCTGCCCAATTCTGCCCCACCCCCTGAAGCAGTGGGGCGCTTTGTTCCCCCAAATCCCCAGCACTCACAGTGGCCTCTGCTGCTGTTCCCAATACTGCCTGGCCCTGTAGACCGCCACCTGTCTGCCCGGCTCTCCTTGGCTCAACAAGGGCCTGTCTATCCCTACGCCCTTCGCTTGAGCATCTAGAAAATTGGGTCAAATTGATTAGCTCTAAGCAAGGGCCATGTTCTGGGCACCCATTCCCAGGGTCCAGTCTAAGGAGCTAAAAGAAGGCAGTTTGGGTGATGACCACTAGCCCTCCCCAAGCTGCAGGTGGGTGTGGGGGGGTGTTTGGTGTGAGGGCTGGAAGGGCTGTGGGCTCTCAGCACCTGACTTTTCAAGTGAGAAGAAGCAGCTTGGTGGAGCACGCCAGGGCAGCCCAGGTCGCCCTGGTGATGGCCCCTTGCCACTTGCTTCTGTTCTTGTTCCACGCGCTCCCGCTGAGTGGCTGCTCACCTCAGGCCCAAGGCTGGGAGCGGGGAGCTGAGTGGGGCGTTCTGAGCACCCCGTCCGGGGAGACTCCACGGTCAGAAGGTTCTCACAACAATGGCGCCTGCGCTGCCTTCCTGTTTCAGATGTACATAGCTCTCATTTCCTTGCACGCCCTCATCATGGTGGGATTCCACTTCCTGCATTGCTTTGAAGAAGACTGGACAAGTGAGTATGCGCCGGGCATCCCCGCTGCTCGGGGGGGTGTGACTCGAGCGGGGCGGGCTCTTTGTTTCTGTCACGGTGCCAGGAGCCCCCTCATTTGCTAGGTCTCCTGCAAGGCTCTGGAGTGACAAGGGCAGCATCAGCAGAGGCCCGAGTCCCACCTCAGGACAAAAAGCAGCCCCGTAAAGTCAGGGCCACAGGTAACGCAGTGGGCTGGGCAGAGCCTCTCGCCTGAGGTGCCCGGGGGGAACCAGGCCCCAGGGAGGAGGCGCACGTGGGTAGTGGGCGCCCTGCCCGGACAGGAGAACTTTTGTTTCCATGTCTTTCAGCAAAGCACTTTATTCAAAGGTCATTTTATTCCAATCTTGCAGAAATCCTTTTCTAATTTTTTGGCTAGGATGTGGAGGGGTTTTTTTGTTAACTTGTTTTTTGTGGTGGTGGTTTTTTTAACTGCTGCATCACCAGTTTACATGAAGACTTGGGCAGTGATGAGAGTGCCACAGATTGTCGATGAGGCGGAAGGCCTGTGTCTTTGGAACGGAGTTGACGGCCATTTTCGTAATGCCCACTCAGAGCCAAGCATGACCCACTGGGCTTTTTGAGCAGTGCCTGATTTTGACCTTGTAACAAGCCTGCAGGGGGGGAGAGGTGCTCCCAACATTGCAGATGACGAAGCCCGGGCTCACAGAGGCTGAGCTAGTTCCTGAGCGCACATAGCTAAGGAGGCCTGCGACCCAAGCCTCAGGTGGAGCAGGGGCTTCCAGCCCGGTCTGGGCAACTCCAGTGCCCGGCGTGTTCTCCATCATCTGTGCTCAAGACTCCTGATGGAGGAGGCTTGAGGCACCCAGTCATGGCCGCTAGGCAGGGAAAGTACAGCACAGTCCCCAAAGTTGGCCGTATATGACAGTTACTACCCTCACTGTTCAGCCCTGCATGAGCCGTGGGGCCGTCCAGCTTGTGTAAGAAGCGGCGGAGGACTGTCCCCCACATGAGGGCACTGAGAGGGCAGCGTAGGAGCGGAAGGAGGGAGCAAGGCGCCTCCCTCCGGGGAGCACCCCCATGTGCTGGGGCGAGGCCAAACCGTGCCGATGTTCCCTGAGGAATTCTCAGTCATTGCACTGCACAGAAGGACGAACTAAAGCTCAGGGCCCGGGGTCTTTTGCTGTCAGCAGTGCTCCAAGGCTGGTTGTGCAGCAGGGACCCAAACACAGTCCTCGCCCTCCCAGAGCTGGAGGTGTCATGGGAGAGCCAGGTAGCACGCAAGCACAGAAAGGACAGGTGATTCCACAATGCATGGGACAGGAAAGTCACAGGGGCCAGGACAGAACAGTAGTGGGGACATCGGAGTGAGAGCTTGGGCAGGAGTCGGTGCCAGGACCCCCAGCCCGCCGTGTCTGCCTGACCACAGAGCCCGAGCCAGGCAGGCAGCTGCCACACCTGTGGCCACCCAACCAAGCCCTGCCCAGCAAGGACCCACAAAAGGGACCATCTTTGTGGAACTTGTTAAGTTCCGAGGGAAATATGAGAAGAAGGCTTTGCCACGAGGTGTTCCTTACTCTGTCAGTTCCACCCAGTCAGTGCTGAGATCCCAGAGTTGGGGGCTGGGTTCCAGGTTTGACCTTCTTTGTGCCTCTTGACTTTCCTGTGAAGGAGCCAGCAGGGCAGCTCCAGGGGCCACTTACTCCCTGAGTTCCCGGAGCCCCGTGAAGCCTGACCGCCGCCCAGGGTCAGCACCCCCAGCCAGGGAGGCAGGCCTGAGCGCTGGAGCAGAGACGCACGGACAGCCCGGGCCTGCAGGCTCAGCTGTCAGGCTGTCAGTGGGGGAAGACCCCACGGGTCTGGGTGTGCTGCCAGCGCCATCGGCGGGGCCCCCATCTCCCCGTGTGGGCCGCATTCTCCCAGGGGCTTCCTGAGAAGCTGCCTTGATGGCGGGGAGCCAGAGAAGGGGCTCTGTCCTGCTCCCCCCACCATCTCCCACAGCACCTCTGCTTTTCTCTTCAGTAGGTTAGGTTTCTGATTTAGACTTTGTTCAGACAAATTATTCCACTGCTTTAAACAAAATCACATCTAGTCAAACCTTGCTGCTCCCCATTGGAGGGGCTGGAGGCCTGGAGAGGGACAAGGACTTGCCTGGGGTCACGCCCCGATCAGCATGGGCTGCACAGGAATCTCAGGGCCAGGACTGGACAGAGGCCCCTACACCTGTGCCACCTCAGTGCGCTCTCTGAGGACAGGAGGGCCTCCCCGTGGCGTCGCCGGGCCTTCGTGCCTCAGCCCTGGAGTACAGACATCACAGGCTGGGGGGGAAGAGACGGTGCACAAGACCTGTCAGGGTGGCTCCCCTGGGGGCTGTGCAGCCAGGCGTAGGGCAGGGTGGCCCCCAGGAGGCCCCAAGGCCTGCAGGGCTGGGGGCAGCGGGCAGCGGGCCTCTGCCCTGAGCCCCACGTGTCTCCTCCCTTGCAGAGTGCAGCTCCTTCTCGCCGCCCACCACGGTGATCCTCCTCATCCTGCTGTGCTTCGAGGGGCTGCTGTTCCTCATCTTCACGTCGGTGATGTTCGGGACCCAGGTGCACTCCATCTGCACAGACGAGACGGTGAGCGGCCGGCCTGCCCACCACCTCCGCCCCTGGGGTTGCGGGGGGACCCGGGGCCGGTGTTGCTAGTTGGGGGGCTGCTTGCAGGCCAGACCTGGGAGCCCATGGCCAGGCCCCGGTGTGCAGGGCACATTCCCCCGTTTGCAGTGACACTGGATCTTCACACACAAGTCCTCCTCCTTGGGGCTGGCCGGGCAGGTCACACGAGGAATGGGCCAGCAGCCTTGGTGAAGGGTTCCCTTTGCCACAAGTCCTTCCGTCCTCCCACTGTGGTTCTGTCTGTATGCAGCTCTGTGTCGGGCACTCTGCTGGCCACTGGGACACCCTTCGAATCCAGGGCCACAAGCCTGGAGACGGTGGTGGACAAAGGGTCCCATAACCCAGCTGGCACAGGCAGGGTCAGCTTCCCAGAGGAGGTGACTTCATGACTAGGTCCTGAGGGTGGAGTCAGGAGACACCCCTGCCTTGAGCCCCCAGATCAGTGGGCTCAAGGTCACCTGGCCTCTTAGTCACCTCTGCTCGGCCCAGCTCTGGTCCTCGCCTGTTGCCATTTCCCTGCCCCTTCCTTCCGCTTACAGCTCCTTCTCTGGGGGCGTCAAAGCTACCAAGCTGGGCTGGACAGGAGTCCGCTGCCCTGGGGCCACTGCCACCACCCCCCAACGTTTTTAAGGTGTCCCAGTGCCTCAAGGTGGTCAGTCCATGGCTGTGATGTGGGCGTTTCTTCCCCTTTTGGCTTTGGGGTCAAAGGAAGGGGCAGAGTCATGAGGTCATGAATCCGTCCTGGCTTCTGGAGGTCCCCTGAGATGGCAGCTCTCAGCGATCGTCAAGGGCCCCTGTGGGGGCACTCCAGGCCTGTTGGGTAGTCAGCTTTAGATGGAGACTTACAGGAAGACAGTCCGAGCCTCTGCTGCTGAGGCCCCCTCCCCTGTGGGTGTGGAATGTCAGCGTGCAGAGGAGGACGGTGCTCCCAGCTGCCAAGGCACCATCATTTGCATCTGCGGCAATTCCCAACGATTTAGGAGGTTGGGTGGCTCTCAGCAACTTTTTCCTTTTGTAAGAAATAACGTCATTGTGAAAGAGTTTCTGTAAAAATAGTCGCCAGTGGTGTAGATCCAGCTGTGTATGCAAGCAGTAAACATGACCCACTTCTCCGTGTAAGACCTGCAGGGAACCACAGGTGACTGTCCAGCCTCCCCTGCTGTTGGGGTGCTGCCAGGCCACACAGGCCGGGGTCTGGGGAGCCCGAAGGAGAGCTTGCGGCACTGGCCCTGGCAGTTCTTCCCCCCAAGGCCCAGAGGGAGTCGTGTTGGAAAGGAAGGGAGGGCCCCACAGCTCATGGGAAGCGGCGCCTTCCCCTCACCTCTGTCCTTCCCAGGCCCCCAGGCTGTGACCAGAGACCCAGACTGGGCTGTCCCCTCAGGCCCCATCCCTGCCCCCCCACCTCACCAGAGACCACAGCAGGCAGATCCCTGGCCACTGACCAGCTCCATCGGAAGAAGGGAGAAGTGGGGGACCAGCTTTCTCCGCCAGCCCCCATTTTTTCTATGAGACTTAGCCGGGGGAGCGGTGCAGGCTCTGTGACAACTGCGGAGGTGGCCCCAGGTCCCACTTCTCCGCACAGGAGCCCTGGGAAGACCTTTGCCGTGACCGAGGCTGCCTGGTCTGTCCGTGCGGCCCCTCTAACCTGTACTAATCCTTTCTCCTTCCTCTGACTTCTCCCCTGACTCCAGTCTCTTCCTCCTGTTCCGCCTTCTCGGTTGTGCCTCGCCAGCCCTGCGGAGCTCCCAGGCTGGCGAGACTGGCAGCGCCAGAGCAGCCATCTGATTCGTTCCTTTTTTTTTTTTTGTCTGCAAAGTGGTCATAGTCACTTCAAACTTCCTTTGGTCCCAAATGAGCAGCCATCGCTGGCTGTCATGATGGCCAGCTCTGAGGCTTCCCGGCCACAGCCTTCACAGCACTCCCACACAGCCAGCACCAGGCCAGAACCGCCCCTGCAGAGCCAGTGAGGACCCAAAGTCTGCACAGATGTCCCCGTCACCTAAGCAAGCACACCGGATCGCAGGCTCGGAATAATAGCTTAGGTGCCTGCCGACGGTGCTCATTTTCCCGCCCTTTCTGGAGGGACTTGTAAATATGTGCCCACCCACCACCGCCCCTCAAAAAATGTAGGGGTTTTTTTTTAACATTTTTTATGAGAGAAAGGGAAGAAAATGTATCATGTAGTTAGCTTTATGACTTTGAAAAGGAAGCAATACTCCATTCGCCTCAAGCTAATGGACATCCCTCCCCCAAAACCACAGCAATAAAGTGCTTGACTGAAAGTGTGATTGTTCTTGTTTTCAGGGAATAGAACAATTGAAAAAGGAAGAGAGAAGATGGGCTAAAAAAACAAAATGGATGAACATGAAAGCCGTTTTTGGCCACCCCTTCTCTCTAGGCTGGGCCAGCCCCTTTGCCACGCCAGACCAAGGGAAGGCAGACCCGTACCAATACGTGGTCTGAAGGACCCCTGACCAGCATTGCCACTCAGACACAAACCACATCACAGCACCACCGTCCGATCCGTTCTCATGAATGTTTAAACCGAAAAGCAAAACTACTACTCTAAAACTTTTTTTTATATGTCTCAAGTAAAATGGCTGAGCATTGCAGAGAAAAAAAAATATTCCCATGTTTTATTTTTAAAAGCTCATCCTTTCTATTTTTTGGTGACCGAAGCTGCTCTCCTTTTCTCCTTGTTAAAATCACTTCTCTGGCCTCTGGTTTCCTCTCTGCTGTCTGTCTGGCATGACTAACGTGGAGGGTGCTGTCTCCGGGTCGTGCCCACTTCTACTAACTGAGTGGGATGTGACACTGGTGCGTGGATGGACCGGTCCGGATGCCTGGCTGGGGACGCATAGGAGGGCCGTGACCTCCCCCTGCCCTGGAGGCAGTCACAGGCGCCCCGTGGGACTTAAAACCTCACCGAAGACGGATGCTTACCCCTTGTGGCCTAGAGGGGCAGGATCAGGGCCGGAGCCCCGAGAAGGGCCCTTGACACAGCAGCCTCATCCCCCATGTGGACATCAGTTGCTTGCCTTGTACGTTGTGGACTCGGGTGTGCGGAGTGACTGGGGGGGGGGAGATGAAAGGGGTCTTCCTTGTGTCCTGAATCACCAGTCATATTCCCTGTGATTATTTGGAAGAGTATGAAGGAAAGAAGCCTTTCCGGTTCGAATTGCCTCACACAATCAAAAGAAGAAAGAGTGACGTGACTTCAGGCGGGCGCCATTTTCCTATTATGTCTGCTTACTCTCACCACTCCCCTCCTCCGTCCGGTAGTCCGGTCACAGTGTTAACGCTGAGTGACACAGCTGGAGTCCCCACACTTGCAGTGCTGCCATCAGCCCCTTCCTCATTTTGTAAGTCTCCAAAGTGGGTTCACTTTCTGATATTTTAGACCCATCAATGTGCACAGACCCACGTCTTGCCTGTATTTTAACCTGGGAGACTGTCGGCCTGACATGGGGCTGACTGACGCACATGGGGCGACATTCCAGCCCCCTAACTTCAAAGCTGGTGGGTGGCTGTCCCAGTCACTGAAATCAGCAGGTCCACGGAAGCCTCCGGTGCTGGGACTGGGTAGCTTTTCCATTTGGAGGCGCTTCCTGTGTTGTCTCATTTGCAAGAGGAAGGCCTGGCGATTATGGGGTTGGTGAGGAGACAGGAAGTGCCCATCAAACGTAGAAATCATGGAAATCTGAATACCGACCATCTGAATTCTCACACATGGATTTGTTTTTATAAGTAATCACCACAAACCTGGGTTTTTTTTAGCTTTTGCTTGGGGTGGGGGTGGGGGAATAAGTTTTATTAAATCCAGTCTTGGATAGGAAGACCGTGAATCTAGCCATGTGACTTTTTCAGAAAAGTTAGTGGAACATGCTGCCTCTTCAATTCTGTCAGTGCTTCCACATGGAAACAAAATGCAATAAAACTTTTCCAAAACCTGTTCTGATTGAGCTCTGCTCCCTCACAGTGTTACCCTGTGGGGAGGGCCGATTGTCCAGTCACCGTGAGTTTGCTCTGGGTGTTTGTTTTCATTGCCTTTAGAGGACATTTCTTTCTGCTCCCTCTCTGGAATGAGGTTTTTAGTGTGTTCTTTTAAAGGACAGGAGGTCCCCCTCTTGAAAAAGCTTCCCCACCGGGCTCTCTCCTCGGGTTTCTGCAGCCCAAATCCCTTCCCTGTGCTCATGGGTCTTCAGTTGCTACAGAAAAAGCCATCCTGTCTGTGGAGTTTGCTTCCAGGGCTGGGCATGGGGGAGACCTACTTTCCTCTGCCCACCCAGCTGAAAGCCAAACCTCCACAAACAGTTCTGGTGCGCTGCTTTGATGAGCTCGCCGTCACCCCTTCAATGGTTAACCGAAGAACTCTGCGACCCCAAGTCAGTTAACTTGGACTTGCCTACTGTGCTATGTGCACTGTAGTCATGGCCAGGTTAGAAGGCTCTGGTCGTGTCACGCCCCGCAGAGATCCATCCCCTGGGAGGCAGCTGTGCCACTCTGGTCCTCCTGCCACAGGAGGGAGACTGGGACCCAGGGAATATAAGTATTCGGATGCCCTGTAAAGACCCCATCTTCAAGGGCATTTTTTTTTAGTGACCTAAGTTGGTTCTTTCTCCCCATGGAATTTCTAAGGAATGCAATGGATAGTGCTGAAGATGTATTTTTTTTCTTTTTGAGTCCTAAAAATAGAAGCTCGTCATTTAAACCTGAGCACACTGCGTCTCCTTCCCAGAGAAAGGCATTCTGTGTGATTCTACCTCTGGGCTTTTACGAGCCCTCTGGTTGAAAGAGTGAATGTTCCCCAGTTCTCAAGCCAGGGTGCCGGTGCCACCCTCCGGAGATACGAATACCCTCAAGCGTCCCTGTGTTTTCCCTGTTTCAGTTTTGTTGAGACAAAACGTTTCGCCGAGAGCACAATGACTAAGTAAGGACAGTGGCTGTCATTTGCAGTGTAGGAATTGGTCACCAACCTGATGTCCACACAGGAAGACATGGGTCTCCCCTGAGCTCTCAGTATTCCCAGGCGTCTAACGAAAGAGGACATCTGTCTACACAAAGGCTTCCCGGCCTCTGGCTTCGGCCAGGACATGTGACAGCACCGAATGGTGCTCGCATGGAAAATGACAGAACGTGGGCTCTGGAGAGTGGAAGTGAAAAAGAGGAAGGTGACATGGCAAGTTGGATTGGGTGACTCCTTCCCACCTGTCAACTTCATTTTTGTGTTCGTAACCACCAGACAACATGCAAAAAGCCTAGGTCCAAACAAATCTGCAGGTTTGCATTGGCTTGGTGACATCGTGCACGCGAAGCAAATTTGGGTAGAAATGCATGTGCCAAGTTTCCTTGTAGTCATAACCATTTCAACTTCGTAATACTTTTTTTCTTGGAAGAACCAAAAGTAAGACCCCTTGAATTACCAGCTTTTGCTTCTTCTAGCTTAGAAAGGTAACATCCCCCTTCCTGGTGTAGGGAGCTTTCAGATGAAGTCGATTCGGAAGCGTTTATGAACCACCTATGTGAGGACGGCCTCACACACAAGCCCCCGACCGCAGGAGGCTGGCTGGGCTCTTCCAGCCAGGCTCATGGGTTTTAAGTTTCTCTCATGTCAAGACTTGTCGTGCATCAGCCTGAAGGGTGAGCCAGCCAGTAGAGCTGAGGCATCCCAACCTGGAAGGGGCCCTTCAATACCAAAGAAATGTAGAGAGGAAGATTTTGCTAGATGCCGTCTTGAGAATCTTGCTGCTGGTGATGCACTGAGGCAGTGCATCTCAGGGTGGTGCCCAGACCACCAGCATCTCCTGGAGCTTGTTAAGAAATGCAGGTTCTCGTTCTCCAGCTGGGCAGGGGGGGGGGGCAGCCACCTGGATTTCAGCAGCCCTGTGGGGATTCTGACGTGCACACACTCAAGTCTGAGAATCTACCTGGGCTTGAGGGGGTCGCCCTATAAGCGGCCTCTGATGCTTGCTGATGATGTGGTCCTGAGTGCTGCTGAGTGGGGTGTACCCACTGGGGCGCCTCTCTGCCCGTAACCTGTGGCCTCCCCAGCCCATGAATGCTGAGAAAACAGTGAAAGTGATTGAAGGGGAGCCTAATTACTAGTCTGTCCAGCAGTCATCTGCACATCTTATCTGTCCAACTGGCTTCTGGACCAAGAGGCCCTTTGGGTGAAGAACGGTCCCAGAAGGGCAAGGGGAGAGTAGAGCCAGGGTCCCCCAGATGGCATGGTGGTAATTGGAGCCTGGGGTGGACACATGCACACATCCTGGCCTTTGGTTTCCATCTGGGGGCCTCCACACCCACAGGGCTTTTTCTCATATCTTTTAAATACATGTCTGAGCTGAGAACCGCCTCATAGGAGATAAGGAATTCACAGTGAGCGAGACAAGCCGCTGGCCAGTGCACTCTCCCAAACTGAAGACTTCATCTCCCCACCCTCTCCCTCAAGAAAAAAAATCAATGGTGACTGGAGTGGTGTCATTACCCTGGCAAAGCAGCGTGGCCCCCAGGGCCCCCTCTCCATCTGCCTGCACGGAGGCTGATGAAGCTGGTCCAAGGAGCTGAGAAAAGCTTTGCAGAAACCGGGGGGGGGGGGGCACATGGACACGGAAGGCACCCAGGATCCTGCAGCCGATGTGATGCGGGCTGGCGAGGGGCGTGGGGGCCCTGGCCTCAGTCTTTGGTGCAAATCCTGGCCTCCTGTGACCTTGGGCAGTGACCCACGTACGCCTCAGTTTTCTCATCTGTAAACTCAGGGTGATCGTCTACATCACGAGGCTGACGCGAGGGCTCAATCAGGGTAACGAATGTGGATGTTAGTGTGGCGTCCGGCACATCGTGTGGCTTTAGTGAGTGTCACCTGTTAGAGCCGCACTTTTCAAACCATGGCCACAGCTGTTCATGATTTGTGAGATCAGTTTGTTGGTTTGCAACAGTTTTGTAAAGAAATAAAAAATAACGCATTACACATTATAGGACAAGTATTGCTTCATGAAACTTTGGGGGGATCTGCAACACAGAAGTATTTCGTGCTGTGGTTTGCAATGAACAGGTGTGAAGCCACCGATGAGGAGCCTGTTCCCTGGCCGTCTGGGGCGGGGCACGTTTACGGGCTGCAGCATGTGACTTTCTGCACCCCGTGAGGTGGGGAGCAACGAGCAACCTGCTCTTGCTCTGAGGCTCTCGGCTGGGTCATGACAGAGCATGTAATTAGTCTGTCTCCCTCGGGAACCTGGTACTCCGCAAACCTCCGCCTAAGAACTTGGCCTTCGGAACACCTTTAAATCCACACAAAACTCAAAATTGAGTCCCTCCAGGAAAAAGTAACCCCACTGGCTCCTCCTGAACCTTGGCTTCCGGAAGAGATGGAGAAAGCAGAGGCCCCAGCGGGGTATAGCCTCTGGAGGGTCTTGTGGGCCTGCAGAGCTGGCCTGGCTGCGCCTTTAACATGGGGGCTTCTGCCTTTACCCAGCGCCCTCTGCAGCCAGCACCAGAGGCAGGTGAGTGGGCCGCAGGGTGTGTCTCCTGCATGAGCAGACCTGACGCCAGTCTTTGCCTCCCCACAGTGACCGTGCGCCCTCAGCCACCCGCTGCATGTTGTCACCGGCTGTACACAATCTGCTTCCTACCCTCACTGCGTTGTTTGTATCCTGCGTTGTCCCCTTCACCCCATCATCCTTCATGTTGTTGGCTGCGCCTACTGTAGGGGGAGTGGCCCAGAATCCTCAGTGAGGGGTCACCTTTTTAGTGGTCTCAGGACAGGTGGCCCAGCTCACACCCGGGGAGGCCTGGGATGTTACTCCTTGGCCCCTCGGCAGCCTGGGGCACAGCTGGCCCTACTTAGCGATGCCGGGCAAACTTGCACCTGTGGGGTGGGGAGGGGAAGGCCTGCCCGTGCCACTCCCCGCGCGTCCGTCAGCCCTCTGTGGGGCCTCGGGGCTCTGCTGCGCCAGGGCTGGGGGTGCACAGCCCATGCCATACTGACCCTCTCTATCTCGTCCCTCCAGGGCATCGAGCGCCTCAAACGAAAGCACCAGCCCAGGGAGCACAGAAGAAGCTGGAAGGCGGTAAAAGAGGCCTTTGGTGGGGACTTTTCCCTGAACTGGCTCAACCCCTTCTCAGGACCGTGTCATCCAGAGCCTCTCAATGACAGGGACTGGGTGCGGCAGGTGGCATCGATGTCAGACACCGACAACACGGAAACAACGGAGAGGAAGGACTCGGACTCGGTGGAGGTGACAGACGAGTGACGCCACTGTGGGGAGAGGGCCAGACACTGACGAGTCACTGTCAGCTTGGTGGTGTGGCTGCAGGGCTCATGGACGGGCGGCACCCCCCTGCACCCGCTTCCCTCAGGCCGCCCACTCGCACTGCCAGCCTCTGTAACCCCTTCCCTCTCCCCATGTTGGGCCAGGTCTGGGGGTGGGGACAGATTAGGGGTGACAGAGGACAAGAGACTCCCTGAGTTTGTCTACGGGGAGTCGACTGTCAGGAGCAGTTCCCCACGACTGGGCATATCCCTAACCAGGGCAGCCCAGGGGCAGAAGAGAACTTGCCTTTGGCTTTTCTTGGGCTGTCTGTCTTCTCCTGGGAAGGTTGGGGCCCTGCCTCTGGCGTTTGAGAACTAAGGCCATGACATTATGAGAGAAGGACAGAGCAGGGGTGGCCTCAGGGACCCGGGTGGGACACTGACATGAGGAGACCAGCCTGAAAGGCTGCCTGGGTCCCCGCGGCTCCCTGGACAGGGCGCCCCCTGCCGCCCAAGTCAGGAGGAAGGCATGGCACCCACAGCTCCCTGGGAGGGTCAGGGTTTGAGAGGACCCAACACTAGGCTGAATTCATACGTGTGGGACGTGCCCAGGATGGAAACAAGCCGCACTGATGGCAGCAGCACCAAACTTAGCTCCTGTTCCACAGATACTAGAATCTTCACTGAGCCAGGCAGCTTGGAGCTGGCCTGCCTTGCGGCTACAAATCCGTCCGTTCACAGGTCGGGGTGGGGGTGGGGTGGGGAAGACCTAGTCAGAGCCATTGGAAGCCTGAAGGCCTGAGCAGGGGAGCCCCATTCCAGTGGCTGCTGGAGCAGCCTCTTCCTTCCACCCACAGTGTCCAAGGGTTCCCCCCATCCCCGCCCCGTCCCCCCGTGTGGGCCCATTTTTCTCTTTGGCCCACTGCCCGTGTCGCCAGCACCTGTATGGATGGAGGGCTCGGGCACAGGGGCAGAGCCTGCCCATGAACAGTCCCAGCTTCAGGCGGGCCTGGAGCCCCTTAAACGAGGAAGGTCAGTGTTTGGAGGTGCAGCCCACATCACTTAGAAAGGAAGGCTGTGGGGGCCAGGCAGTGTCCTGGTTCTTGGATAGCACCCTCGGGTGTTCCACGAAGGGTAGAGATTCCGTCAGAGGAAGACGTCCTGCCTACAGCAGGTGACGCATCAGGCTCCGGGGTTAATTACCGAGAGGGGCCGGCACTCAGCCACCTCTGTCCGAGTCCCTGCTCAAAGCTCCCTGGTGATGTCCAGCAGATGGGTGGAGGCAGGACTCGAGCTTAGGCAGAAAGACAGCGGCTCCCACACCCAGGCCGTGGGCATGTCCTCAGGCCATGTCAGCTTTAATATTTATTAATGACGATGAGCAGCCCTGCTCAGCTCCGAAGCCCACTAACCCCAGTTGCAGGGCGCACCTGCTTCCCGCTTTGGGAGAGCTGCTCTCTGACCTGGAGGCCAGTAGTTGAGGTCCTAACCCAGAAGGCAGCCCTGGGCTGTCAGCATTGTGGGTTGTGCACCAGACTCCACCCTGGGAGCAAAGCAGTGCCACCCCCTGGCGTCCCCAAGGAGGCAGGGTTAGGGGTTAGAACAAGGAAGAGGGTTTGCTGCTCTCTGTTGAGTTCCGGCCTGAGGTCAGAGGCATGTGCTAAATCCTGGGGCCCCTGAGAAGTGTCCTTGCACAATGGGCTTGAAACTGCTCTTCCCTGGGGCCAGCTTGGCCTGCAGGCAACGTACCCATCTGCCCCAAAGCCTTTCTGTCTTCAGGTCCTTTGGCGGGAGGCGTTTTACCTCCAGTCAGACCAGGCCTCTCCCTCCTTGCTGAGCCCATCTCCCTGCTAGACTCAACGTGCCCAGTTCCGGGAGGGCTGGACTGGGCCCCTGTGGGTAATAACCTGTTCAACCCCGGAGCCTCATCGCCTCATACCAGTGACAGTGGCCTAGGAGGCTGTCGGTGGCATAACATTCTGTTTGGCATTGCAGCTGATGTCAAAACAAGACAAGGGGCTACCGGGAGGGAGGCTGGACGCAAACCTCTGCCTTTCTTTAAATAAAAAGCTCTGCTTGACCTCAGTGGCTGAAATCTCCCATCTTCAGCAACAGACCCCTGTGTGACATCCTTCCTTGGGTCACCTGGAGGGCACCTCAAAGAAAGCCTCTTTTCTCCCATTTCCAGTGTGGGGGACAAATGTCACACATAGGCAGTGAGCTGCATATGGAGAGAGATACTAACTAAACCTTTCTCTCTGGGTTATCTCCCATGGGGTATTTCCTGCACAAGAAACAATCACCTTTCATGCAATGAGCATTTATTGAGCACTTACTGTATGCCAGGGAGGCAGGCATTTGGGGCAAAAGTGCCAGGATTGAGGGTTTTTTACTTTACAGTCCAGCCCACCAACCCTGAATGTTTTGTAAATTACACACCGAATAATCTTCATTCAGCCCACACATGGGCCTCTGCCAGAGTATGTCCAACCGGGGTTACGGCCTTTGAGGGAGGGGCTGGGCGTCCTGAACAGGGCCCTGAATGACGAAGCCCGAACCCTGTGAGATGTCCCTTGCCCTGGGAGTTCAGAGGATCTGCTGGCTCCCCAGGCGCCCACGTGATCCCTGGCACAAGATGCTTAAAAAAGCTTGTTCGCAGAGAGAAAACACATGACCCAGGGGACCATGCAGTTATCTTGAAGCAGTCAGTTTAATTAAAAGTATACTGATCATTTGAGCAGGTCTCTGGAGGGCAGAACAAGGGCTTCAGTTATCAGCAAAGGGCTTTCTGTTGGCACAAGGAGGTGCCTCCTCCCAAGATGATGGACCCCTCTCAAGGGAAGGGGGTGCTGCTGAATGCAGGGTGCTGGCTCCCCAGGGCCTGCCTGAGGCTTCTGAGAAAGGGGGCGGCCTCCTCCTGGAATCTTTAGAATTTTCTACACATAAGATCATGTCATCTTCGCACAGAGAGAAGTTTTACTTCTTCCTTTCCAATTTGCACGCCTTTTCTCTTTCTTGCCTACCTGCTCTGGCTAGAATGCTCAATGCTTGTTGAACGGAAGTGGTGAAAGCAGGCATCCTTGCTTTGTTCTCGATCTTAGGGGAAAATCTTTCAGTGTTTCGCCATTGACTTTGGAGTTCACTGTGGTTTTTCATAGGAGGTCCTTGTCATGTTGAGGCAGTTTCCTTCTATTCAGTTTGCTGGATGCTTTTATCATGAAAGAGTGTTGAGTTTTGTCAGATGTCTTTTCTGCATTAACTGACATGACCCACCACTGCCTCATGAACCTGATCCTGTCAGGCTCCTGGCCTCACTCCTCAAAGCTGCTCTTGTCAAGGTTCTTTCCTGGTCCAGAGGCCATTTCCCAACCTTGCCCTTACTTGACCCTCAGCAGCATGAGCCCGGGTGATCGCTGCCTTTTTCTGGAGATGCTTCCAAGACGCCACACTTGCCTGGTTTCCTCCCACCTCAGTGGCTGTCAGCTTATGCGTCTCCCTGCTTCCTCCATGTCTCCCTGACTTCTAAACACTGGCGTGCCCAGGCACGCTCCTTGGGTACTCAGGAGGCAGCATGAGAGAAGCTGGGGCGAGGTGGGCTAGTGCCAGATCCCAGTTGGTAGAAGCCATGGAAATTTTAGAAAGCCCATCTGTCAGCTGCCATGAGGAATGGAGGAGGGCAATGGAGGTGCCACGTGCGCACAGAGGGGCCAGCCTGGACACGACCCTCTTCTCCCCCAGCCTACTGGCCCCCAAGTCCCTTTTTACTGCAGAGAATGTTGAAGACGACCTGGGGCCAGCAGTCAGGCTCAGGAGAGCTGAGAGGGCCCAAACGTCCAGGGGAGCCCCGGGGAACTAGAGCAGGGGAGCGTCACACTTGAAGCTAGGCACAGGGAGACTGCAGGCAGCACAGAGATTTTGAAGCAGGAATTATTCACATGGTGCAAGACACAAAAAAGTCACAAGGATCTGGGAGAGAAAAATCAAAACACAGAAGAGGCCCAGAGGTGACATAAGGGAGCGGGTGCAACCTCTGAGCCCATTTTCTTTCCTAATAAGTAAAATGAAACTAGGTCCCCGACGTGAGGGCCAGCTTTTCTCCTTTTACCAAGAGAACGGACAGACCCCCCTGGATCTGAACAGCACCACCTGGTGACCAGGAGGGAGCCATGCGCTCGGGCTTGGCAGGCCTTAGGCCTGGGGGAGGGGCGGGGGGTTCGACTCTGCTCCGGAAAGTGCGGCTCACCCTGGCTGCTCCCTCTTACTCCAAAAAATCAGGACAGAAAAAAAATGTAGGGAAGAATTAGGATTCCACAGCTGGTAGTTTTAACTTAGAAAAAAATCCCGTTTTCCTTCTCTTGACATAACACAGAAGCAGGACACAGATGACCGGAAAAATCAAGGTGAAGCTGCCGAAAAGCCCCGCCGGCCCTGATGCCAGTGTTACGTGGCTGGCCTTTGTTAGGCCACAGGGCTACGACGACAGCGTAGTTCAAGTCCATACACCAAGCAGACGGACCCCGGGGTCTCCAGCCTCCGTGAAGAATCAGTGGGCGGGTCCGGGAGGGTGAGAGTCAAAAGCACCATGCAGACGTACGAAGACCGCTTCAGAAGCCGGAGCTGCCCGTGGCAGCATCTCCCAGCACCCCCACATCACCCAGGGGAGTAGTCCCCACCGCCAGCCTGAGCCGCCATCACTCTTCCCAGCAGGTCCACCCCGCCGACTGACACTACTGTTGCTTGTGTGGAAGGGCCTTCCTGAGTGGCGAGAGGTTCCTATGGATGAGGATGAGTCCGCAGAGGATGAGGAACGCTCCTCCCCACCACAGGACCTCCTGGCACTCTCCATACAACACAAAACCCAGGAAGGCCTGCGGGACAGAGACAGCTGTGAGGCCGGGAGACACGTGCCTGCAGGACCCAGCCGTGGCAGGGGGCCACGACCTCGCCCTCCTGTGGCTGACTGCCCTCCTAGGGCAGGAGGAAGCCTGGAGCCGCAGGTCTTGGGCTTAAAACCCAGCTGTCACCCTCAGCAAGTCACTCTACTCATTTTGGTCTCACCTGTGGAAGCGGGGAGGGTACCTTGCTCACATCATTGACCCCAGCAAAGTGCAGGAGAAAGTCAGCAGCTAGGCCCAGCAGGCAGCTGGCACCGATGTCTGCTGACCCAGACTGGCCCATCGCATCCTCCTTCCCTTGACTGCAGGGCGGACTGGGCTCAGCCCACCGGAGGTGAGAACCTGAACTCTCCACAACGCATGCTGGAGCTCACAGACCCCTAGGAGGCAGCTGGGTTGTGCAGAGACCAGAACGAGGGCTCCAGCCCGGGTGAGCAGCAAGCAGGTTGGCTTTACACCTGGACTTCATTCCTGTCTATTGTGAGAATTCCTCTGTTTGAGAGATTAGAGGAGCAGCCGCCAGGGGTCAAGCCACAGCCCATCCACCGCTTCAGTTCCTGTCCTTTCTCCTATCTGGCAAAGCAGGAGTTGCCCAAGGACAACCCACCCAGAACCCAGGCTTGGGACAGGAGGACCATACCCTCAGGCTACTCACCGAGCTGAGGATGTTTGAAAAAGTCACCGTGACAGATGCAATGGCTGAAGACATGGAGAAACTGAGGCCCCGGCTAAAGAATGTCCACATCAGAGAATTGGTCATCGCCATCACAATAATGCCTAAGGTGCAGAAGCCCACGTTCACCTGCAGGAGAAGGTATCACTGCAGCCATGCCCATGCGACCAGCAGCGCCCCTCACAGCGCACCCAGGGTCATGGTTACTGGCAGTCGGGCCCCTGCTGAGATCCCACCACAGCCTAGGGCATCCTCAGAGCTTTCCTGCCAGGCCTTCAGTGGACAGCACATCCATTTGACAGCTGAAACAAACTCAGAGATGGCACTTACTTCGCCATCTTGCTGGCCACGTGACCTTGGGCAGAAGTAAAATGCTAATCCATCACCAGCATTTTCCTCAACACCAATCCTTTGTTGGTCGTTCAGTCCCACAGGCCCAAGGAGTTTTATTTATTTTAGCTGAGCCATCCTGCCACCTGTTGGCAGCTCAGCTCAGGCCGGGAATCGAACCGCTAGTTGCTCAGAGCTCGCACTTGAGCAAGCTCTTAACCAACTGAGCCACTCCGCTGGCCCTGAGAGTTATTACTTGGTCTGTAGTATGAGTACATCGGGCTGAGTCCTCACTTCCGGGATCTGGTAAAGCACGAATTAATCGCGTCTCCCCCAGCCTGTTACCATGGCTGGCTACTGTTACCAGAGCAGGCTACAACCCACTCTGGTCCCGCTGGGCATCCTTGAGCTTTCATTCTGCGCCAGGCCCTGTACTAAGTGTTTAAATGCATTCTCATTTATTCCTTAACTTCATTTTACAGATAAATAGCTGGAGGCATTAAGTAATTTGCCTAAAGTGCCACAGCTGGTGGGAGCCGCCAGGATTCAAACCCAGGCTGTGTGGCTCCATGCCTTTAACCAGGACACAGCCCTGCCTAGAGCAAACCCCCTGAGACTATTTGACTGGTGATCCAGGCATCCCCTGAGGAATTTGCAGAGTTCTTTCTTCCTTTTTTTTTCAAGGAGAACTGCTTGAGAGAAGAGAGGATCTTTAGAAGCCTCCTAGACAAGGGATATGCAGACCCCCTTGCTTGGTTTCCAGTTAGCAACCCGCCGGCAAAGCTGCTTCCTCTGGGGGTTGTGTCCATTTAAACATCATCTCTTATTTCTCATAACAGTTTTCCAGCAGCTGAATACATAGTCTCTTGAGGAAGGGGTGTCTTTGTATAATTTACACACAAACACTGTATGTGCCAGTGGCAGCCTGCTTATATAAAGGGTTATGAAGGCCTGGTGCACCATTAAAAAGACCAGAAAACCTCAGGTCTCATAGAGACGTTCCTCTTACTTTGGACCACTTATTTCAGGAATTACACCGCACAGGGTACTACCTACCCTCCAGCATGGCAGCTCCCACTGGATTCGCCCTAAAGAGGCTTAAACCTAAAGAATCAGCCTGTCCACCGTCCAGGTCAGGGCCTAACCCTGGGTTGCAAATGTGGGTAGGCAGTTTACAAGTTCTCAGCTTCAGGGAATGTCCAGAGCGTTTCCCAAACTCCCAAGTTTCCTGGCAGCAGGGCAGGCCCGTCAAAACATCCGTTAATTACGGCGTAAAGAGAATACGGCGTAATTATGGCGACAGGCTTCTCATAGAGTCACGTGAGAGAAATGTCCATGCACCAGGGGCTCAAAATAAGAGGCAGGTAGATGTAGGAGGTGTGCGTCTTCCCCGAGAGCGAACTAGCCCAGTCAGAGGGCAGATCTGGGGTCCCTGGGAAGGGAAGAGGCCTCAGTCCCCGACGTCTCTTACCGCCTACGCTGGGAGCGCACACATCACTGAGTCGAGGGATGCTCTCCGCCCCAGGTGGCCGCGCAGCCGGGCGGCTGATCCGGCCAGAGACGGCCGTGGGTGCGGCGTCGCCCTCTGCCCCCAGCCCCGCCCGGCCCCCGGCGCCCCTCCTCCGCCCGGCCCGCCCGCCGCGGTAGCGCCCAGGGATCGACCTGGCTGCCGAAGGCCAGCTTGGCGGAGGCGGCGGCCAGGGCCCCGAACGCGCCAGCGCACAGGCAGTTGAACACGCCCCAGAAGCGGCGCCGCATCGCGCCGGCCTGGAGGTGCCGGGGGAATCCGGCGGGGGTGTCGGGGTAAACAGCCGCGGTGCCCGAAGCCATGGCGCCAGCCACCACCTCTCCGCGCGCCCGCCGCGCCCACCCCTTCAGGGGCCGAGCGCGCGTCGCGATTGGACGGCAGTCTCACGTGATGCGTCACGTGAGCGGGGAGGCCAATTCGGGTCCTGCGAGGGCCTCGCAGGGGCGGGGCGGGGCCCAGGTCCACGCGGCCTCCTCCGGCGATGGGCGGCCTGCAGCGTCAGGTTTAGGTTTACCCCGGAGCGAGTCTGAGACCTGGGCTCTGTGGTTGCTGTTGTAACTGTTCGCGGCCTAGCAGTTTCAATACTTGGCACTCGCTGTGTCTGGCATCAGCTTCCCTTGGGAATTTAAAATGTGGAATCCCAGGCCGGGACCCACACCCTTTGACTCAGAATCTGCACCTTGACCAAGGGATTCCCCTGTACCTGCCAGTTTGAGAAGGGCCTAGTGGAAAGGTGCTTCGGCAGAGAGCGCCAGAGACCTCCAGACTCTGCAAGGAGGCGGGCTCAAGTTAGTTTCGGACAAATCAAAGGATACAGGCTCATAGCTGGAAATTTAGAAAAGATGTTCTCCATAATCACTCCGCTCTGATAATCAGGATTAACATTTCTCATTTCCTATGCACTTAAATATGTTTAAAAGGTTTTCGTTTAAAAAGTAGTACATTTCCGGCCGGCCGAGTGGTGCGTTGGTTATGAGCTGGCTTGGGATGCCAGAGGGCCAGTGACACTGCCCTCTACAGCTAAGATGCTGAACAACAGCTCAACCTGGAGCTGGGCTGCTGTGGCCCATGCAGGTGGGTTGTCATGGGCTACCGTGTGTAGCCTGCAGCCAGCGTGAGCGGCCAGCAGCCTCTGAGCGGCCATCCAGAAGCCTGCCTTGCCCGGGGAGAGCACAATGATGGTGCCAACTTGGGCCAGTGAAGCAACGTCCTCCACAACTAGACTGAAGAACAAAAGAACAGCAACTTACCTGTTCCCCTAAGGGAAAAAAAAAAAAAGTAGTACATTTCTCTGAAAATAAAGTGCTGTTGAAATGTATGGACTACATCCACTCTCCAGGAAAATATTAGAGTACTTTTTTCTCTATCCATATTTAGTTCTATATATAGCACACGTTTAAAAAGTTTACATATATGTATGGGACTTTTCTATAATATGATTTCAGAGTGAACATCGTTCTGCTTTTTTTTTCTTTTCTTTTTCATTCAGGAAGTTTTCATGGAAATCCTTCCTTGCCACCCTTTCTGACAGGGTGGTTTGGTGGCTCAGATACAAGCACGGACAACCCCGATAACTCCTATGTGTTACAAACTGCCCCATTTTGCAGTAGAGGAAATTGAGGCTCAGAGAGGCACCATGCCACTGAAAAGAGCTGCAAGAACCCAGCTCAAAGATGATCTGCTTGGAAAGTTCTTATGTTACTTGGTACCTACAAGAAATCAAGTGGCCTTGCACTTGATCAACTCTGCATGCTTTAAAGAATATAAAACGAGCCTTCTTAGAACACACAATGCCTCTACTAGCATCTCAGAGCCACTTCTGTAAAGCAGTCTGTGCTGCTCCCACACCAGTCCTGTCTCCCTGCTAGCCTGCAAGCTCCTTGAGGGAACGGAGAAATTTCTTTCTTCTCTACGTCCCCAGTGTCCAGCTCTGGGCCTTGTTATGGGGATGGTGGCTGAATTGACACCATCCTTGGCCACTCTGCTGGGAA
The DNA here is from genome assembly GCF_001890085.2 of Hipposideros armiger. Classification (NCBI taxonomy): domain Eukaryota; kingdom Metazoa; phylum Chordata; class Mammalia; order Chiroptera; family Hipposideridae; genus Hipposideros; species Hipposideros armiger. The sequence continues at coordinate 4,662,929 of NW_017731368.1, forward strand.
GTGATTTCTGCCTCCTAGACAAATGCTCTTGTGACCACCTACTAGGAATCTTTGTTAAAATGAAGATTCTGATTTAAGTCTGGACGTGGATTGAGATTCTGCATTTCTACCCGGCTCCCAGGTGGTGCTAATGCCGCAGGTCAGCGCACCACACTGAGCAGCAAGGCTCTGACTGCTGCCCGCAGTGCACTCGCACGCCAGGCAGCACGCTGGCCTCCATATCTGGGCTGTCAGGGCAGAGCTGTGCACGTTCTCTCTGTTCCTGCCACCGTGCCTGATACTGTGACCAGCTCATATTTGATTGACCACAGATATTTGATTGAACCGACTATGGTTTGATTACAAAACATAAAAATAACTGACAAACAGCAACATGATGCAAACAAGAGCACCCTGAACTAGGACAGGGTGGAGGGGAAGGAATGCCTCATCCCACCCTTATTAAAAAAAAGCAAAACTCACCTCAAAGACGGCTAATGGCAAGATGCCCCACTGAGTTCCGGGAGACCCCTTCAAATTCCTCACCTTTAAGGGCTAGAAGTCACAAATTTATGAGGCCTTGGGGCCAAGGTGGGAATTTAAATGTATGAAGCTCCTAGTGTGAGACAGTAGGGGTGGGCAGGGCCTGTGCTAGTAGGGCGGATAGGGAGTGAACTGTCTGTCTCTTCCTCTGTCCCCTCTCTTTTCACTGTGTCCTCTGTCCCCTTTGTTCTGTTCAGTTAAACAAATGAGCACATACTGGGCCAGGCCCACACCAGGCAGCAGCGTTGCAGGATGACAAGGGTCCCTGCACTCATTGGGTCTGGTTTTAAAAAAATCTCAGTTGTAACTCCGTCCTGAGTGGGCCTAAGGCTTTGTCTCCTTTTCCTTGCTAGGAGTGACGTTGTGGGTTGAATTGTGGTCTTTAGGGTCTGGCTTCTTTCACTTAGCATATTTTTTTGAGGTTCACACATGTTGTAGCATACATCAGTTTATCTCATTTTTATTGCTGAGTAGTATTTCCATAATATGTAAAAGTGTTCAACATCATTGGTCATTAGGAAAATGTAAGTGACCACCAGTACACACGCACACTAGGATGGCTACAGTAAAAAACATGACTTTATTTTAAAAAGATTACATTTTGAAAATCGGCCATGTTACAGTCATAAAGACGCTCACGAGAATACTTAATGAAGGAATAAAAAAATAATCTGTATTAACAAGTTTGCTTTTTCTACACTCTGCGCAATCAATGAAGTTAATGGCTGATTAGTCATTAACTTCATTCAAGTTTGGAACCACTATATATTGTTAGAGCTTATATGATGTGCGAATTGAAGAAGAGTATGTTAGTATCTAAGGAGAAAATGATCTGGGCAACATCCACCGTAAACATTAGCTACAGGTTTTTATTTTTAAAAGGCAAAAGGTTCTCCCAGTATTTACAGTTGGTTTAGAGCCTTGAAACGGGGTGGTGACCTCTAAAGAGCAGACTGCTGATCGCCACAGAACACGTATGGATACAGCATGTTCCTCAGAAACTCTTTTTCTTTTCTTTTAAAATTACATTTTCAGCACGCAACTTTTCTGTCTCCTGGTAATTTTTTTAAAAAGGAAAAGAAAAAAAGTAAGGCTCTAACGCTTACAGGAAGAGTTATTCTTGGCATTCATTAAGTTTATATTTCAAATTAAAATGACAATTTTCAATTTGTAAACTAGTTACCATTAAACAGGAATCTGATGTGTATGAGGACTGAATTATGCTTGGAATAGCAATGACTGAATTTTTTTGAATTCAAGAAGTTCCCTAAAGGAAGCTGTTAAGTGATTCAATAATTCAGTTAAGTTTTATTTAAATAATTATTTAAAAAACAGAGTGAGTTTATCAGGATAATTTTCAGAGTATACCTACCTCAGCGAGTCTGACATTTTCCTTCTTCAGCCGCACTACGTACTGAATCTTTTGATGTAGGTTTTGGTGACCCACCAACTTCCCATTTTCCTCAGCGAGACACTCCACCTGCTTCCTTAACACTTCCAGCTCCTGCAGATAAATCAATCCGGAGAGGAGAAATGAGCTGTTCTTATTTTTTTTAAATAACCTTATTTCATGGCTTCTGAGAGCACAGGGAGAGACGACGCCCAGGCTCCCTGCTTTCATAACCACACATCTCTGCCTCAGCTCCAGCAGTCTGCACCACAGGACACCCATGCCCAGACGGGCATCTTATTCTGATTGGTTCTACTCATTCACATGTCCTAAGCACAGGAAAAAATAAACACAAATAAATGCACCTGGGATGTTCTCTCCTTTTCTTCATATAATTCTTCCAGCTTGGATCTCAGCTGTTCCTTTTCTTGGAACGCTTTGGACTCCAAAGTTCTGGTTCGTTCGACTTCCTCAGTCATTCTCAGGTAGTCTGTCTCTTTGTTCTGAAGGGTACAGTGGGCTTCTTCTAGGCTGTAACAACAAATATCACGTTATGGTATTCCAAAGAAACCGAAGTACAAAACAGTACTCAAATTAGACATTTTCCACCTAAGCCCAGAATTTTGCATTGAAAGTGTCACTGAATATTTAGCCCTACCCTTCTGACAGCAGAGGAAGATCACAAGACCTGCAGGTAGGCTTTTTGTGGCGGTGTTTTACCTAAGACTTTCATTCTGGCAAACTCTTCAAACCATTCTTTTCAACAATGAAAATTTAGAATGGAAGCTTTCAGATTCAGCCCACATGGAACAAATGTAATTTAAGCATTAGTTCAGTCTGCACATTTTATTCAGTGCCCCATATCTAACAGTCATCATTTCGGTTTTCAAAATCTGGTTCTCAGACAGTGAGATGCTAGTCATTTCTTCAAGGATGTGCTATTTAGAACTTATATACTTCGTATAACTATCAATTTAAAAGAAACATAAGAAAAAAAGCTTACTATAAAATTACCATATTTCCCCATGTATAAGGCACACCCTTTTCCGAAAAATCTGGGATCTAAAAACTGGGTGTGTCTTATACAGTGGTTGTAGATTTCAAATGCCATAGATGGAACTGAGGACGAGGCCATATATGAAGACAGTGATTTGTCATCAGACACAGATGAGAACAAGCTAATGGTTGGGAGTTTTGACAGTGATGAAGAGTTCTATGAATTTTATGATGATGAAAACTTGAGTTCAATAACTTTATGTAATACATTTTTTTTCAAATTTCAGGCCCCAAAATTAAGATGCGTCTTATACATGGGAGCGTTTTATACATGGGGAAATACGGTATATAGAATTTCACTGACTTTATAAAATGGTCTGAATCTTATAAGATTCCCAAAAGAAAAAATGCTTTTCATTTCACAGCACATATGGAACAGAATGCTGATGATTTAAATGATGCAATACACAGAATTTAATATACCACTAAAGGCCAACTAATCTCTAGGACGGTGTCCTCAGACCGCATTCCATGGAAGCTCAGGACAGTGGGGAGGAGGGCCTGGGGTTCTCCCGATTCACACGGAGCTGCCCTGCATGTCTGGCTAGTGTATATTGATTGCTTCAGTTTGAAGAAAAGGCTCTGAGGCCTGGCAGACACTGCAGCTGCCCACCCAACTCCAATCTCCTGCTTCTTCCTCGCTTCTAAAAACTCCTTTTACTTGGGGGAAAGGAAGGGTGAGGAGATGTACACCCAGCTCCCAAAGGTCAGTTAGCAGGAACTGGTCTGAGCTGAGCATGGCTCTCTCCACCCCCCGTTTCTCAGCGTGCCCTGCAGGTGTGCTCAGTCTGGCCAAGGAGACACAAGTTGATTCCTGGGGCCTCCCATACACACATGGATAACCTAATGTTTAAAAAGCTGCCGGAGGCTGGGGCTGATAGAAGGGCATGTGCCATTTTCTGGAGTGTGCTTCACCTGCCCACAGGGGGTACGTGTCACTGAGGCTCTTGGTAACTAGATTATGAAGTAAATTACATGCCCATTTAGTTTTATTCTTTTTGCTATAAGGTCTCAAATGGATATTATTTCTAAAATAGATGCAATTCTACAAACTTTACAGCTGGATTCTCATAGATCCTGTAAGTAACCCAGCTTCTATCCAGCTCTCCAACTAACTGGCTGGGAGCCAGTCTCTGAACTGCTCGTATGGAGATCACAGTGCTGAGAAGCTCTGTTCCACATCCACACTCTGATTCTCAGAAGCATGTGACTCAATAACCGGGTAGCAAATCTTTCACAAGTTGGTTGGTCTTTATCAGCTGATCATTAAAAAGGATTTCTGCTGACATATCACTGTGATTTTTTGCATATTAACTTGGACAGAGTTCAAATGACTGAATGACAGTACTCTAACAAAACTCCTTCCATTGCCATTTACTTACTATGTGAATAAGATTTCTCAGCATTTATATCTATAAAAACAGAAAATGGAATAGAATTGATACTAAATACTATCTCATTCCAGAATTAAGTATAACGGAATGAGCTAACTGAAGAAAAAGCATTAAGATAAAATGCATTGAGAGATGCATTTCCACTAATATTTTACCAGGTATAATAATTGTTTATGAAAACTGACAATAAATTTAGGATACTGTGATTAATAACTGTAATGAAAACTCAATCCAGGAGAAATACAACACTTAGAGCCATAAGAATATAAGAAACTTATACAAATCACTTTCAATTTGTATATGTATTCTCATTGGTAAGTTATATGATACACTAATCAACAAAACATTTCCTAAACAATATATTAAATTAGGATATAATCCAGGGTGGGTATAGAACAAAAATTCAATTTCAAAGGAAAAGAAAACAATGTAAAATTTTAGACTTAGGAATTTTTTCATGTATTTTTAAGTGGATGGCAAGTAGCAAATCAGTTCGATGCTGTAAAAAGAACACCGCAAGAGCTTTATTTCTAAATGTCACCATTTTCAGCACAGGCAGACCTTGTTTTATTGCACTTGGCTTTAGTGTGCTTCACAGATGTTGTGTTTTTACAAACTGAAGGCAAGACCCTCCACCTGCAAAAAGGCTACAACTCACTTTATTAAGATACTTGCTTTATTGCGGTTGTCCGGAACCAAAACTGCAATATCTCTGAGGTCTGCCTGTATGTCAGATCATCCATCCTTTGCAACAATTTAAACTTAGGATTTTAGATATAAACTCAACTCCAAAAACGTGCAAGAGAGTACGTGGTGTTTCAAAATTCTTTTAGGAGGTATAACAAGTGAAACCGTTTCTGAGGCCCTCTTTTCCTAATGAGGAGTGTCTGTCTATTCAGAGAGTACAATACGTTTCCAATGTTTTATTATTCTGTTAATACCAACCAGCTTACTTACTTTGAACTTGATAGAAAATACAGTGTATCTTGTTCATCAAAGGATCAGACAGTTTAGAAGATTACATTAATTAATATTAAAACTATGAATAAATTAAAATCTTGTCTACAGAAAATATATAGAGACCCAAGGTCAAGACCAGAAGAAATCAGAGCATTGATCTACGGGTCTCAGGACGCCTCAAAGTTTTCAAGCAGAGGAAACCAGAAGTGGAAAGAGAAACCTTCTTAGTGTCCATGAGGCGAAAAGCCATCAATTAGTCCACGGAAGCTAAGCTTTTCCTGGCTCTTATTTCTTTATGATTTTGTTTTGGAGATGGCTTTACGTGGGGAACCCCTTCAGCAAGTGGTATGTAGAAAACAACTTTGTAAACACCTATTATGTTCACATATTACTGCCGAAGTAAAGAAGTTACTTACCCTGTGGATATAAGTATTTCTTCCCTTAGAGGAGAATAAAGAAAAGACCAACAAGAACTTGAATTACAAAACAGTGCACTTACTCTGCTTTCATTTTCAGCATTTCTTCAACTAATTTATTCTATAAGATTAAAAAATAGAAAAAAACAAAAAAAGACAGCTTAAATTCTTAACATTGATAAAAAATACCTATATATCTCTCTCTATACATAGATATATAGATATAGAAAGTAACCAGTCCACTCTCCCTCACGGTAATAAAATCAAGTAAACCAACATCCTTTCCCACAATCCCAACTACCCACACGTAAAGGGGGCACCTAGTCACAAGACTTTGTATACTGTGCCCTCTAACACCTCAAATAGGCACTCGATCCTTGCTTCTAAATGGACAACTGTGTGTGGGTACGCTAATGTAGGCTTACCACTGAGGCATAAGACAAATGCACTCTTAATTCTCAGCTGGGTCTAACTACTGATGATAAATATCAAACTCAACAGTGGGGATACAGAAATCTCAGTAGTAATGACAGAAATCTCAATAGTAAATGGTTTCTAAAATATACAACCATAAATGCTAACTATAAAAGCACTTCTCAGAAAAGAAAAATGATGTAAAATCAAAATCATACTTTAGCAAGTCTTTCTTTGAGAATTTCTTCTTGTTCACTCTTCAGCTGTTGATTGTGTGGATGGTTCTGTTCCCTGCATAGATTAGGGAGCGAGGATGGGAAAACAGTCATGTAGAGTCAAGTATCAAGGTCACGGACTTTGGGTGGCTCTTTCTCACCTGTTGTCCTTTTGTCTTTTAATATCATCCAGTTGACCTTGAAGGAGCCAGTTTTTCTCTCTTAGCTGCTCAGCTTCCAGGCGTAGGTTTTCCATTTCACTCAATTGCTCCTAAAAATACATCAAATCATGTCTTTCCAGAAAATGTGTGATAAAAGGTGCTATTTTGCTCCCCAAGGCCACGATCGAGACCGGCGCTCCTCCTTTAAGCTCTTCTATGCACAGAACACTGGATAGCGCTGGATTAAAAGTCGACTGCGACAAGCTCTTGGGGTCCCAGAACTGGGATTCATTCTATTGATAACACCCAGAGTGTCTTAATCATAGTCTCTTATCAGTATCACATAATTTATTAGCATTCCTTTATGAGGAAAGATGACAAAAAGCCTCTACTTTGGTAAATGTTCTATTTGATTCTATTAACAGATTCTAATTTAAATACTTTGTTGGATTCTAACTTAAAAAGCATGAGCATAACCATCTAGAAACTAGTCTGCAAGGAGTTCCTTTTTGATTTACTTCTACTTGTCTGTTTGATTTCTTTTAATCTGACCCAATTTCTTCTAAGTACGAAGAGCATGCCAATCTGGGTACCAGCCACATCCCTGAGACAGCAGCACACTGAAAGCTGCCATAAATAAAAAGGCCAGGACTGATCCCCTCCACGAGAAACAAAGCTTAAGAGTGATACCATCTTCACATACTTTATGCCACTTGGTTACAACAGCTAGTTTGATTTCTAGACGAAACTCACTGCAGAGCAATGGCTTCACAGGCTAACTGCAATCTTCCATGCATGCTGTTCCCTCCTTCCCCACCCTTCCCCGCACACACCTACCCATCACCTACCGAGACACTCCTCCACGCACTGCCCACCCTCAGTGCTACTCTCAACACACTCCCCTCACACAAACACCACACTCAAGTACCTGGGTAAAACACCAGAAGGAAGTTTAAAAGAATGGCAAACGAGTGTTTTTAACATTTTTATATTTATCACAGAAGCAAATCTCTCTACTATGTAAAGAATGACTCAAAATCATTAAGGAAAAAATCCAATAGTAGAAAAATGGGGTGGGACCGGCCGAGTGGCGTGTTGGTTAAGAACTGGTTTGGGATGCCAGAGGGCCCCAGTTTGGATCCCACATGGGGGCCAGTGACACTGCCCTCTGCAGCTAAGATTGTGAACACCACCTCGACCTGGAACTGGGCTGTGTGAGTCATTGGCGACGGCGTAGGCTGCAGCCCCTGCTGCAGTGGGCTGCCATAAGCTACCGTGTGTGGCTGGCAGCCAGCGTGAGCTGCCAAGAGCTACCGTGAGCGGCCGTCCAGAGGCCGGCGACCAATCTGCCTCACTCGGGAAGAACGTAATGATAATACCAATATGGGCCAGTGAAGCAACGTCCTCCACAACTAGACTGAAGAACAAAAAGGACAGCAACTTGTCTGTTCCCATTCCCCTGATTCCCCAGCGCTGTTCCCATCCCCCAGTTCCCCAATAACTCCTAAGACAAATACAGACTTAAAACTACCAGGAGATAACATGCTTTAGCTATTAAGGTGGCAAAGATCTAAAAGCGAGCATTGTGACGAGAGCAGCGGGTGCAGCCTGTATGATGATACCATCATATAAAAACCAAAGTGACAGGGAGACAAGGCTCCCAGGCTTGGTTACACACACACTGGGAAGGCTCTTTAGAGATAACCAAGGAGCTGGCTACACTGGGAGCCTCCAGGGACAACAGACGAGGCCGCCCACAGCCAGGGGCGAGAGGAAGACTTTTCTCTGTCTACACTTAGTTCTGTGCCTTTGGAATTCTGCATCCTCAGGAACCATGAACGATACTACTTATTTTATTGTATTTTATTTATTATTATTATTATTTTTTTTAGCTGAGCCATCCTGCCACCGTTGGCAGCTGAGGCTGGGAATTAAACCAGCGACCCTGGTGCTCAGAGCTCATACTCTTGAGTGAGCTCTTAACCAACTGAGCCACTCGGCCAGCCCTAAGATACTACTTATTTTAAAACATCCTATTGAAAAACAACATTATCCAGTTACCTTCATTTTGAAGATTTCAGCATTTTTTACTTCTCTGTCTTCGTTTAGCTTTGTTACGAGGTGTTGCAAAGATATCGTAGAGGCTCGTCCATCTTCTATCTCTTGTTCTTGTGATTCCAGGAGTTTTGCCAAATGTGTTTGAAAATGAGGTGGTGTTTTAGGACTCTAAAATAAAATCAAATGCCATCCAAACACCTGATTAAGTGAATGTTTTAAAGAGTTCATTTTAGGTGAATATGCCAAGCATATAGAAAATACTCAGGCTGTTTAGCTTGTTATTCTAATTCTTGTCCAAGTAAAACATATAAAACACTGGTACTTTTTTATCAGGTAAAAAGCAGAAAAGGTGTTAGTGAAAATCTTTTTCTATATAAAGACAAAGCTACAGTCTTAGCAATTTCCAAACTTTTACCACTCACAAAGCTATTTATTCCTCCTGAAATGCACCGTTTTCCTGAAAAGTACCTGGGGATACTCGGCAGCAGAACCCATCACATGTTCAAGTTGCCTCATTTTGAAGTTATATTCATTCTTTTTCTGTTCTACTTCCTCTTTCTTTTGGTTTAGCTGGGAAAATCAACAGATTGTAAGGTTATAAGTTATAAAATAATATGAGGCACATGATCCCATTAGAACAGCCAATCTTCCCAAGGCATGTGGAAACTGGCTTTTTACATCTTTTTTTTTTTTTTGGATTTAATTAATAATTTGAAAAGCAGTGAAATATTAAAACAAACAAAAAACAACAAACAGCAATTTTTAAAGTAATAAATGGCAATACCTGGAGCTGCCATTTGTGCC
>NW_017731368.1:4672493-4673710 GCF_001890085.2 Hipposideros armiger
TCGTGCTGAAGTTCCTGGATGAGGACCTCCTTCCTGTTCAGCTCCTCCTGGGCCGACTGCAGAAGCCCCGAGTGCTTTTTTGAGGCCTCGGTGAGCATGTTCAGCTGCTCTGTAGCATGAGCCAGGTCCTCACAGAGCATATCCCTCTGTTAGGGGACCATCCCCACAAAAGAAGAATTTCTTAATTGTGGGGCTCCAATAAGGATTTGCACACCATTACTATGCAATTTCTAAAAGGTTAACTTTAAACGAGAACTATTTTTTTGCTTGTGTGGTAATCCATTTCAGGACAGGAACGGGCCTAGATAAATATTACTGGAAGGTGATATGGGCAGCCAACTGAGGTTTAGCTGCACCAACTCCCCTTCCCTTCACCTGGCCTCTCCATGCTGACCTGTCTGTCCTGGGGAGCACTCGAGGCACAGGTCTCTCATCTACCTGTCATCTCAACAATGGACGCTAGTCCTTTACACACTGGAAGGTAAGTGACTGTAAGGATGAGGACCCCTCAGCCAGCTGAGGAGGGGCTGGGCAGTCACCAGGCTGTGACACTGTCACAGGGCATCCAAGCTTCAGGGCAGTAACTTGATGGCAAGTGGCAGAGAGGATTCTAAGTCCCGCAGGTTGCAAATGTAACTCCTCCACACACAGGGTATGTAATCCCTCCGAAATGAGAGCAGAATCTGCTGGCCCTGACCTTCAAAATGTGTGTGTACATATGCATGTATATAACAATATACATATAACACATACAATATTACATATACACCATAGAGACAATATGTGGGTGTGGGTGTGTGCATACAGAAATATACAACATATATGCTTGATATAGCCCTTATACGCTGTTGTTTTTGTAACTAATTTATTACGAAACTCATTATTAGAATAGATATTCAGGCAATACTTTGTGGAGTTTCATGTAGACACCCATATCACCTTCGAATAACTGTCATTTTCTCTCAGATTTTAATAATGTTGTAGCTCACCTTCTGTTCCCATTTCATTGCATTGGCTGGAAACTCATGTTGTTAAAAAACAATGATATACATAAACAATTAGAATGACAATTCACATAGCACAGCCATAAATCTAGACTTTAGCTCTAAAGATGGGAGATAACTAGAATGGGAATGTGAACTGGCTGTTTGTGGGGTCAATTCCACTCAAATCTAAGATACTTCAATATGCGTAGTCACAATTTTTTTTGAGAAAGA
>NW_017731368.1:4681085-4684478 GCF_001890085.2 Hipposideros armiger
GGCTGTTACAGAAGGTTATTAGATATGGATCTATCTGCTTTACTAACCGAAGGCAGAGCAGAAGTAGCAAATTACAAAGCAATATAAATTGGCTGCTAAAGATATATGTATAGAAAATAGATGGTAGGGAGGGGGAACATACGTATTTATGACACAAACTATATATAAATGAGGCAAAATAATTCAAGAAACACAGAGCGGTGTTGTGCTGTTTCATGCAGGGCGAGCCACAGTAAGTGATGTATTGAGAACAATTAAATTATGTCCAATTTAAAAAGCAAGGAAAAGCTGTTATTTTTAAGATAGAATTTAAACACAAAGCCAAATATAGTGGATTCTTAACATTTTAGATCTCGTTCAACTGTGACATGTAAACATGAGGAAATTCAGATCCAGTAAGATTAGTAAAGTGATTTTACAAAAAAAAAACCCCATACAATTAGTTTATGACAGAGCCAAGGTTAGATTCAGTGATTCCGACTTTAAAAACAGATGCCAGGTGTAAGAAGAAACAGCATTGCACCTGTGATGCTAAGTGGCAGCCTCAGGGAGTGGGGAAAGGTAGAAGAGGGTAAAGGGGGTCAGGTATATGGTGATAGAACTGACTCTGGGTGGTAAACACACAATGCGATATAAATGATGTATTACAGAATTGTACACCTGAAACCGATATAATTTTACTGAACAATGTCACCCCACTAAATTTAATTTAAAAATAAAAAATAAATAAATCTAAAAATAAAAAAAATAAAAATACGTGGCAGCCATGGTGTTGGGAAACGGGGAGGCAGGGCGCTGTACGGACACAGCACACACCGCTCTCAATGCTCTCTAAAGGGAACGAGAGATTCATACGGCAGCTGGTGGTCGCAATGCAGGAATGTGGGCCCTGTGCCACCAAACTGTCTGGTTTTTAAGAGGATGCTGAAATACAGATTTTCATTTAAAAAACTCATTTTTTAAAATGCTATGCTGAAACTTTTTAAAAAACCACACGGGGCATGCCTGATGAAAATACGTGCAGAGATTGGTTTGGCCTGGAGATCTCAAGTTTCCTTCCTCTATTTAATTCCTTGTTGTATATTCAGAAAACACTCAAGAGCTACGGATTTTAATGTTTGCAACTTCTATAAAATTTAAGTTCAAGGTTGTCTATTAGCAGCTTTTCTAGATTGAGCAGTCACACTCATGTCACATTCACAGCACCACATTCAAAATGTCCATTATTAATTGTTGCTGTAGACCTAGGAGACAGTATCAAACACAAAATGGTTTTAAGTTATGTTTTACAAAAGGCTGAAAGTAGCAAAGAAAAAAAACAGTAAAAACAAACAATTTACATCTTAGATTATTTAACAAACTGGCCAGCCTCTGGAGAGTTACTGTGGACGATGGTGACAACTATAGATTTGGTCTACCCTGGACTGTCCCTTCCTCTAGTAAGAGCACACCTTTCCCTCTGGAACAGGCACATCACCGGGGCTGGGCTGTTACCACCACAAAGCCTCAGTGAGTGAACGTCTAAGATTTCTCTGGAAGAGAAGAATTATTTTTTACTGGTGGCTTCATTCATTGGAAACAGGAACTGAGTCTGTTTATACAAAAGAGATTCAAGGCAACGCAACTGAACTTTACGAGGCACAAACGTGGTGTTAGGTGTATCCCAGTACAAGTCAGAAACTATTTAATAAGGACCCATTTCTGTGCCACAATAGCTTATTGTTCTTCAGAGTACTCAGGACTCCCCAGCATAACATATAACATATAGTATTTATTTCTTACCAATCTCTCTGTGCTAGAATGTAAAACTCATGATGATGGGGCTATTGTTTTCACTGTTTTATCTCTGAGTGTTTGGCATTTGCCAGAATAATGCCTGGCTTGTTGGATGCCACTAAGCGTTTAAATGAATGACCAAATGTTAGCTGCCTGTTTCCCAACTAGATGTTTGCATCCACTAGATGTATTCGCCACTGCATACCAGGGCCTAGAAGAGAATCTCATAGTAAGAACTCTACAAGTATCTGTGGAATAAACAAATACGAATTCTTCTCATTATAGTAATAATCATCCGGTGGACTGAGATCGAGAGACTGACAGGGATCACCAAGGAAAAGAACTTGGAGAGAAAGGGAATAAAGACAATGGCATTCATATGAAGGGACCAGGAGGAAAAAAGAGCAGCTAGAAAAAGAAGAGTAGAGACAGAAATAAAAATCAATCCCCATCCATATTCCAATAATAAATACTGTGATTTATCAATAGAAGGCCCTGAGTTCTGTTCACCACCCTTCATTTAAAAAGTGCCATAGCTAGTTTTTGAATGTTTTAAAAAATTAAGTTCCTTTACATAGCCATTTATATAAAAGAATCTGATATTCATTTTGGAATGCTTAAAAAATAACTTTAGAGGGTACCAGCAATGAAAAAAAACGAGATAAAGAATGTGGTAGTAACTGATATTCTAAGCCAACTTAGTGGAAAAGATAAATAGCACTCACTTAGAACTGTTTTCTTTATCTTCTTCAAATTGTAATAATAATTTGTTATTGCGTTCTTTTTCTGCCTCAAAAAGCTCCATCAAATTCTAAAAGACAACGTGACATGAGATTTTAAGTAACTGTTACTGGTAACGAGTAGTCAACAGACACATCAAGAACCTTCCGTGTGGCGGGCACTACGGGCCAGGCCAGGAAGTCAGGAAGACGGCAAACCCGGGCTTGCCCTGCACTCCAGCAAACAGTCACACATCAGGACGAATTCATGAGTAACCAATAAATACCCTTCTTAACTTACATTCAGATCAGATTTCAGAGTTTCATTTTCTTTTTTGCAGTTTTGGAGGTTTTTTGAAAGTTGGTCAATTTCAAACTTCATTACTTCTTGTAAGTTTTCATAGGAATCCTGTAGGCAGGCTTTGCTCTCAAGAAGCTTTTCATTTTCTAATCTTTATCAGGAAAACATTTTTACAATGGTAAATAGAAATATTAAAGGTAGCTCTGCTAGTCAGATTATCTGCAGTTCAGATTATCCCATCTACAGACCATTCCCAACTTACAGAAGCCATGACTGATGTAAAGCTCATTGAGAACTTATGTAAAATGTTCATGACACACAAACATATGAGACAGACTGGGCCACAGCGTAGTGTGACGGGACGGAAAAGACAGGATGGGCACGTTAGCCTGTAGCCATCATCTTCCTCATTTTTAATCCCATGTGTCAACCAGACATGCTTCACTGATTGGCAATCTAGTGATGGGACTCATTTAGGGGGTTCCAGGCCTAACCCTCATGTAACCTACAGACTGGGCATTAACTTAGTTTTGTTGACAGTTCAACTCTATCTATTCATCACGTAGTCTTCCAACCCTACGAAGGTTTCTTAAGGTG
>NW_017731368.1:4686413-4691195 GCF_001890085.2 Hipposideros armiger
GGGGAAAGGACGCGCACTGACAATACTGTTTGAGACTCAATCTCATTTGTCCCTGAAATCAAAATCACTTCTGGGGTTCCCAATATTGTGAGCCAATAAATTACCTTTTTGTTTGTTTAACTAGTTTGAGTTAGGTTTACAGCACTTGCACTTCAAGCAGTCCTGGGTTACCGGCCAAGCAGGCAACGTGACACCCTAGCAGAACAAGTCTACCTGACATGGTCCAGCTGGAGCTGTACATGCACGTGTCTCTCGGAAAGGCTGCTGAGCTCTCTCTCCTGGCTCTCTCGGAACGCACCGTACTCCAGCTTCACCGAAGACAGCTCCTTGTCAGCAGAATGAAGAACTACCCGCAGGTCATGGACCTCACTTTTCAAAACTAAAGGCAAACAAAAGGAATCCTCAAAAGGCTTCCCTACATATATATATATTTCACAATAAGTAGGCAAAAAAATTTGATAGGTATCTTCACACATTCAGCAAAAACAAGATAAAGAGACCATTTTCAGTAAAGATGGTGAACAACTAAGTGTAGGCAGCTAGGAGCACTGAGATTTCTATTGGGTTGTCGGAAAAGTCATGACGTATTTTTTTCTATGTTTTTCGTTGCAAAAATACATCATGGCTTTTCCAACAACCCAATATTTTCTTCCTCTCCCTTGTTTATGGTTTTTGGCATATTTCTACCCAAAAAGGACAAGTTAACATCTATCTGTCCCTGACTTGTAGGTCACAGGTCACTTGATTTTCTACATTTCTCCTCTAGAGTGTGCATCAAAACTAAATATAAGGGGGGAAAAAAACAAGAGATTTAATATATTTTAAGTGACCTAATCCAACTTATTGAAAACTGCTTGGAAATGTGCCAGAACTTTCCAAAATGACTTAAACAGTTATGGTCTTCTAAGTAAATTCAAATTGAAAGTAAAATTTAGGTAGCTTCTTAGATCAAAGAAAACAGAATGGCTGTCTTTTTTTGTTTTAGCTTTATTACTAACTACTGCAAATACTTGGATGAAAGGAGAAACAAACTGAAAAAACAAAACAAAACAAAACTGGGAATCAAATGATATTCCCACATCTATAAATGTACACCAAAATATAATTTATTCTTTATTTTGTCACTATTAAAACATTATTCAAAAAAGAAAAAAACATTATTCATCATATGAATTCAAGATGCTTCATTTTCAAAGCAGTATTAAAAGTTTAAGCAAACAACTGTATCATTTGCTTGTGAGCAGTCCTGAAGCAAATTGTCCTTTATCACAGTATTTACCACTGCCATGCAAGCTCAAGTCCGGTCATCTAGTTAAAGTAAATAAAAAAACCACCAACCAAAAACACAGGGGTATTGAGATCCAAAGCTGCCGGTTGTTCAAACTTACAGTCATTCTTAGTTTGAGTGTCCTGAAGTTGCTTTTCAAGGACATTCAACTGTGAGAGATGCTCTTGCTGCTGTTTGGTCCAATCAGTTCTCTCAGATGAGAAAAGCTGTGGGAAAGAGATCAATTTACTGAAACAGGGATACTGGCATGCTGAGATACACTCCAAATCATTATCATATTTCTGTTTTTAAAATCTAGTTTTAAGGTCTCTGACCAGAAGAAAACCAGCTGTTCCCATCAGCTACAGTGAGGATGCCCAACAAAGGGAGGGACCCCCGCCAGCGCCTGAGCTCCTGAGCGATCATCTCGCTTTCTCCGGACAAACAGCAAAGGGTCACTGGGCACCATCGACTAACAGGGCCAGAACTCAGGCTAACGGTGCGTGTCCCATCATCAGGGCAGCATGCAAAGTAACAAAGTAGACAAGACAGCTCAAAGCAGCACTGACTGAGGCTCGGGCAGGTCATTTTCCTCCTGTAACGCTCTCCCTCTGGGGAGCTGTTTCCCACGTTGCTGGGCCGTCCTCTAAGTCTCACCTCCTGCGTTTGCGTAGAATGGTGCTCCAGTTTGTCGATGTGCTGCTGAAGCTTCAGGTTCTTACGCTCCTCTTCATCCAGCTGGACTTGAAGGGCACTCATTTGTTCCTGCAGCACAAAAACTTCAGTTGTCAGAATGTTTTTAATGGATATCTCAAACATTCCACCATTTCTTCTGCATTAAAAAAACAAAAAATAAAACTCAAAACCGCATGTGGACAAAGATGTCAAAGGCCAGTTTGGAACCAGAAAACAATTTCAGAGTACAACACGAATGATCTCTCATATTGCAGAATTACATTTGTGATCCGTCAAAGTGGATCATTTGAAACACAAAGGAAACAAGTGATTAAAATTAAAATCATGGATTAAACCAAAGAGCCATTAAACCATAGAAGCTTTCTCAGGACTTTNAGGTACATAGGATTTGCCTAAAACATCCCTGGAAAGATACACAAGAGGGAATGTACATTGCTTTATATTATTTTGAACCATGTGACACAGTACAGCTTCATTTTTAAAAAGATAAATTTATATCAACAACAAAAAAATTAAAACGTGCTCTGAGGTTAACCTGTGAACCGGCCCGCTCTGTGCTCCCTGCTGCTACACCCAAAGAAACGCAGTTTCTGCTCTGCGACCCTTCTGGAAGGTCAGTGACAGGAACTCACCAGGGTGTAAGCGCAAATGAATGAAAACATACAACAATGTTACTGTTATCTGTTAACTGTCTAACCGGTTACCCTGGGGAAAACAGCCCTAATAATAACTTATTCCTTTAAAAAATCCTCTATTCACTAAGAACTTACACACGCACACACATGCATATTGACAAGTAATAAAGCAAAAACAGTCACGTTGTGTTAACAGTTACCTCTATGTCTTCAGAGATTATTCTCAGTCTAAGGGTTTCTCTCAGATCCAGAATCTCCGTTTCCTGTCTCTCAATCAACCCTTTGCTCTCTTCTTTGTCAGCCAAAGCAGAGTTGTATTTGCACTGCAGAAAAAAAGAGTCATGATACAAGAGCTATCTGTTTTATTTTCTGTATTTTTAGATTAAAATAATTTGAGTCCGAGTTCCAAGGAGACATCCAGATTAACACAAATTAATTCAGTAACTACTTGTGGGATGAAGGTATGGGAGAATAAATGCATGAATGGCAAAAAAAGTGGAGAAGTCCCACAGGTATCAGTGAAAAAACATCTGGTTTTATCACCTCCATCAGGAGACTGCCTTCGGAAATAAGGGTGGAGCGCGGCAAGCTCCCTTTGGAGGCAAGGAGTGGGGAACACTGACAAAAGCCTTCACCTTGACCCAAGGGAAGGAGGAAGCAGCAACATTTAACTTGGATACATGCAGGAGAAAGTAGTTATTTTAGGAAACAATAAAGTCCAATAATGGAAAAACAAACTCACTTTCTATATGTCTTTGAACTTAACTAAAATGTGTTACTTTTTTTTTGAAACAATGAAGGACACAATACCTTTAACTATCATCGGCAACAACCAGACTTTTTCTGACCTAGTTTGGATCAGCAATCCCCGCAAAATACAGAGAAGTGTTCCCAGGGCAGTGAAATCTGAGAAATGCACAATAACACGAGTGCCTCCCAGAGACGTCCACTGCACTCTGGCACAGTGATGGCTCTGCCGGGTCTGAACACACAGGCCCTGCTGAGAGGTAGGTGGTTTTTCCACATCGATTTGACCACAGAATCGTTCTTCTGGTGGAGCATTTGTTAGCCGCTTGGGGAGTCTCTGAAGCGTGCCTCAGGCTCAAATTTGCCATCTTGCTGGTGACAGAACTTACATTTATGTCCTTCAGTTCTTGCCTCAGGGTGTCTATGGTTTCTGTTTTCTCACAGATTGATGTTCTCAGCTCCTGGATCTGGCTCGTGAGGTCAGTTACCAGTTCCTAATGAGGACGGAAACAGTATTTCACACACAATGACATTAAGGGGGAGATTATTTTTAAATGATAGATTGTGTATCTTTCCTAATGACAACAGAAGTCAGTGTTATTTTAGCAAAATATATCACATTACACTGTTAATATTATCAATTTATATTTTAATATAAATAGCTTTATACTATTTTATTTAATCATTTGCTTTGGTTTTATGAATGAATAAGAGATAGACAAATAAGAAATTTATACCTGATTTTGTACTTGGACTTAACATAGTATGTTGATTATTCTAGTTCAAGTTAACACCAGGGATTTGAGAATTTCTAGCATGGGACTCAGAGCCAACAAGAAAGGGTCACACTAACAACATCCTAGTTAAAAGGGGTGGGAAGTGTTTTAGAAGCATTGCCATCAAGAGAGAGAGAATAGTTTGCACTTTAAGATACGTGAAAAATTAACTTAAATGAAAGACCTCAGTCTAGCAACCTTGGAAGACGAACAAGGCCTAAGTGCATACAGGAATGCCAGCTATCAGTCACCCTGGGAGCGAGAGGCCGGAATGGTAAAGCAGCATTTAGAAAAATAATAATAATAATGCAGGGAAAGGAAGCTTCTACCTACCTTGCTAGCATCTCTAGACTTCTCCAGAGAACTGATGACTTTTTCAGTAGCACACAAACTCTCCTCTAGTTTCTGTACTTTTGCCATCTATGGGGGAAGAAATATATTTTTAGAAAAAATAATTAAATCATAAAATTAACCACATACATTTTTTTTAATTGAAATCTGCTTTCACAGTGTACAGTGTACACTAAGGGGAGTACTTGAAAATGATAAGTTGGGTTAAAAGGCAATGCTTTTGTGGTCTCTATCAGGAGACCACCAACGAATTATGATAATAGCCACCTGAGACTTAGAAAAATAAGACTTGAAAAATAATACAACCAAC
>NW_017731368.1:4701103-4702289 GCF_001890085.2 Hipposideros armiger
TCCCCTTCCCAAATTCCCCAACACTGTTCCCCTTCCCCAATTCCCCCAAAAAAAAACTTTAAAAAAAAAAGAAAAGAACAATAAACCTGGGTATATCAAAAATTTTAACATGAGGCAGAATATATTGGCAGTAGGCACAACAAACAAAAGATTAACACGTAAAAACTCCTACAAATCACAAGAAAAAGATAAACAAGTACTACCTAGGAACACAGGCTCTTTTTTCATAGAAAAGGATATACAAATGGAAATGAACATAGAAAAAGATGTTCGACCTCACTAGAAATGAAGGAAGTGAAAATTAAAACCTTAACAAGATACCGTTTTTCACTCATCAGACTGTCAAACATTAAAGAGCCTGACAACGCCAGTTCTGGGGGTCTGTGCTGAGGAATGAGTGCTCCCCGACTTTCTGGAGAGGCACATGCTGCGGCCCTTCCCTCAGCAGGACTGACTCCAATCTGAGACGTCCTAAGACTACCACTTCTCCTTCACAGACTCCACCCAGAGAATGCTTGCCCAAAACCACCTAAACAAGCCATGGGTCATCCAAAACAAGGAAGCCTCAGTTTAAAGGAGGCAGCACTCTCAGTACTAGTTAATATGGAAGACCCAAAGTCTACCCCTAAGTTAACAAAACCCCACTGTAGAGTAACATATGTAGGATGATTCCATTTATTTTTTTAAAACAAAGTACAATAAAAAACAATCTATGAAATAATTCAACACATCTTTCTCAGTCCATGTATATCTACTGTACAAAATTGTTAAGAAAAAGGATTCCCAAATTGATAACAAACAACCCCAGGGGATGGGGATGAAGGAGCAGATCAGACCGCGGGTGGCAGTGGTGCTTAGTAGGAACTTTACCCCACACTTGTATACATATGTATATTTTCATTAAGCAAGGAGAATGTGCTCGTAAAGCACTCACATAATTAAAAATGAGTGGTGTGTTGGTTAAGAGCTGGCTTGGGACGCCAGAGGGCCCCGGTTCGGATCCCACATATGCGGGCCAGTGACACTGCCCTCCACAGTTAAGATGCTGAACAACAGCTCAACCTGGAGCTGGGCTGCCGTGAGTCGCCGGTGACGGCGTAGGCTGCAGCCCCTGTGGCAGTGGGTTGCTATGGGCTACCGTGTGTAGCCAGCAGCCAGCGTGAGCGGCCAGCAGCCGCAGTGAGCA
>NW_017731368.1:4703309-4710721 GCF_001890085.2 Hipposideros armiger
CCCAGCTCCAGGTTGAGCTGTTGTTCAGCATCTTAGCTGTGGAGGGCAGTGTCACTGGCCCTCATATGTGGGATCCGAACCGCGGCCCTCTGCCGTCCCAAGCCAGCTCTTAAACAAGGTGCCACTTGGTCAGCCCTAAAATTACTTTTACAAGCAGTTTCTTATTGACACAAAAAGCATCACTGCTGAAGTGTAATATGTGTAAGGAAACTTTTGTTCAGCCTGCAGAGAATTTGGTACAAAAAGCTAAAATCACCTTTTGTTTTCCTTATGTGCTCTCCTCTCTGCTCAGTCTCAGAGGTTCACAGGTTTTTTTTCTTTTATGAAGACTATGGTGATTTAGGGAGAACCCCTCCTGTTACCCTGATTGTTACCCTTGGCCCTTTAGTGGTCTGTCTTTAGGATTTCTATTCTTCCATTGCAAGCTTTGAGCACACGAAACATTATAGGAACAGCTGCCACTGACTGAGATCTACCCGGTGCCAGGTTCTTTATTATCTCATTGAATGTTCTAGAAAACCTAAAAAAAATAATTCAATTATCCTTATCTCCAATTCAGAGATGACAGATATGAGGGTCAGAAGTCAGAAAACCCTGCCTGAGGGTGGCGACAGATTAGAATCTCAACTCAGGTCTGACTTCGCGGCGTTTTCTTTCCTGCAGCACCTGCCACCTGGGTACACATCAGAGCACCAGGACTGGTGTCACCCTGGGTTCTCTGCCTCCGAGGGACTTTAACTACCTGGAGGTCACCTGCAGACTCCACTATTAACAAAACGAGATAGCAGTGGCTTAAGGCTGAAGTATTGCTTCAGATTACTTACCTTGAGTGTTTCAGCATGAATTTTATTCAGCTGAGAAACTTCTTGTCGCTTGCAGGCTTTTGTTGCTTCCAAAAGGTTTTCAAGATTCAGGTTTGCTTTTTGCAAAGACTGAAGCTCTGATTCCAATTCTAGCTGCCTTTTCCTAATAGATATTGAGCATTTTAAGTAATAAGTAAGGTCACACATTTGTAGAGTACTTTACAGTTTATGCACTCACATAACTTTATAGTTATCTCTTCAAATCGGAGATATTCTATTATACGGCTCAGAGACTGAAGGTATCAACTGATGACTGGCAAATGGTAGAGCTCCAATCCGGAAGCCCCAACAGTCCATGAAGACTCCATATGAGATACATTACTTTTAAAACAAACACTTCTTTATCTTTTAGAATAGAATTAATCTCAGTTATAATATGAATGTGGTGTATCTTTGTTTTCTTTTACACAAAGAGCATCAAGCAAGAATATTAACAAACCTGAAATTTCTAAAACTCCAGATATAATTCATAACAACACTGGTTTAAATTTGGTGGCTGGATTAAGAATTTACTATGCAAGTTCAACAGCTATTCATCTCAACAGGTATATCCCTTAAAACATTCCCATCACCAAGTTCATTAAACATATTATTAAAGAGTTAGAAGTCTATGTCAGTTACGCTTCTATAAAACAATGAGTAAAAAAAAAGCAAAACTAGAAGCAAGCCCTTTTCCCTCATGTCAAAACACGTTAGTTGCTATATGAGAATTTAATATTTTAAGTAAAATACTCAATTAATTGTCACTGTCAAGCCCTAAAACACTGAAAGATATTAAAATAGGTGAGCATGAATGTGTATTTATACTTTACCTAGTTAGTTCTTTGAATTCTTCATACTCTTGCTTTGAATTATTCAGCTCGGTCTGAATTTGCAGGAGTTGTGCTTTTAACTTCTCAGGGTTTGCTAATGAACATGGCTCTTTTGCAACTTTAGGAGAGAATCCTTGCTGACTTGATAACAAGGGAACTTGGTCTGTGAAAGACAAAAATAACAGAACCCATTTTCTAAGTTCTCTGCCAGGTATCGTTTTGAAGCACAAGGAGAAAACATGAGACATGGGTTGGAAGGTGGACCCTAAAATACGAGAGCCTGGAACTCAGCAGCAGACATAAGACACAACACAGTGTGGCAAACAGTATTAGAAGTTGTTTTTGAGAAGCTCAAAGCCACAGTACGGAGGGGCATACTGAAAGCCACACCAGTAGGAGCAACAGCCAACCATAGCTGAGGTGCGGCACGTACAAAGCTGGAGGGGCAACACCGCCAGCTCAGTCTGGCGGGCGGGAATCAGTGCAAGCAGCATCAGTGCCAGCAGCTAATGCTAACAGTCAGTGAATTTTAGGAAAGGAAACAAATAGCAAAGGCAGCAAGTTGAAAGAGCTTGGTATCATCTACCAGGTAAAAAGGATGAATTTTTAAATCTCTTTTTAAAAGATTAAAAAATTTAAAAGATGCTTAGAAGACTGAATATGTTGAAAAGAGTCTCACTGAGTTTCAGGATGGGAAAATATCAGGTAACAGTTGTCTAGAGAATGATGTATGTTTTGAAGATGGTGGGGTCCAGAAATTAACATTATTATCTTTCAAAGGTAGTAAGTCAAGGTACAACTGAGGCCAAAATGGCCTCAAAATACAGAGAGCCTTGTAGGAAAAAGTAGCTGAAATAATACCGAAAACCTGACTTTAACTTTGCATCTAAAATCTTAGTCTCTCCACAACCCAGATACTAAGAATTTTATTAAGTCACAACAGAAGGGAAGAAGGCTTGGAAAAGGAAATTTTAGAAAGCAAGGAGACAAAATGGCTTCTCTGAGTGCAGGATAAGAAGATTAGAGCTTTCTCAATTTCAGCCTAATGAGAAACAGAGGCTGAGACAGAGTATGATAAAAGACCATGAAAATATTCACTCTAAAAACGGAGCAAACACAGATTTTGTTACTAGATCCCAAAGTACTTAACGCTGATAGCTGCCAAGCCTTTAAGTTAGATTCAGTATTAACTAAACCACTTTTCACAAAAGTACAAGCAAACTTATGGAAATGCTGTATAACTAACTGAGAGTATGCTGGCAAGCACAACCAGCGACCACGACACCAGGACCAAAACACTGCTGGCTGGACCAGGAGTCGGATCACACTGACATCTCTCACCATCAGACCTTAATTGGATGGACAGACATTTCCACTCTACATTCACTCATGTTGTGCTTCGTTAAGCACTTTTAATTTCAATACTTAAAACAGGAAACTTCCAAAGAATAAAAATTAAAAGTAATACTTAAATCAACCTTTTTTACCCACAAAACTGAGATATATAATAGGTATTTCCTTGAAATATCTATTAGCCTACATAACTTACTAGTCTGATTTTTGAGAAGTATAGAAAAATGCCTTTTGATAACATAAAAGAATAAGTCTGATATAACAAGTTTATGCACCAGGTCTGGAGGCTAAAATAAAGAACCCCCCAATGCAAGGCAATAAAATGCCCTTTAAAACAGCCCCCGCGCCCCTAGAAGGCATGTTCTACAACGACCACTTCTTACTTTTGTCATTTTTCTCTGTGCCCGATACTTCGAAGAAAGCTTTTTCTAGCATTGCGATGGTCTGGGCATCCATTTCTTGGGCTCTCTTCACGGGCTCCAGTGATCTCAGCCTTCTATTCTCCTCCCGGAGGGAATGGTTTTCCATAGCATATTTTGCAACTCTGGGGTGGTGCTCTATCTGTGACAGAAGAAAGGCACACTTACAAGTTCACAGACATGTCCTTAACGAACGAGTCTTTCTGAAAAGCCCTTAGAAACGCTATGAACGCCATGCGCACTGCTGGTGGTAGCCGGCTGCGCCCACTGTGG
The DNA here is from genome assembly GCF_001890085.2 of Hipposideros armiger. NCBI lineage: Eukaryota > Metazoa > Chordata > Mammalia > Chiroptera > Hipposideridae > Hipposideros > Hipposideros armiger. Next base: position 4,707,030 of record NW_017731368.1, read on the forward strand.
AAAGCAGCCTGGCATCTGTAATCAGTGACTGAATACATGCACATCCTACAACTCCACATTCTCCGCCTGGGTCTGTACCCTTGAAACCTTCCCCAGGTGTCTAAGGAGATCCGCACAAGGGTGTCCACTGCGGCAGGCTCTTCATGCAAAGGCGCCTGAGTACATTAACACGATGAAAAGAGTAAAGAAACTCTGCTGACCAGGATCGACTGCCCTCCAAGATAAGAGCTGCCTTCTGTGTACAAAAGGAATAAATGTATCTATCTATGCTAGTTTGAATATGCATAAAACTACTGGGAAGACATACAAAACTGAAAACCGATTATCTTTGGTTTTCAGTGATGTGCCTGTATGATTACCCATCCTTCCTGGAGAAAGGAATTCAACAGCAACACCTTCAAAGGGCTGACCTGTAAAGAGACCGCCCACTGGATGAATCAGCCTTGGCCTGCTGGGGCTGGGCGCTGTGGGAGCAACAGAACATCTTCCTCCTTTTTCCCTTCAGGTTTTATTATTTTAGAAAATGGGAGGAAAGAAATGACGTAATCATTACGGTCAGTTCATTTAAAACAACGTCCATTGTATTCCACTGTATTCCAAAAATTGGGTGTCAGGTTTATATTGGCCTTCTTTTCTTTTCTTTTTAGAAATACTGTTAATGTCAGGCACTCACTTGTTCTCGCAGAGTTTGAATCTCATCCCTTAATTCCGACAGCAAACAGTCCTGCTCCGCAGGCAGAAAACTTCCCCGCGACTCCTTATGTAGCTTCTCCAGGCGCATTATCTGGTCCTCTCGGAACTTCACAATCATTTTATTAGACTGAATAAATTTCTCTTTTTTGAGAGTGAGGTCTTCTAACTGGGTAACTTTTTCTATTAGAGACTTAATAAATGATGATTTGGTTAAACATGAAAAAGAACTCAGCTTCCCTAAATTTTCACAAACCAAGTAACACTCACTCACTTCCCATTTAATCTCAAAGGCAAAATTAGATTTTTCACAGCATTCCTTTGTTTTATTTACTTGTGCCATTTTTTCCACTCAGAAAGGCACCATATAGTAAAGCCTAAAATATTTTACATCCCCTTTATACTAATTCAGTTTCCTACCTTCTTTTCCTGTTCAGATTTCTTAAAGAATAACATTGCCTCTTGGAAATACTTCACGTAATTAGTCTCATCTTTCTCTGTAATTGATCCAGTAAGAAAGGGAAAGAGGAAAAAAATTGTTTAGCTCTCAAATCTGAAGACCAAGACATGAGCCAAAACAGCTTTTGACTGACTGCTCTCAATTCATCTAAAAAATCCAAACCACTATCACCAGAGCATGAATTTCAAATTAACCCAATCCACACAGTAGCTATTCTCTAAAGAAAAATAAGTCTCTCTCATCCTATTTAGTAAATATATATAGATTACATACGACATAATAGAATCTTAGAAGTGGATCTAAATGAAATCTATTAGTATGTCTTTTTGGCAATTAATAGAAACGAATTATTCAAAATTATTTCTACTCCCCCTTCCCACGTCTCACAGAATTTGGTACCTACGGAACCTGTATCTGGCAAGAAAGTACCATGTTCCTGTGGAGATGAAATAAACAGAAACAGACACTTGTGGGAAACTTTGGGCAGCCTTACTGCACCGTGCCTGTGGGCGGAGGGTCCTCCCACTAACACCCACGCGTGGTCGGTCTGAGGATACGATCACTGCGCTCACCGTACCTCTGGTCAGGAAGCTTTCTGGAGGTATCTGCCCGGAGGAAAGCTGGGCCAGCTGTTCTCTGAGCCTCTTCACTTCAGCTTGGAGCTGGCTCACATTTCCTTGAGTGTCTTCATTTACCACGGCCTGTTCGAGAATTTGTTAAGAAGCATGAAAAGAACAGTTTTTGAGTAGTATACTCTTGGTTTTATATTTATTTGTATGATTTGGAGCGACAAACAGCAAACAAAACTGCACTTCCGTGTCAGAAACGGTGGTCAAAAGGCCACCAGAACCGCCAGGTGCTGTGGTGGGGAGGAAGCTGCCTTCCTGTGTTCACACCCACAGCCAGAGAACCACGCTCCCACTTAGGTCTCCGCTCTGTTGAGTAGGCCTGGGCCCTGTTGGGCTGGGTCACCCCTGGGGTCTGGGTATGTTCATGGAACACTGCGTTCTTCCTCAGATGGACAGCCCGCCCCCATGGAGAAGAGCAAAGCCCTCAGTGGGTGTGGCTCCCTCTGTGGCTGTGATGAGCTGCAGGGCTGGCCTGAGCTCCATCAGCTAGGCAGAAACCACCGTCTCCAAAGGCTTCCAACCCTGTATTTCCTAACAGCCCTCCTGGAAGGAAGGGTTGGTGTGACAGCTCCAGTTCTGTTTTATCACATTTAATGCTATTTTAAAGAAATGTCCCTTTAAGAAATTCTCTTAAAAGAAATGTCTTATTTGAGATGACACCTAGGAGATTCAAAAAGGCCCACCAAAACCTACAGGGTAAGAACAAGTGCCAACACCTGAGTACCAACCAGATCAAAGGGACCCGGCTGTGAAATACCCAATACTCCAGTGAGGGGAAAAAACCCTCTGACAGCCCCAAGGTCCCCACATTCCTGTCTTAAGCCAGGTCTGCCCATTGGGAAAGACCTAAGTAGTTCATCCTTAAATAAGTCCCAGATATCCCAGCCGCTTTTGCTGTAGCAGAGGACTTACCATTGATAGTGACTTGTGTAAGGCTCCCAGTTTTGTTGTTTCATGTGTTAAGAAGCCATTTCTAGTTGCTTCTGATTCTTATGGCCTCATTACAAGGCACTCCTGTACATTCTGACACCATAGTGACATCATAATTCAAATTACCTCTAAAGTTTTCCACACTTTAAAACTTCCAGTAAGTCCCAAGAGATAGGGTCAGGAAGCTCTAATGAATTTTCCTCCTTATATTACAAATACCCCACTAGGGGGTCATAATCCAATAAAATGAATGAATGACTAAACCTACACTCTTCTGACTTACCCAGGGGAAGAGGCAACATGGACTCCTTCACTCTTACCATAAGATGATCAGAGGGTCTATTTTTAAGGTAAGAACGGCCAATTTCTCCTTTGAAAGACAGCGGAAATGCATCACTGTACTCAGTATTTTACCTTATTTTTAATCAGCTTGGCTCTTTGAGCAAAATTCAGCGTTGACAGAGTTTCCCCGAAGCACCTGGGTCCTGGATGGACGTTGGCGACTATGGCCGTTTTGGCGTTACCACCCAGGGAATCCTGTTTAATGATACGAATGGCACACATCTTCAGAGAAGAAACCACAAGATCTTTTTTAAGCAAAGAAAATGTATACTCTGACCACCAAGGCTGAGAAATTCTCCACCTATCAGCCTTAGCGAGCATAACCACTTTACCCGGAGTAAGAAGGTGAGCTTGGAGTCTCGGTAGCACACGTGTCTCTGTTTGCCATTACCCACATCGACAAGTGCGGTAATCACTTGGCCCAGGCAGCTCAACGATCGGTTTATGTTACCTGCTTCCTAAGACACCAGAGAAAAAAGAACAAAAATTTAGGCGCACTGGTTTCTTTTTAGTGTTTTGAATTAAAATATACCTAGCAAGGTGACAATTTTGAACAAAAAGGCAAGTCAGGGACAATATTAGTTAAGGATAACTAACTTTTCAGCAAAAAGATGTCCTCAACTATCCTCTACCCTTTTCCT
>NW_017731368.1:4710886-4802666 GCF_001890085.2 Hipposideros armiger
CAGAAAAAAGTTGGAGTACTACATTAGTAGACATATTTTTCAATACTTTTATGTTAAAATGTTTGCTACATTATAAGGAGGTGATACCTCATAACTCACCCCCGTGTCCCACAAAGTCACTTATAGGCTTACTACAAAAATAACATTCAGTCTAATTCTGTAAAGTATAATAAAAACCCTTTTAAAAAGTGGTTTTGGGAGAAAAAATTCTCAGGTTACATGTGTCACACTGGATTTTTACTACAGGAGCATATCTGGGTCTTCAGTGGAGGGAGCATAGAAAAAAAGAGAACGGATAGGAGCACCTTTCTGTTTACTAGATGGGATGCTGCTCAATTCATGAATCATTCAATAAAGCCAATTAGATCTTTGAAAAAGAGAGAGAAAGTGGGAATCAGAAAGCAAGGTGCACTGAGTTCCGGGCTGCCACCACCTGCTTTACCACACCATTCAGTAAATCAGGAGGCTGGAGCGCTGTCTGTGGTGCTGAATGACACATACTGTCTGAATCTCAGCTCTACTCTTAGCCGTGTGCACCAGGGCATTTACTTTAAAATAAAGGATAATAGTACCTACTCCCCACAGTTGTTGGAAAGGTTAAATGAGTTAATATATATAAAGCATTCAAAACAGACCTGGCATGTGTCCTATTATAAACACATGCTATTTTTCTTTGCTTCATGTCTCAATAGAAACACGAGCCTGAGATTGCCTGAGAGATAAAACCCTTGCTTTTAATGCAAAAGTAGACTCTCCTCCACCATTTCCGACTGTTCGCCCCCCGCCCTCACATATGCTATAGAATCCACATATACACATATTATAATACACACACACACATACTGGCAGTACGTATATTACAAGAGCCGCTGGCCCCACTGTGAATACCCTAGCCTAGAACTAGGTCCTTAACCCTCACCCCTGAAATATTAAAAAGCACAAGTGCTCTCCTTTCTCTTTAGGCCCTCCGCTCATGAATCTGGCAGTGGTGGGCCAGATGGCTAAGCTCTTCTAAAACAGACTTTCTGCCCAAAGTCCCTAAAAATTTTTGCTTCCCAGTGTCTGGCAGGTGGAGAGCAAACTTGGCCTGGCAGTCTCGGCCCTCAATGATCTCAGCCTACTTGCGCCTCCAACCCAGCCCACCCACTTATCTGTGCTGAGATGCCAAATGCCACTCACTTTGCATCCACAATAATCCTTAAGATGCCCCCTGCTATGCATGGGGTCTCTGTTCCTCTCTCCCTACCCAAACCTGCCCCCTTTGAGAAAACTCAAACTGAGCAGTCCATGTCACACCCTTGTTCCTCTGATCCCTGCTGCCACTTGTACTATCACCCCATCCCCTCTAGCATGAATTCAAATACCCTTGCTACAGACAGACTTTTCCTATCCCATGTATGTTTAGCATCCCTACCCCCAACAAAAATTTCTATATCTTTCAGATGGGAACAATTTCCTAGTCCTTTGTAGCTCTCACAACACTTGGCTTGGTATTGAATTCTGGTAAGAATTCACATGCAAGTTCAACTGAAGACCTAAATTCCATTCTTACCTTCAACCTCATCCCTTCTGCATGGGTGTCTTTTTGCCGTTCAGATCCTGCTAAATCCACCAGATTGAGTAAGGAGGTCCGTATATTCACAGTCTCATTGCTTTTCTCCATTGACTCTACTGTAATTGTAAAGACGGCATGAGACCTAGAAGATTCTCTGTTCATTGATGTTGATGCCACACGTCTGTTTCTCCATCCTCCAGACAGCACCTAGGCAAAAGGAAAACATGTCATCACAAAGTCCAGGTGGCCACAACAGCTACTAACATCAGTAGGAAATTTGTGAACCGTTGTGAGAAAAAATATTGGTCCATCAAGGAATATACTCAAAGTATTTTCCTTTCCCTCTCCTTCTCCGTGTTATGGAAAGAGAACAAACAGGAAATCAAAAGGCATAGGATCTAGAACTGGTTTTGTCATTCTCTGTGTTAAGGCAAGTCACAAAATCTCTCCCAACCCTTTCTTTACCTAGACAATGAGAAAGCTAGAAAGATAAATCTCAAAATGACCTTCACGTTTTGTCAGCTCTTTCGGTCTATAAAGTATTTGTTCTCCCTCCCTATGCCCTATGGAAGCAGGGTACATGAAGATTCAGACTGCAGGCTCTGGAATCAGATGAACATGAGGTCAACTCCTGCTTCTACTGTTCATTAGTTGTGTGGTCTGGTGCCAGTCGAACCTGTTCAAAGCTCATATTTGTAAAATGGAGACATGAGTACCTACCCCATAGGGCAGAACACCTCAAACTGTAATATGCATACTAATCACCTAGGGATCTTGTTAAAATTCAGATTCTGATTTAGTAGGTATGAGGTAGGGCCTGAGATTTGCATTTGTAACCAGCTCCCAGGTGATACCGATAGTCTGAGAACGACATTTTGAATAGCAAGGTCATAATATGTACAGCTAGTTTAGACAGCAGAGGCCCCAGGAGCTCCTCAAAGGATCAACTCCCAGGAGGAGCCACTAAAGAGCTATGGACACTATGAACTGTTCCTGCCATGACCTCCAGGGTGGTTTTTAATAGTGCCTGATTGGAGTGAATAGCACTAAAATAGTGCCAAATCAAGAAGCTCAAAGTTCTATTTTAACTAAGGGAAGAGCAATAAAACACTGTCATATTCTTTTTTCTTTTCTTCTCATGGACATTCTGGATTATGCCTTTACAAAGTATTTTTAGTGGCTCCATTCTTTTGTTGAGATCGAGGTGCTTTTCACAGCACGCTACGGTATCTAAGGATCAGAATGCTGAAGGCAGGTACCTGATAGGCTTCGGCAGCCGAGGTCACCACCTGCTCCACCGCACCAACAACAAAGACGCCCTTCTTGATATGCTCCCTTAAGTACAGTCCAGCTGATGCAGAGTCCAGAAGGTCATAGATCTGCTCGTTGTAGATTTCAATAAAGGAACACTTACAAAGGAAGCTCTTTCCAGCTCCAGCCTGTAAGAGAAGACTCATTTAGATAATATTATTTTCATGCATTCATCCCTATCTTTCATGAGCATTAATCTTTCACTTGCTTCACAAGTGTAAATTCCTAACTATTATCCTTTACCCTATACAAGATACTTAGACATCAGTTAAAAAATCTAACTAGTTTCAACACATCATTATATTTTAAAGCAGCATCACTGTGGTCCCAGGATCCCTCAAGTTCCCAGAAGTGATGAGAACCAGACAGGTAGATGGCAACTGAGCAGTCCAGATGGGCAATCCATCTGTTTTCTATGTTGGACTTCCTCATGAAGTTATATTTGAAGCAAGTGTTATATTCTTTTTTAAAAGATCAAAAATAATTTATTTTAAAAGCCTCCCTGTAGAATTTTATGGACAGAAATGAATGGCACTAAACATTTCACTGGCATGCAAAGTGCGTGTCTAACGCAAGAGTTAGGGATAGTTTCCGCAAAGGAGTAAGTGGCAAACCAATATATGTATCAGTGTCCTTGGTATACACGTAATAGAACACAGAACACCGAGGGCTCTTAAGCCTGGAATTTAGCAAACTAGAGAAGCACAGTCGTGAGAATGGCCCAACCTGGGAGCCAATGGAAGAGAGATGCCCACAGCCCCAGATGATGAAGCCACACCATGTGTGGAACAAGGAAGGCGATCACAAGTCAGGTGGTAGCAGGTGAAACAAAAAAGGTTAACAATGGGCCCATCACTACTAGACATCAGGAGGATCTACCAACACCTGCAGTCAACTGTGAGCCTCAGCACAGGGGGTGGTGGAGCTTAGTGATACAGGGGGTGATGGAGCTTAGTGAATGTTTTCCTTGGTTAAGATTTTCTTTACACTTTTTCTCTTGCAAAATCTGAAAGCCTAAGAAGCACTACATTCTTCTTTCTTTTAAACCAGCAATCTGAGTTCATGGATGACGCAAGTTTTATAAACTAAAAACTTTTAGAAAATAAAAAAACTCGAAATCCTTAATTTTAGCTTAAGAATTCCAAGTTTTTTTTATACTATGCTAAGCCTATCCACATTGTAAAGTACAACCCCTCCATGTATCATGAGCTAATTATTAGGAGCTAACTACTCAAAACTAGATATTTCACAGAATTGCTTTATTTTTACAGTAAGTTTTACCTTATCTTTTTCACGATCAATTAAGGAAAACAAATATTCAAAACTTCGTGGGATTACTCCTCTCAGGTTATGAGAAAAATTATCAGATTCAGATGGTCCTAAAAAAACATAAAATATACAGCTGTTAATTTTTGTTTTTATTACAGGAGTCTTTTAAAACGGCAACACTGAAAGGCAATTTATACAGAAATAAGATCACACATTATAGGGCCGGCCCAGTGGCACAATGGTTAACAGCTGGCTTGGGACGCCAGAGGGCCCCCGTTTTGGATCCCACATATGAGGGCCAGTGACACTGCCCTCTACAGCTAAGATGCTGAACAATAGCTCAACCTGGAGCTGGGCTGCCGTGAGTCGCCGGCGACAGTGTAGGCTGCAGCCCCTGTGGCAGTGGGTTGCCATGGGCTACCACGTGTAGCCAGCAGCCAGTGTGAGCGGCCAGCAGCCGCCGTGAGTGGCGGTCCAGAAGCCAGCGACTGATCTACCTCGCCCGGGAAGAGCGCATTGATGGTGCCAACTTGGGCCAGTGAAGCAACATCCTCCACAACTAGACTGAAGAACAAAAGGACAGCAACTTGTCTCTTCCCCTTCCCCCAATTCCCCAGCGCTGTTCCCATCCCCCAATAAAAATCTTTTTTTTTTTAAAGATCACATGTTATATAATCAGTTTCCTATCTGTGCCCCCAAACAAGTTAAATGCGGGCTTGTGAGATATTGCATAATACAACATGCCTGTCAATGGGACTGAAGGACAGGCCCACCACAGCCACTAACCAACTTTTAAAAAATAGTTAATTAAAAAATCCATCTAGATACCAACCTTGAAATTCTGCCTGCTGCCAAGTAGCAAAATTAGCAGACATACCAAACAATTGTACTTTACTTGCTGCATATAATACTCAGTCTCATGGACTGACCTGTACACACTGGATGTGTGGCCATAAGCTAATTACTTATTCTCTTGGATTTCTTAACTATAAAATGAGGATAATAATGGTAATACTACCTTGTAGATTATTACTAAAAATTAGTATTCGCTAACATTTTTTAAATTAGGCAGTAGAAGCCAAGCTGGTAAGGAAGATACTGTAGGTTTCTCCGGGGACAGAAAAATGTAAAGTTGTCCTATCTCTATTTTGTTAAACATTAGGGAAAAGGGGAGATGTGATTGGATAAGTAAATAGTAGGATTTTATGGAATACTAATTATATACATACCAGAAACATATATAGTTAGAGAAGACATAGAAGTTACTATAAATATTGATTTAATATGCCTTATTAGATCAAAGAAATTAACAAAAGGCTGGTGTGTGCAAGGAAAGTACAGAAAAACGTTTTGCCTTGGTGTGCTACACCGGGAATATTTTAAATGGTTATTATAAATTGTACTTTAAAATATTGGGCTATCGGAAAAGTCATGATGCATTTTTGCAATGAAAAACATAGAAAAAATACATCATGGCTTCTCCGACAACCCAATATATATATATACATATATAACAGAGGTAGAAAAATGCAAGTAAATGAACAAACAGGACTAATAATATTAGAGTATGCAGATAATTTTAAATTTTTTCCTGTTAAATAATATACAAAGATATTCAACATACACTTGAGTTACCTTCACCATCTCCTGCCGACTCTACTGCCTTAGCTCCTAATCCTGCTTCCACTCCAGCCCCTCCTACTGACTTTATGCCATTCAGCTGCCTAAAGCAATCCTTTTAATTATACATCAGATCACGTAATTCTTCTAAAAATAAAAACAAAAACCTTCCAATGACTGCACATCACACTCATAACAAAATCCAAAATCCTAGCCAGGTCCTACATGACCTGGCCTGAGGCTATAACTCCAACTGCCCTTCCTACTAGCCCCTAATTCTGGAAAACTCCACTCTAGCCCCATGGGTCTTCTTGCCATTCCTCACTCTTGAGCATGCTCCCACCTCAAGGCCTGTGCACTATGAGTCCCTCGGCCTGGAAGATTCTCCTCCCAGATCGTTTTATGATTCACCCTCATTCTACGTAGTAATTCTATTCAAATATCATCTCCTGAGAAGCCTTTCCTCATGCACTGACCTAAAATAGCCACCCCCCTTGCTCTTTCCATCCCTTTTTTGTTGTTGTTCATAGCACTTACTACCTCCGGCATAATTCCTAGATATGCGTTGACTTGTAACTGTCCATTCCTCCTGAGAGTATAAGCTGTCCAAGAGCCCAGACGCTGCCTTGGATTCAAGCAGACCTCCAGAGCCTTGAAGAGTGTCTGGTATGTTGTAAGTACTCGATTGTTTGTTATAATCTCAGAGAGGGAAAGGCCTTTGTTACTACAACTTACAATTCAGAAACTATTTTTTAAAAACCCTGAAATTCAACCACATAAAAATAAAAAACTTTAGCATAGGAAAAAAACCATAAGTAAGTCAGAAGCCAAATAAAAAATCTGTAATCTATACCACAATGTGCTAATATCTCTATTTTATAAAGAATTCCCACAAATGAGTAAGAATAAGGCAAACTAATTTTTTAAATGGGAAAAAAGCTTTAACGGGCATTTTACTAAGAGGCTATTCAAATGTCCAAAAAGCATATGAAAGGTGCTCAGCTGTCAACAGACATCAATGAAGTACAAATAAACACACAATGAGATAATACTACACACACTCCAGAATGGCTAAAATTTTAAAAGCTGACAACATCAAGTGTGGACAAGGATGTGGAGCAACTGAAACTTCCATATATCACTTTGGAAAACTGGCAGTATTTATTTACTAAAGCTGAAAATACATATACTATAATCCAGCAATTCCACTCCTAGATATATATCCAACAGAAAAGACTTTAAAAGCCACATACAAGAAAAAATGTTCACAGCAGTATTATTCATATGGTCCAAACTGGAAATAATGCAAATGTCTATCAACAGTAGAATGGAAAATTATGGTATAGTCATACATTAATATAATACATTACACAGCAATGGAAATAAACTACTACTACAAGCAACACATGAGGGAATCTTAGAAACTTAATGCTGAGAGAAAGAAGCCAGACCTAAAAGAATACAAACAGTAAATTACATTTGTAAAAGTTCAGAAACAAGCAAAACTAATGAGAGAAGTCAGAGTAATACATACTTCATGGGATGGGAGTGGGGTAGTCACTGACCAGGAATTTGGATCTGGGTAGTGGTTACAAAGTATGTAAATATATAAAACTCCATTAAACCACTTCAAAGATTATTTATTGAGCACCTATTTTGTGCTAAGCATTGAGCTGGGAACACGGCTACAAACATGGACTTTGCTATCATGGAACTTGCAACTTGATAGAAGCCTGGGAAATATCCCTATTTTATGAGCTCTACATCATATATATATATATATATATATATATATATATATATATATATATATATATATATAAATTATGCTTTCCCCAAAAATGTAATAGGTGCTGTCATCACAGAAAGTAGATTAAGCCAGCAAGGGTTAATCTTTCATTTACTTACCCATCATAGTAAAGGTTTTCCCTGAGCCAGTCTGTCCACTGTAAAAAATAAAGTTTTATATATTATTTTCACACATGAAATTTAGAAGACTACCCTTCTACTTTAATATGGTCTACTAGTATATAAATTCTCCATACAAAGAGCTTATTTTTTTTCTTTCTTTTGAATTATATTAGGTAAAAACAGAATGATACATTGTCTTTCTCTCTTAGTCTACCATTAAGAGCTAACCAACTATTGATTGTCTGATAAATGCTTCTGGATTATACAAACACAGCCACCAGAGTTTTCAATTAATTTTTATTTACTACATAGGAACGATGCTCTAAATACTGCTCTGCAACCTCTTTTTTCCCTAAATTTTACCTCAGATATTTTCCTAAGTCAGTAGAGATCTATAATACTTCATTATATTTTTAGCTGTTCAATGTATCATAATTTATTTAGCAAGAACAAATTGGACTTTTGTTTCTAATTTTTGCTATTCTAAATAATGCAGCAATTCCTTCCCCAAATTCTGCCTTTAAAAGATACTAAAATATCTTCATTTAAAAATAAAGCAATTTTTTAAAATCCTTATGCTATAGGCTTAATTTTTGTGTGTAGTGTCATATCTCCTCAGTTATCCTGAGAAATGAGTTAACGAAAAACTTAAAAAAAAAAAAAGTTAGTAACTCAGGATAAGAAATGGGTATTATTGAGTCCCCTAATGAGAGTAAAGGGGACACTAGTAACAATTCCTCTAGAATTGGGACTGTCTTAGGTAAACCAGAAGTCTGCTAACCCAACCAATAAAGCACTCATTTCTCTCCAAGTGTTTCTCATTTCTACCCTCAACTACCACAGGCAGTTTTCATTAAGTTATTAATGAATGCCACAAATTAAGCATTGCAATTAGTGTCCCTACAGGGTCTTCAAAGAAAACAGCTCTGAAGATATAGAATCTCTGGCAACGGGGCCTCTTATTTCAAATTCATTTTTGAACTTCACCGTTCAAAATATTCTGTGAAAAAAATATTTTTTCTCTTGAGAAAACAGTTACCTGCCTCACTGCTCAAGAGAACATTTAGTTCTGCTGAACGGAAATAAAAAATAATCATAAAAGTCAAAGGCACATTTTGAAGGACAGACGTATGTACAATATATAAACTTCTTAATGTATTTTTTATTTTCTTGTGTTTGGAGCCGACTATAGATGAACCAAGGGCTCACACACACAAAAAGCATCAGCTGCTCAAAATAAATTACATCATTCACCACACCCTATTAAAAATCTCTAGTTATAAATAAAATGTAAAAGTCTATTGCTAGGGATGGGTGGAAAGGAGAAGGGGATTAAGAAGTACAAGCTTCCAGTCATAAAGTAAGTCTCGGGGATGAAACGCACAGCATAGGGGATACAGTCTATATCGTAAGAACTACGTATGGTGACAGATGGTTACTAGACGTATTGTGATCACTTCATAAGATATATAAATGCTGACTCACTATGTTGTACACCTGAAACTAATGTAAATCAACTATAATTAAAAATAAATTTTAAAGAAATTTTAACGCTCATAAAAAGTCTATTGCTGGGCGAAAAGGAAAAAAAATACACTACAAAGTATATTCCTATTTATGAAATAAATCTGAAATGATACTAAAATTCACCTTGTATAACTGCCAACGCGGTCTCAATGCTTTCTGGACCTCCAGCTTACATCCCAACATTAAATCTCTAGCAATATTTAAAGGCTGCCAATGTTTAGAAACTCAGGATCATCACTCACTTTAAATATACATTTGGAAGACAGTTTTGCAGTTTCTGATAAAGTTAATCACACTTAACATACAACCCAGCAATTGCATTCCTAGGTATTTACTCAAGTGATATGAAAACTTATGTTCACATAAAAACCAATATTCAAATATTTACTCATAATCACTAAAAAGTGGAAGCAACCAAGATATCCTGTAGCACAGAAATAAACTGGTATATCCATACAATAAAACACTATTCAAAGCCGTCCAGAAGCCGGCGACTGATCTGCCTTGCCCGGGAAGAGCGCAATGATGGTGCCAACTTGGGCCAGTGAAGCGACGTCCTCCACAACTAGACTGAAGAACAAAAGGACAGCAACTTGTCTGTTCCCCTTCCCCCAATTCCCCAGCTCTGTTCCCATCCCCCCAATTCCCCAATAAAAATCTTTAAAAAAGAAAAAAGAAAAAAGAATACGCAATCAATGCCTGCAACAACATACATGAATCCTAAATGCATTTTGCTAAGAGAAAAAAGCCAAATCCAAAAGGCTACATATTGTATGATTCCATTCATATGACACTGTGGAAGGCAAAACTACAGGAGTGGAAAAATATATCAGTATACCCTGGATGTTAGGGGTTGGAGGAAGGGGAAGTGTCTGACTACAAAAAGCACCAACAGTGGGAAGTGTTCTCTTCAGTCCTGGGGTGATAAATACACGGCTCTGTGCATTTGTCAAAACCCTACACAACTGTGCATTAGAAAGGGTGAACTTCAAAGGATCAAACTAAAAAACAAGCAAAACACATCAGCCAGGATGTCCGAGAACCCAGGATGGAATGCTTCTAGCTGGACTACAAGTGCCTGACATAAATGCCCTGAATGGGGTGGGTGGACAAGGAGCCGACCTAAGTAACTTTAGAAAATGAGGTTTTGACTAGAAATGGTAAGGCTTAAAAAAAAAATAAAAGGATCTGTACATAAACACTGTACTTGGTAAATCTGTTTGTCATAGAAACACAGGCTAACCATTCTGAAACTGCTTTACATGTGTACTGGGGTTGAACAAATAAAATAACTGGATGACAGAGATGGGAGTCAGGTTTCTCAGCAAGGGAAGTTACAGATAAACAAACAGGAAGGCTAGAATGAGCCCTGTAGATTCACTGGTTTCTAGAATGAACCCATGTGAATTCTAAACCCTTGGATTAGAGTCAGAAACATCAGTATGAACTCTTGTTTAGTTTCATATATATACAAATGGATAGATACAGAAACAATTACAGATACGCCTGTATACCTGACTTAGTATATATACGTATATTACCTAGCTCTGTCTGAGAAGGCCTAGATGCACTAGTGACCAGATCTTGGATCCTAAATACCATTCTCCAATAAAAGGAAACAGGGCTCTGTGGCGAAATGGCTGATTTTAGGCCTAAGACAGGGAAAATATAAGATGAGCCAGGAGCATCTTGTAACATCATAAAGGAAGCGCTCAAAAAAAACACCAAAAGATGTGACATGCAGTGGGGCACAGAAACCAACCTCAAATAGATCCCAATGGCCAAGTCAGGACAATATGCTCAACAATATAAATATAATGTGGTATTGGATTATAATCCAAGGTATAAACATACATGAGTCCGTACCATATATATATAAATAAATCGAGAAGAGACAAATCTTCCTTACAGATTCCAAATGCAGCAAGTCCTCACTTAATGCTGTCAATAGGTTCTGCGACTACTGATGATAACAAAACCAACTGTACCACAGGCTAATCGATATAAACAAGAGTTAAGTTCCTATGGGCTCTCATCAATGTTATAACAAAACGATGTTATTCGAGAACATGCTGTGATATTAAGTAGATATTCTCCTCTCCAGGAGGTGGAGTTTAATCCCCTCCACCTTGATTATCCAGGGGGGGCCAATCTAATCACACAAGTCCTTAAAATCAGAGAACCTGTCCCAGCTCTAGTCAGAGGGCCATGTGACTAAGGAAGGGACAGAGTTGCATGCTACTGGCTTTGAAGACAGAGAAAGGGGCTGTAAGCCAAGCAATGTGGGTAGCCTGTCACGTGCAGCTGGAAAAGGCAAGGAAACAGATTCTTCCCCTAGTTTCCAGAAAGGAACGCAGCCCTGCTGACGCCTTGATTTTAGCTCAGGGAGATGGTGTCAGACTTCTGACTTACAGAACTGTACGATAGTAAATTTGTGTTGTTTCACCACTAAGTTTGTGGTAATCTGCTACATCAGCCATAGGAAATGCAGAAACACTCATCGTTGTTCCCCTTTAGAAGGACAGTCAATAACTTACTATGCGAAGATGGTACCATTGTAACCGCTCATGCAAGACTCCACAATGCCTTTGGCCACAGCTGAGAACACAGACTCCTACAAATGTAAGCGCCCACTAGGTTAGCATTTCATAAAAATGAAAACATTTTTCCTAAACTACATTCTAAAATATTACAAAAACTGTGTGCTTAGACTTTTTTAACACTGATAACACGAAAATTATATCCACTATTAAAAAAAGGCTAAAGCATCTAAGATGACAAAACTTTAAACATATTTATGTTGGGCGACTAGTTAGCTCAGGTGGTTAGAGTGCAGGCTCCTAACACCAAGGTTGCCTGTTCGATTCGCACATGGGCCAGTGAGCTGCGCCCTCCACAACTATTGGGTTGTCGGAAAAGTCATGATGTATTTTTCTATGTTTTTCGTTGCAAAAATGCATCATGACTTTTCTGACAACCCAATAGATTGAAGACAACGGTTTGACTTGGAACTGAGCTGCTGGTCGGAGGCCAGTTGGCTCAACTGGTTAGAGCGGTGCCCGTAACACCAAGGTTGCCGGTTCGAGTCCCACATGGGCCAATGAGCTGCACCCTCCACAACTAGATTGAAAACAGTGACCTGACTTGGATCTGAAGGTTCTTGGAAAAAAAGTTACCCAGAAAAGTTTAAAAAAAAAAAAACATATTTATGTTAATCTCCTCTATAATTCTAGATGTAAAGCTCACATCTATGCATTATACAAAATTTTGTTTAGCATATTACATGCAAATATTATACTGGTATTAGCACAAAATACATAGCCCTATATGTTCTTCAGTGCTTTTCTCACAATAATGTACTAAATAATGAATATTCAATTTTTATTTTCATTTTTACACATAAGTAGATGCAGTCTTATCAACAATGCAGGAATTCCTAGACCTAAGAGGTCTAATACAGTAGCCATGAGCCCCATGTGGCCATTCAGTTCCCGAAATGTGGCTACTCCAACTTGGGATGTATTGTAGTATAAAATGCACACCAGATTTGGAAGACTAAGCATGGACAAAAAAGGAAAATACCTCATTAATAACTTGCTTTATATTGATTACATGTTGAAAGGATATTTTGGGTATACTGGGTTAAGGAGGATACGGACTTAAAATTAATTTCACCTGTGTCTTTTTACATTTTTTAATGTGGCTACTAGAAAAGTTTTAATTATATATGTGGCTCGCTTTATATTTCTATTGTCCAGCCATGCCCTCGATCAGGGGTCGGCAAACTTTTGAGACGGAACGTAAACAAAGAGCCGCATGTGGCTCGCGAGCCGCAGGTTGCCGACCCCTGCCCTAGATGAAAAGAGAAAAGATCTAACGATCTAAATGTTTCAACAAAAACATCCATGTGTATTAGGAAATAATCAAGACCTGTGGTGTCCAATATAGTAGCCGTTAGCCATATGTGGCTATTTAAGTTTAAATTAACTAAAACTTAAAAATCAGGTCAGTAGAGACACTAGATACCCAAGTGCTCAATAGTCAGAGAAGGCTAGTTCATCTGAGAAGCTGCATTTTATTTTATTTATTTATTTGTTAACTGAGCCATCCTGCCACCTGTTGGCAGCTCAGCTTGGGCCAGGAATTGATCCGGTGACCCTGTTACTCAGCGCTCCCACTCTTGAGCAAGCTGTTAACCAACTGAGCCACTCGGCCAGCCCTGAGAAACTGAATTTTAAATTTGATTTAATGAGAAACTGAATTTTAAATTTGATTTAATCTGGGCCGGCCAAGTGGCACATTGGTTAAGAGCTGGCTTGGGACGCCAGAGGCCCGGGTTCGGATGCCACATATGAGGGCCAGTGACACTGCCCTCTACAGCTAAGATGCGGAACAACAGCTCAACCTAGAGTTGGGCTGCCGTGAGTCGCGGCGTAGGCTGCAGCCCCTGCTGCAGTGGGTTGCCATGAGCTACCGTGTGTAGCCAGCAGCCAGCGTGAGCGGCCAGCAGCTGCCGTGAGCGGCTGTCCAGAAGCCGGCGACTGATCTGCCTCGCCCGGGAAGAGCGCAATGATGGTGCCAACTTGGGCCAGTGAAGCAACGTCCTCCACAACTAGACTGAAGAACAAAAAGGACAGCCGCTTGTCTGTTCCCCTTCCCCCAATTCCCCAGCGCTGTTCCCATCCCCCAACTCCCCAATTAAAAAAACAAAACAAAACAAAACAAAAAAACCTTTAAATTTGATTTAATCTTAATTAACTGAAATAGCCACACATGGCCAGAGGCTACTGTAACGGACAGCCCAAATACAGAACATTTCCATCACTGCAGAAAGTTCTACTGGATAGTGCTGACTAGATCTTAACTAAATTGTCCCTAATCAGAAAAACAGTTATTGACACCACAGTAATCTTAAATCTATCATTCTCTGTTATGGACTGAATGTTTGTGTCCCTCCTAAAATTCGTATGGTGACACTCTAATCCCCCATGTGATGGCATTTGGAGATGGGGCCTTTGGGAGGTAATTAGGTCTCCCTCCCTCTCCCTCACTGTCCCATTCCCCTTCCCTCCCACCTCCTCCATCTCTCCACCAGTGAGGATACAGTGAGCAGGCACATGTCTACAAGCCAGGAAATGAGTCTTGCCAAAGACTGGAGCTCCTGGCCTTTATATCTTAGACTTACCAACCTCCAGGAACTGTGAAAAATTAATGTATTTTTATGTAAACCACCCAGTCTATGATATATTTGTTATACCTGCCAGAGCTGACTAAGACCTTCTCCTTAAACTAGCCAGTTCAGCTGCACTTATCCATCACCCAAGTGGCTCTGAAAAGTACACCTTCCGTAACCTCCAACACTGGATGGAGGGGGACAGTAAAGCAGGCTTGTCATTCTGGTACAAAGTTTAATGAAGGGAGAAATACTATTTAATAAAATTAAATTTAAAATATTTATGGACTGTTTGAGATTCCTTATCTGAGATCAGACTATAAAGAGACCAGAAATGAAATCCTCACAAATAACAGAATCTTATAAGCTCCGAGTGGAAAGCTAAGTTTCCGGAATGATCATTACCTGAGTGGTGTCCATGCCTGCAACATGATCAAACGTGAAGGTTCTGGGCTCGGGGTTGGAGTGCAGCCGGAGCGTCGTGGAGGAGAGCACAGATAAGCATAAGTTTTGCTCTCCATCAGCTGAGCCAGAACCCTCTGTAAGCGGACGAATTCGCACAAAAACTTTGATGGCATCACCTTCATTACTGAAGACAGAAAATGTAGCAAAGTTTACCGGAGAAAAGAAAACTCAAAAAAGGATCTGAGTCTCCTATTGCCTTTGTTTTTCTACTGAGAGTTTCCCCAACAAAGCCCCAATGTCCCCTTTTACATTTACCTCTCTTAAGAGAGTCCTGCATGGCCCACCCCCCTTACTGATCTTCAGGATAGTCACCTTTACAAGCCTGTACTTGAAATCAACTCCAAGGGGGTTGATTTCAAGGAGCTCCGAGCACTGCTTGTCTCTGATTTCCCTCTTAATAGCAATAATAAAATGAGTCATCCTAAGGGAGAATTATGTTACTGATTCCATCTTTTAACCTGGAAGGTGACAGGGCAGGGCGTGGGGAGATGTGATATGTCCAGATTTCCAGGTAGCCAAGGACCAAGCTGAATTCTGAAACAAGCACCCTTTGTTTCAAGTACCTCTCACTATGCTAAATGGTTACTTTAGGAAAACTACATCCCTCATTGTTTTGGACTCATGAACAAGGCTTTTCCTTACCTTGGTTGGTTAGATTGACAATTTGTCACATTGCGCAACTCATCTAGTAAAAAAGATAAAAAGTCATTAAGGGTGTTTTTTAAGTGCGGTATAAAATTCCCACTCTCATCTAGCCTACTCTTCAGTTGCTGACACTCCTCAGTCCCCTCAGCTTCCTGGCGTCCTGACAGGAGGCGTTCCAGGGCCCAGGCCTATTCTATCCAAACCTGATCCATTGGTGATGACATCCAGTCCCACCATTGTAAATGCTATATATATGCTGATGATTCCCAGATTTAAACCTGAGCCCCAGACTCGTATATCTAATTGCCTACTTGACATCTCCAATTACAGATGTCCGATAGGCAATGTCTCAAATTTAATATGTCCAGAACTGAGCTCCTGATCACCCCACCCCCACCACGCTTCTCCATCTCAATCAACGACAATTCCATCTTTCCAGTTGCTCAGGCCAAAACCTGACAGCCACTCCTAACCCCTTTCTTTCTCATACTTCATATCCAATCTGTTAGCCAATCTTTGGCTCTACCTTCAAAGTACACCCAGAGTCCTACAACTTATCAAATCCGCCGCCATGGACTCAAGCCGGCAGCATTCCTTACTTGAGTTATTACAACAGTCCTCCTGCTTCTCTCACTCCCTCATTCCCCAGCTCTCATTCTCAGCCCAGCTGGCAGTTTGATTGTTAGAATAAAAAGTCAGAGATCAACTTCTAGCATGTCAATGTGAGGAACTCCACTGACCCACTGCCCAGTGGGAACTAGTGAAATAAAAAAATAAATACAGTTTAAAAGCCTCTAGAAATGGCCTAAAGACAAACAAATCAAGAAAGTATGAAAATCCCATAAGAAAGGTGAGAGCCTGTGGTTCTTGAACCAAGACCACTCCCTCCCTCCCTCCCAGCTCAGCGAGTTGACTCCGTGCCAAAGTGCACAGTCAAGGGCACAGCGATCCCTGTCCCCTCAGCTCTCAACTGCAGGACTTCCTTCCCAGGAGGAGAGGTTCTCAGGTTCTCAGGCTGCCTCCAGCCAGATGCCTATTGCTGAAGTCCCAGGTGAGCATGGCTGAGGCGGTGTGGGGGCTCCCTTCCTCCCCCCAGCCCCCACTCCTGAATGAGGCTCTTCCTTGGGCACAGTGTGCTAACAACACCATGTGTGGCCCTGATCGCCCCTGTCCTGGCAGCGGCAGTGGTTCCCCACTAGGAGAGGCAAGTCAAGAGAGCCCTAGGCTGCAACACACATGCGCATACCACTCCTACAAATGCTCAGCAAATGAGTAGAGGTGCCTGAGAGGAGGTTTTCATTGTCCCCACCCCCAGCGCCGTTTCTTGGCCCTATTTTCCCTTAAAGAACATAGTACTATTGCCATCATAATATATGTTAATTTGTTTACCCTCTTTCAAACTGACCATGAAGCATTACCTAGAGTAATGCCTGACACATAGTGAGCACTAAGTAAATATCTTTGACTGAATGAATACTAAGGACACCAAGAAAAGGGGCTTCTTGACTTCTGCTCTGCTCATAGCATAGGAGCTCAAAGTCAATATTTACTACGGAGCAACTTGATTTCTGGAGACCACCCTTTCCAGCTGTACCCTGAAACAAATGTCTGTCTACGAGGCGGAAAACAGACCACAGATTGCCCAATTCCCCACCTGCCCTTCACAATTCCCCCAAGAGCTGGCATCAAAGAAACATTCTCTGTACCTTTAGCAAAAATGAAAACAAACGAGAAAGCCAGGATAAAAAAGAAAAGCTTTCATGTTAGGAAAACTGAAGTTTGGTCCTTATGAAGAGCTGAAGGAAGAAGAAAATTAAGATTAGAATAGATAATATGAGAAGGGGTCAGATATCCAGCAGCATAAAAAGTCAGCAAAATATAGAAAGGCTTTAGTCAGACAGGTACCCTGGTGTGTTGGAGGTTTTATGGGTAGTTCAAACCAGGCCCCTAATTTCAGCTGTTTTTAAAGCAGTCGATGAATGCAGTCAACCTTTCAATTCTATGCAAATGATGGATAAGTCATCATTTTACCATTGCTATGGTCTGAATGTGTGTCCCCCAAATTCATAGGTTGAAATCCTAAATCCCAAAAAGATGGTATTAGAAGGTGGGACCTTTGGGGGGTGATGAGGTCATGAGGACAGAACCCTCATAACTGGGATTAGTGTCCAGAAAAGAGACCCCAGAGAGAGAGCTCTTCCCTCCAGCCATGTGAGATTAGCAAAAAGACGGCCTCCAGGAGGACGCGGGCCCTCACCAGATACCAAGTCAGCCAAGGCCACGATCTTGGACGTCCCAGCCCCAGCACTGTGGAGAAATACATGTTTGTTGTTTATACAGCTACCCAGTTTATGTTATGATTGTTAGAGCAGCAAATCAGACCAAGATAGCTATCATCTACAAAAACCATAATCCTCAAGATGACAGCAAAAGATACACTTTATACAAGCTTTTTTTTTTAACCACTTGAAATTAAAAGGCTCAGGTCATCCCTGCACATCCTGTAGTAACAGAACCAGGGTTTGAGTTGCTAGTCAGGAAGGAGTGTAGCAGAAAAAGATGACATTACCATGGGTTGCAGTTATAGCTTTTCTTTATGCTAATAGGACTTCTTTTAATCTTCTTTCTACCTTTTACACTTCCTCAAATACATATTTTTTTTAAATCCTAGAAAACTGAGTTTATTAGAGTAAGGCTTTTCTTACTATTACTGTCCAGAACTAAAGGCCTAGTTTATTTCAAACCAACACTCCTTCCAGAAAGCAACTAGAAGAGCAGAAAAACGACAGAAAACATCTCCCTGAAGGCAGTCAGGAATTGTGCAGCCAAAATCCAAGAGAGGACAGAAGCCCAAAGCCTGAAGGAGTGAACACAGCATTTGAGGCTGCTTTTTCCCAAGAAGAGACTGCAGATTCTGAAAGCTGCAGCTAAGAGGCTGAGGATTTGAGCAGAGTTTTTGACAGACTTGCAGACTGGAGGAACAAAAACTGGGGCTCAGAGCCCTGATAAATGCCCTCCGCTTTCAAATGAGAGACTGAAAGGCCACACCCTACAGGTAAAGATGACCCAAAACAGATCCAGACTTCTGCTTCTGGGTGGCCATGGAGTAAAGGGGACTGGCGTTACTCTCTGTGTTAAAATAACTATGAAACTGGGCAAAAATACGTAACAAGTTTTCAGACACTAGACAACAGACAGCACAATCAAATGACCTTGAGAGAAGGGAAACAACAAAGGTGAGCTATTACATTGCGTCAGCTTAACCGCCTGGAGCCTCAAGTCCAGATACCAGCTTGGTGGTCTCGCTGAGCTGAGCATGGTTCAGAGTTTGGGGAAGCCAAGGCAGCTAGAATTTGTAGGGTAAAAAAAAAAAGTCAGAGAAGAGAGGTTCACAGAGAGAGCTGATGACTGGATAAATACTGATCTGCATATGTGTACAACTTTTCTATAAATCTAAAATTATTCCAAAATGAAATGTTTACAAAAAAAAAAAAGCAGAACTAATATGCCAATAGTGAGATAAAATGAAATAAAAAACTACATGGAGGTAAATAGCTCTGGCATTATTCCTAATTGAGATCTGAGGAAGTGTCAGTGACAAGTGCTACGACGCTTTACTCTGCAGCCCAGATAAATACCTATGGGTCATCTGACCAAATACGATTAAATTCAGAAAGGGAATCTTAAATTCAGTCAATTTCATTAGGGTTACATTTCACATTCTCATTTCTCTGATTCCAGTCAACAGGTGCCAATGGTATGACAAGAAATAACCTTCATGGACCCAAAAGGAAAAGCCGCAGAGAGCACTGCATGGGCTCTCTCCTCCCCTGTGTGCCCACTTCGTGCTCCAGGTCTCTGGACTGCTGAGAATGATCAGGGGCACTTACCTGAGATGTCATCAACCTCAACTTTGCTAACACAATGAGAAGAGTGGGAGAGTCCCCCGTGGAAATCACCCCCATCACAAAGAGGAATTGTGAATCCCCTTGCTCCCATCACTTCTAAAGAGTGACACATACAGGCTGGACAGAGTCCTTTGATGGACAGTCACATGCATATACCATTTTGCTATGTCACAGGCATCAAGTCTTTTGCTTGAGTCCAGATTTACTGAACAAATACTGTGGATGTGCAGAAAGCACCGTGAACATTTTGGACCAACAATGTATCAATGTGTGTGCTAATATGTCCTGAATACCAAAAATGGTGAAAGAAAAGGAACATTTTAGGTGGAAAAAGAGAGCATCAGGAGGTGTTCAGGTAATGTTATGATTGGCCCAAAAGGTTAATGAAACCGCAAACACATCAGAAGAGAATTACTATTGACAGCTAGAACCATTAACACGGTTGGAAGGCTCAAATACCAAAAGCTCAGGATCTCGTCAATCTTCTACATGGACCTCTCCTCATTAGCATCCATACCCTTCACTGAGATCCATCAGAGAGCTTTGAAACAACAACACTTCGTAAAGGATTTGGCCATGTAAGAGGTGGGGCTTGTAGTACACAGGAACAGCACAGGGCCAACGAATTAGTAAAAATTAAGAGGTTTATCAAACGCAAAAATGACAGCGCTCCTCTCCGTGGAAAAAGGAAGAAATTGGAAGGGTCTCCTTGAGGAGAAAACAGGGAATGTGAGAGTACAAAGACACTGTTGAACGGTGCTGTAAAAGTCCCTTATCCAAAGAGAATTTATAGAGAGCCCTCCAAAGAGAAAGACGTGCTTCGAACATGGATAAGTTCTCCCCTTCAGGAAGGTCAATAACTGTGGAAACATGCAGAAGGTGGAGAGGGCCAGGGCCGACCCTCCGGCAAGGATACCGAGAGAGGCAGCCCCGGTAGAGGCCAGCTACCAAACGGCAGGACCGCGAACGCGGGGGAAGCAGCGGCCGAGCTCCTGGGTGAGGGCTCGCGTTCCGCCTCACTGCTCAGCCCAAGCGCCGACAACTGTGCCTGGCCTCTAGCGTCCTCCCAATGCACGGACGGAAGGGACATGAGCTGTTCCGTCAGTGTCTGAGGGACCGACAGGTTCCAAACGCTGCTCGATCCGCAACTGCCTTTCACGCCCACCGGGGAACCCCGAGGGCGGCCGGGGGCGGCCACCCTTTCACAGCCGTATTTGGGGGCGGAGACGAGGTCACGAAGCCAGGGCTCCGTACTTACTTTTGCAGCCGGGTGCCATGGCACCCTCACCTCCGGACCCCTAGAGCAACTCAGCCGATGCCCTCACCTCCAGCCGCGCTGAGCGCCGGGATTCCGCTCGCTCAAGATGGCCGCGAATTTGAATTTGGCGCCCGGGTAAGACGTTGACGCCGGCACGGAGGTCGCCATGTTGCCCGGCCTCACGCCTGGGGGCGGGATCGACATGGCGTCACTAGTAGGCGCCGTCGCCGCTACAGTCTCGAAGCGGCCCCGAGGAGCCACTTTTTCCCGTGAGTGGCCATGAGTAAGCGGAACCAGGTGTCGTACGTGCAGCCAGCCGAGCCGGCGTTCCTGGCCCGCTTCAAAGAGCAGGTCGGCTACAGGGAAGGGCCCACCGTAGAGACCAAGGTGAGCCCAGGCCGTTCGCGGTCGAGAAACGGGGCTCGCCCCGCCACTTCCGGCTTCTGCGTAGACCTGGAGGCCAGGTCCTGACAAGTCACTCCTGTCACTTGCGCCCAGGAAGCTCTTTGTCGTTTTCAGAGTGCTGCAGTGTTCTTGAAAATGACTTGACGCCGGTAAAGCGCCTCGTCCTTGGTAAATGCTTAAGAAGGATCACTTTCCTGTCTCTTCTTTCTCACTCGCTTATACCAAAATCTATCGTTAGCAGCGTGGATGGTAGCGTCGTCCCGTTTTCCAGATAAAGAAACTGTGGCCACTCGATCAAATGACCCGATATCCTAGGTCTTGAATCTGAAACATCTTTGGAGAAATGCCCTGGATCTATTCCTATGCTTTGTTGTTACAAAGGAAAAAAAAAAAAAGTAAGCAACATCCCTGAGTAGCCTGGATCTGAGTAGTAGAAGAGAAGCTTCAGGAATGAGCCACATTGGAATAGTGTAGGGATGGGATGGGATGGGTGGGAGTCAACTTTTGAGCCCTCCCAGGCTTGCACCCTAACCGGTTCACATCAAAACCTGCCCCACCTAATAGGAAGAGACTATTGTGCTTAGGGGATGTGTGAAGAAATAAAGAGTTTATTTAGCATTTTGTGTCCAGCACTTGCACTAAGACCCACGACTCAAGTCGTTTAGAGCTTAGTCGAGGAGACAAGACTGACACGTGAAATTACTCAATCCAGTGGGTATGTGCAAAACCCACATATACTGTGCCAGGCTCTGAAAGGACCAAGAGATGGGATCTCCAAATGCCATATCCTTTAGCGCCTTCCTGCCTGCCTCACCTCTGCCTTCAGAGGTCACTACCTCAATAAAGCTTTCCAAGCTCCCCCAGTTACTTCTTTGTTTTTCACTTTGTCCATACATCAGCTGTAGTACTCATCATTTTGTATTGCAATTACTTGCTCTCCTGTGTGTGTCCACCACCCATCGAACTCTTAAGTATCTTGATCCCTCTCTATTTTCCCAGCAGCCCGCACAGTGCTTGACATCGAATAGTGGGCAACAAGGTACATTGGTTAGATGACTATGCTTGTCATCAAGCAAGGCTTCATGGGGCAGGGGATATTTAAATGGAATCTTGAGCCTGGGTAGGTCAGCAAGTAGGGATGGAAGGACCAGCATGGGTAAAAGTGTAGAGATGGTGAGTTATGGACTGTATGTAGAGATGACTGAGGGGCAGATGGATGTGAGGCCATATGGACTATTCAGTAGGCAACAAGGAGCCATTTTTAGTTGGAGATAACATGTCAGGGAGGGACATCCCCAGAACCAAAAATGGTGATGACAACAAAGAGGATGAGGTTTGAGAAAAGGGACATGGATTCAGCAGTGAGACCTAATTTTATAGTTTGCTTGAGGTCCTAGTGATGATCATGTGTTCCTAGTTAACACCTCGAGGATTACAGCTTGGAATGCTATCTTAGGATAATTCTGGAGGGAAAAGCTTTCCAATTAATATCAGTGATTTGGGCTTACCTATTTAATCAAGAGACTTTTCTGTAAGAGATACCCCATGTTCCTGTATTTGTGAAACCAACTTCATTCTTAATGGGTTTGGTAATATCATCATCATTCTAGTGATCTCTTCACAAAAGGGAAACGGTTTAATGAGAACTCATTGTATAATTAAGCTAACTCATCTTATTCACCTCGAGAGTGAATTCAGAAGTGACTCTGAAGTCCTAAGTGGTTGCTGCCACTGTTCTTTAGACTGTTTCTCTTGTTTTCCGGCCAGTTGCATAAACAGAAAGTCAGAATTAATGATTCTCAATCTAATGAATACCAGGAATGATTTTATTTCACTTTCCTACTTCTTTGGCTAAAAATACTTAATTACCTACTTGTTTGTGGTCATTTATTGGGAACTTTAGAGAAGAATAAGCAAAACTACTGAATAATTAGTGAACTAACATGGATATCATTAAAAAGAATACACTTATGATTGGCAGACATGGGATGTAGGCAAACTGGATGAATGTGCCTGTGAGAAACTTGCCAGGGCTTCAGGTAATTCATCATTTTTCATCCTCGGGGTCATTCACGAGTAGATCAACAAATGTTTCTTGTCCCTGCTGTTTGCCAGGCTTTCTGCCTTTAGATACAGACATGAAACATCTGGTCCTCTCTCGGAGGAGCTCACCTAGTAGAGACAGATAGAAACACACTGATAACACACTGTGGTACATGCTTCCTGTGAGAGCCATGTCCAGGGTGAGAAAGAAGAGGTGAGCTCAGGAAAGCACTTCTAAAAGGCTCTCAGTCTAGAAGGTAGCTTGAGGAGGAGTTGGTCAAGGTCAGTGGGGTTTTCTAGGCACTGGGAACTTTTGAGAGTGAGGAGGCCGAGGAGATAATATGTTCATGGATCTGCAGTACTCAAACCTGGCTGCAGTCCGGAGGCCATGACCGTGGTAGAGGATAACGCTGTGGTTATAGGGCAAGGCCACATCCTGCAAGGCTTCGTTGTCCTGTTTGGGAGACAAGGAGGGCTCTGTGAGAGGCGGACTGATAAGCCATTTGAATAACGTGTAATGGGTTGCATGCCTTTTAACTCAGCAATTCCACTGTCAGGAACTTAACATAAAAGTTTGCAAAAGTGAATTAAAAATGCAAAATTTTAACATAGTAGAAAAAAACTAGAAACAACCAAAATTTTTATTTACAAGGTACTGGTCAAATAAACCATGAGATGACCATATATATAATACTAGGCAGTGATTTTTAAAAATAGATAATTGCATATGTATCTCAAGGTATTGTGCAAAGATATTTTTTGAATAAAAGGTTAGGGGAGTGAGGCTTTTATGGTGTCCAACATTTTTTTTTTTTAAGATTTTTATTGGGGAATTGGGGGGATGGAACAGTGCTGGGGAATTGGGGGAAGGGGAACAGACAAGTTGCTGTCCTTTTGTTCTTCAGTCTAGTTGTGGAGGACGTTGCTTCACTGGCCCAAGTTGGCACCATCATTGTGCTCTTCCCGGGCGAGGCAGATCAGTCGCCGGCTTCTGGACGGCCGCTCACTGCGGCTGCTGGCCGCTTACGCTGGCTGCTGGCTACACATGGTAGCCCATGGCAACCCACTGCCACAGGGGCTGCAGCCTACGCCGTCACCAGTGACTCATAGCAGCCCAGCTCCAGGTTGAGCTGTTGTTCAGCATCTTAGCTGTGGAGGGCAGTGTCACTGGCCCTCATATGTGGGATCCAAACTGGGGTCCTCTGGCGTCCCAAGCCAGTTCTTAACCATTGCACCACTCGGCCGGCCCCCAACATTTTTTAAAAATCTCAATCAATTGGCCAAATGTTATAATTTGTTACATGTGTATACTGAGTACATGCTTTCAGTTATGTTATTCTCCATACTTCTTTATTTTGAGAAATTTTTCATAATTTAAAAAGAAAAGAAAGCACATCATATAGTAGCATCTGTAGTATCCTGTTTATATACATAATGTTTTAGATACCTCCATATTTTTATACACTTAGAAAACAGCTGAAAGGATACCTCCCAAACAAGCTGTTGGAAGGGAGAATAGGTAAGCAGAGGTGGGAGAATGAGTACCTTGCTGCTTTCTGTACTTTGGTGGTGCTTGCTTATTTTTTGGCACACTTTGAGAAGAGATGGAAATGCAAAGCGTTGATGAAGAGCAACGAACTGATGTGGTTCAGCACTGCCTTCGCAGGCTGGGAACGCCGGCATCCTGTGAAGCAGAGGGCCTCTCACAGACACCAGAAACTGCAAGCTGGGGTGCTGCTGAGATGGAAACTAATCTTGTCGGACAG
Organism: Hipposideros armiger; assembly: GCF_001890085.2. Lineage (NCBI taxonomy): Eukaryota > Metazoa > Chordata > Mammalia > Chiroptera > Hipposideridae > Hipposideros > Hipposideros armiger. The sequence continues at coordinate 4,735,743 of NW_017731368.1, forward strand.
GCTTCTCAGGATAACTGGAAGCTAGACTTCTTCCCTACCTGACAGGTTAGGCTCTTAGGAGGTACTTGAAAATTCATTGCCAAACACAGTCAATATAGTTACCCTTCTGGCTTTAGTAATTACAGTTTCTCAAAGACAGTGGTGGTTATTTGGTTCAATGTCAGCAACCTACATATCATGTTTGTGTTTTCCCGTAGAGAATCCAGCCCCAGCTCCCAGATGAAGATGGTGATCACAGTGACAAAGAAGATGAACAGCCCCAAGTGGTGATTTTAAAAAAGGGAGACCTGTCAGCTGAAGAAGTCATGAAAATTAAAGCAGAAATAAAAGCTGCCAAAGCAGGTAAGTCTGAAAGTAATCTGGCTTTTCTAACAATTTAAGGCGCCTGGAGTATGAAATTATTTTATTGGGTTGTCGGAAAAGTCATGACGCATTTTTGCAACAAAAAATATAGAAAAAATACGTCATGACTTTTCCGACAACCCAATATATAAAAGTTTGAAGGAGATAGCCCTAGGTTCAAACATGGCCTTTAACACTTAACAGATGTGTAACCTTGAACAAGTTATTTCACCTCTCAGCCTCAGTGACTTCATCAGTAAATTGGAGACAAACATTGCGTCTACCATATGGGGTTGTTAAAAAGATTAAATGCGAATTTAAGTAAAAAACCCTGTTTTTAAAAAAGTAAGTGGCCGGGCAGCTGGATAGCTCAGTTGGTAAGAGCATAAGAGCACGAGCTCTGAACAACAGGGCTGTTGGTTCGATTCCCACATGGGCCAGTAAGCTGTGCCCTCTACAGCTAAAAAAAAAAAAAAGGTGGTTTACAAACTAGTCAACAGAGCTCTATCTAACTAGTGCTATATAGTATATTTTTCATTACTCCTAAATATTTATTACTTGCTTTAGGGGAAAATGCTGCAGTTCCAGACAGTCACTTTTCAAAGTAGTTAAAAATACAACCTGATTGTAATTGAAGACTGGCAATATTATGAAATACTTCAGTAAGTGAATTTTTTTAAGTGACTGTGTGTCTTTAGGCATCTAGCTAGAGGCAGTGGAGAAGAGCAGACTGAGTTGACTCAAGGACATTCTTAAATACAGTATGAGATTTTCTTGCCATTTGATCCTCCAATAAAGGCAAAATAATGAGGAGAAAAAAAAGTTCTTTAACTTTTGTTTTTGCTTCAGATGAAGAACCAGCTTCCACTGATGGAAGAATCATGTATCGAAAACCAGTCAAGCGTTCCCCAGATGAAAAATATTCAGGTTTAAGAGCAAGCTCAAAAAAGAAGAAGGCAAATGAAGATGAAATAAATACACAGGACTTAGTTAAAAAGAACTCACAAAAGCAAATCAAAAACAGTAGTCTCCTTTCGTTTGATAGTGGAGATGAAAATTAGTTAAGTGTAAACATTTTGGACTTAGTCTTTAAGAGTATATGGGGTGTTTTTAAAAATAATATTTTTTTCTATTATAAAGATACTACAAATTCATTATAAAAAACACACAAAAAAATTTAGTAAGATAAAAACTATATCCATCCCTCAATACACCTTTGACTTAAAATGCTAACTCTATAGACGTTAACTATTAACATGTTATTTCCCATGTGGGCGTGATGTATGTAAATTATATTTTTTAAACAAAATTGAGATTGTATTATGTATGTTCTCTTACCGCTTCTCACTTGACATTAGATTGTGAGCATTTTTCCAGGTCGATAAAATTAAAAAACCTGACATTAATAGCTACAGAGGATTTTGTAATTAAACAGATGCCCGTTGTACTTCATTAGGAACCCACTTTGGGTGGGGAAGATGATCATATGCATAGTTATGAATACTTCCCCAGCTCCTGCTAAGGGTAGTTGTATGACATCTCTGGCAAGTTATGAGATACAAGTGGGTCTTGTATAAGTAAGGATCTAATGCAAGTGATCTTGACACAAGTTAGAATCTAATGTAAACGCTTTAGTAATAACTCTAAAAAAAGAGCAATACAAGTGGAAGTCTGCTTAATAAAGCTACTAGGTTTGTTTTTGTTTGTTTGTTTTGTTTTGTTTTTAGCTGAGCCATCCTGCCACCTGTTAGCAGCTCAGCAGCAGCTCAGCTCGGGCCGGGACTCGAACCACTGTTGCTCAGAGCTCACACTCTTGAGTGAGCTCTTAACCAACTGAGCCACGCGGCCGGCCCCACTACTAGGTTTTTTGATACAAAAGCAGAGATTTGGCAGGCATGAACCTTTGTCTTTCTGTCTTCATCCTGTCTGGGGCACAGACACCAAACCTTGGCCCATTTCTAGGCATAAGGAAGGCAGCCTCTAGCTGTGGGTGGTACAGTGGACAGACTCAAGGACCTTGGATCCTATGGCATGCCAGAAAGAGCTGCTGCACCAGCCTTGGGCTGCCAACCCCTGGAATTGATACATGAGAAGAATAAACACCCTCTTATTTAAGCCTCTATCAGGTTCCTGCTGCGTGCAGCCTAAGTAAGACTGGTCAAACATGCTTGTACAGAAACCTCAAAATGTATTTCTGATGATTCCTTAGGATGAATTAATGGAAGCAGAATTACTGGATCAAAATATTTGAGTATTTTTTTCTTTAATTCTTAGACTTATTTTTTCCAGTTTTATTGAGAAATAATTTGCATACATCACAGTATAAGTTTAAGGCATCAGCTTAATGATTGGATTTACATCTATTGTGAAAAGTATTTGAATATCTTTAAAGCTTTTGATGCTTACTTTCAAACTGCTTTCTAGAGAGGTTTGTACTGTCTTATTCATTTATCGTCTACAAGACCCCACTCCAGCTCATCCATATTAACAGTGCACCAGCCATGGGCTGGAACCAGCCGTTTCATTTTTGTCAATTTGATGTATTGAAAATGGTGTTTAATAGTCAAATTTAATTGGCATTTTTTTTACCAGGGAAACTAAACTGTTTTGTATATGTTAACAGGCTATTTTGTGTTTTTTGGAATTTTTGTTCATTTTCGTTTACCCATATTTTTCTTATAATTTGTAAATTATATAATGTCTTTTTTTGTTGTTCTGTTTACCAACTTCTGTATCAGATGGAGAATCACCTATATTCTTTTGCTCTTTGTTTTTATTTTTACATTTTAAACTTTGTTCCCTGTGGAATTTATTTTGACACACTTTTTCCTTGAATAATTAATTGTCCTTGAACCACATCTGTTTCTCACTTACTTGCGGGACCATCTGAAGGAGAGGTTTCTCTATAAGTACTGGGGTTTCTGTAAGAGAAGGGAGAGCAGCACAGTAAAGTCAGAAGTGGCCAGAATCTTAGGAGATGGCAATGGCACAGGAATGTAAAGAATGTTCATAAGAAAAAATACACTATGAGAACCAAAAAATACTAATGCTGAACTTTGCTTGTTTGTAATAGCCACATTTATAAACTTTTGGAATATCTACAACTCAAAACCAATTAATGACATTTATTATATACATCTCATTTTATTCTCAAGACAACCCTAGCAAGTATCCTCACTATTCTTTGGGGGGAAGGGGATGGGGAAAACTGAGACTCAGAGGAGAAGGTCTCACACACACATCAAGTGGCAGAGAAGGCATCAAGCTCAAGGCTGTCTAGTAATGAGTCTATTTTCTTAACTTTAGGTCACACTGCCACTTACAAACATACAAAACATTCATCCCAGCTGAACACTGAGTTTTATTTTTAAGATTTTTATTGGGGGATGGGAACAGCACTGGGGAATTGGAGGAGGGGGAACAGACAAGTTGCTGTCATTTTGTTCTTCAGTCTAGTTGTGGAGGACGTTGCTTCACTGGCCCAAGTTGGCACCATCATGGTGCTCTNTCATTTTGTTCTTCAGTCTAGTTGTGGAGGACGTTGCTTCACTGGCCCAAGTTGGCACCATCATGGTGCTCTAACCGGGCGAGGCAGATCAGTTGCTGGTTTCTGGATGGCCGCTCACTGCGGCTGCTGGCCACTCACGCTGGCTGCTGGCTACACACAGTAGCCCGTAGCAACCCACTGCAGCAAGGGCTGCAGCCTGCACCATTGCCGGCGACTCACGGCAGCCCAGCTCCAGGTTGAGCTGTTTGAACACTGAGTCTTAAACTCCTAGGAACTTAGAAAAAATGGCATTTTCATATAAGTCTTTCCACACTGGTTATATCCCAAGTTTTATTCTCTGGCATGAAGCTTCTGATGTCGAACAAGTGCTGAACTGTGCCTAAAGGGTTTCCCACATTCGACACATTCATAAGGTCTCTCTCCAGTGTGAATCCTGTAATGTTCACTAAGGTGTGCTTGCTTGCGGAAAGTTTTTTCACACTCACTACACTTGTAAAGTTTCTCTCCAGTGTGAGTTCTCTCATGTTCAACAAGGGAGGAGTTCTGAGTGAAGGCTTTCCCGCATTTATTACATGTGTAGGGCTTCTCTCCTGAATGAATTCTCCGATGCTGCATGAGGCACGCACTCTGATTGAAGGCTTTCCCACATTCATTACACTTATAAGGTTTATTTCCAGAATGGCTTCTCTGGTGACGAGTAAGGCATATGCTCTGGCTGAAGGCTTTGCCACATTCGCTGCATTTATAAGGTTTCTCTCCAGTATGAATCCGCAGGTGTTTAGTAAGGGATGGGCTCTGACAAAAGGCTTTGCCACAGTCGTTGCATCTATAGGGTTTCTCACCCGTGTGGATTCTCAGATGTTGGACAAGGACGGCTCTTGTTTGAAAGGCTTTCTCACATTCATCACATGTATAAGGCTTCTCTCCCGTGTGAGTCCTCAGATGCTGAGTAAGGTTTGACTGTTTACGGAAACAAGTTCCACATTCACTGCACACATAGGGCTTCTCCCCCGTGTGAATCCTCTGATGCTGAGTAAGAGATGATCTCTGAGTAAAGAGTCTTCCACATTCACCACACTTGTAAGGTTTCTTCTGCATGTTAAGTCTCTGATGTTTCATTTGCAGTGGCATCTGGCTGGAACTCATCTGCTTGTATCACAGTGAAGGAGCATCTGTCCAATAGGTTCAGGTTTAGAGGAAACTTTCTCTCACATTCATGATACTTACAAGGTACTTGCCAAAGATGACTATCGTTAGCGTAACACTTCTGGGAAAGGTTTGTATGTGTGCATGTGCCGTCCTCTCAATCATTCCTGCAGGATTTCCCCTCCTGTTCCTTGTTCAGCGTGCATCTTGAATTTCTCCAAATGTGAACCCCTGATGACCATACTCTGACTCTCCACATCTTCCTTGAGTCATCTGACACTGTGCCATCAGGGTTGGTCTTCTGGCCTGAAAAAACACTCACGAAGAAAAATGACCTCTGTGCAGAACAGGGGACCTGCGTGTGGAGTCTTGATTTTTATCTTCTTCTCAATAATAGAGAAAGGGGATCACCATGACCTGGGGGAAAGGTTAGAATAGGTGATAGGGAGAAAGAGATTAAGTAATGACAGATTTGGAGAAATCTATAAAATTCCCTAACATGATTGATTCTGAAACACTCAAATACTACAAACTAATCCAAGTAATCTAGGATCACACATTGATCAACAATTGCAGAATGTGAAAGAGATAAATATACTAATCTTGGGTAAATTAAGTGTTGGGGAAAATTACTACCCACCTATAGTCTTCACTCCTCAAAAAATAAGTGAAAAGTAATTATATTTCCTTAGGTTGCCTATAAGCAATATCTTGGTAGACTCGTGATAATTGTGAAGAGTTTTTCTCCCAAGATTTCAAAGGTGATCCAGGCTATAACTTTTACTAGGTTCATTTCATCAATCCTTCCTTACTCACCTTGATATGTGACTCTTTGAACCTCCTTCTCTCTCTCCAAACATTTCAGCATCTATAGCTCTCCCACTAGGTACAACTGGAAAATCTCTAGGTTTGAAAACTAACGTCCTGTTTACTGAAAGAAAATAAGGTATCGGGGCAGCCGGTTAGCTCAGGTGGTTAGAGTACAGTGCTCATAACACCAGGGTTGCCTGTTTGATCCCCACATGGGCCACTGAGCTGCGCCCTCCACAACTAGATTGAAACAACTACTTGACTTGGAGCTGATGGGTCCTGGAAAAACACACTGTTCCCCAATAAAATCCTTAAAAAAAAAAAAAGAAAAGAAGATATCACTTTTTTGTTTACAGAAGAGATATGGGTGGTCCTTAAAAGAAACGCCTATTTGGACAGTAACTTCACTGTAGCATCATGGTCCAGGATCTGACCCTCACTTTTGAAGCCAAAAAAAATGCTTCAGAATCTGATGTATACTAATCAAATTCACAAGGAGAATGATATAGAAAACAAATTCCCTTTACTAATTTACAATGAAAAATTTTTATGCTCAATGTCCAGCTGATTAACACATTCTCTCCACTATAGAAAAATTATATGGAATCCAAATCATTGTCTTCAGGACACTCCTTAGGAAGCACAGAATTAGAGAGTAGAATACTTAGATAATTGTAATGGCATCAAACACTGAAACCCTGGTTCTCTGAATAAAGACACACGGAATCACAAAATGGATATTCACGTACCGCACATCAGAGCAATATTTTACAGGATGGTGCTGGAGACATTGACACATTCTTATTCTGTGAGGCACCATTATATTTCAGTTTTCTAATCATGTTACACATGAATATATCCTCACTTTAAAATATTTAGATAATATGGAAATATGTAAGATAAAATAGTAATTTTTATAACAATCACTGCCCCACCCTATTCAAACAAACCTATTCCCTTCCTTGGAGTATATTCTTTGAGTTTTCTTTCTACATATTTTTCAACGCACAATACAGCATTTGTTTCTCTACATAAATAAAATTCTATATAGGTACTGCTATGCAATTTGCCCTTTTTTTCACTAAAGAATGTGTCTTAGAGATCATTCATGTTAGTACACACAAGGGTTGAGAATCAATTGGTACACATTGGTTTATCTGCCCAAATTGTTTACAGTTAGAGACTGAGCTAATTGGGCAGTCCTGTACCACAGTGGTTGTTAAACATACTATTTTGCCTAAACCCATCTCTCTATGCAGTGCATAAACTTCCAGTATGGATATAAACTTCAAGTGGTTTAAACAGCTAAACATAAAACCAAAACTCTAGGGCCAGCCGAGTGGCTCAGCTGGTTAAGAGTTGGCTTAAGAGCGCAAGCTCTGAGCAACAGGGCCACCAGTTCGATTCCCACATGGGCCAGTGATGCTGCGCCTGAGCTGAGCTGTTGCTGAGCTGCCAACAGGTGGCAGGATGGCTCAGCTAGTGTAACAACAAGATTGCCTGTCCGATGGTGGGCTATGCCCACCCGCACCTAAGACTGAACTGGGCACCTTGAGCTGAGCTGCCACCCGGGTGGCTCAGGGATAGAGTGTGCACTCTTAACAACAAGGCTGCTGGGCCGGCCGAGTGGCTCAGTTGGTTAAGAGCTCGCTCAAGAGTTTGAGCTCTGAGCAACAGCGGTTCGATGCCCAGCCTGAGCTGAGCTGCCAACAGGTGGCAGGGTGTCTCAGCTAAAAACAAAAACAAAAACAAACAACAAGGCTGCTGGTTCGACTCCCACATGGGATGGTGGCTACACCCACCTGCAACTAAGACTGAACACAGCACCTTGAGCTTAGAGGCCACGAGCTACCGAAGGGCAGCCAGATGGCAACTGGCGCCCTCCACAACGAAGATTGAAGAACAACAACTTGGCTGGTCCCTCCCCCAATTCCCCAATAAAATCTTGAAAAACAAACCAAAAAAAAAAAAAAACTCTTAACCACACTTTTATTTCCTTTATTTTTATTGTTCCAAAATAACAAGGTTTTCTTTTTTATCATACAAAGAATTCATGTTCATTCTGGAACGCTTAGTCTAAAAATGAAATTACTTGAAATCTTACCACCACAATGGTTGGTATTTTGATGAACTTTCTTCTAGGCATCTCTCAATGCATAGACACACATAGGTACATATATTATGTGTACATATTAGACTGTATTTTTCAGGACATAGTCACGATCTATTCACAGAGTTCCCATAATCTAAAAATCCAATTCACCCAGTACTACCCTTACCTAGTTTAACAGATATCCAGCCTCCATGTTGTTTTCTGATGGCCAGTACCAATGACAGTTGTGATTACTTAGGCTCTTGTTCCAAAGAGAGCCAGGAGCCCATTGCATATTCTCTAAGGAAACATTTAATCATCTTTGCAATAGGTCTTCCAATAATTTAGTATCAGTTTTCCTGATCTGACCACTATACCGTTAAGGCATTACACTTAGAAGTTCAGTGAGTTGGTTTCAAGGTGTCCCACCAGATGACTGCAGAGAGGGATAGCTAGTTTTGCTACAGGTTAAGTACATGTGGTAAGAAATAAGCGCACTCTGATCTGTCCTAACATCAATTAAATTACTCCATAGCCGCCTTGCACAATAGGCCATTCTCATTCTGATTTGAATAAGACGGTCCCATTTCTGGGTGGCTCTGTGTTTTCAGTCTGAAGGGTCTAGGTACAGTGGTCACTGGTGGGTCCCACTATAGGTCTGCTGCCACTGCTGAATGAGTACCCCTATAACAACCCATCCTGGGTTCCCCACTTAGATTTCACTTACCCAGAGACAAGCTGTTAGGAACACAAGTAACACTGGTTTGTCTCCTGGGGACTCTTATCTTGAGGAAGGGCAGGAATCTGAGGCACAGAGGAGAAAGAGCACCCATAAATTGTCAGACTACTTCCTTCATACTCTGGATTCAGGGGAACCCAGGAATATCCCTTCCCTAACCAAATGACTATTTTAAGTCTGAATGAAAGAATATCATTGTTCTCCTAGATTATCACGAAGAACAAAAATGTCAGTGATTGAGTAGACTTCAGAGAGACATGACAATGCACAAAGAAAGAGGGCAGGTGCTCCAAAGGATTAAGCATCCTGGGGTAAAAATACTTCCACAGGAGATAAGATTGGAGCCCAAAGCCCCCCCACCCCCAATCCAGTGGAGAAGCCACTTACTTCAAAAGTCAAAGACTGTGGGGCTACAGTAAAGGGCAGTGAGACAAGCCCTGGATCAGTCAAGTCAGGAGTCTAGTCTCCCCTCTGCCACTTCAGTGACCTGAAGCACGTCACTCAATTTCAGCCACGATTTTTTTTTTTTATCTGTGAAATGAAATTGAAAAACTGGGTATGTAACGCTTCTTCTAGTACCAACATTCTGTGATTCTTTGATTCTAAAAAGAGATGGGAAAAAAGCAAAAACCTCAAATCAAGCCTTCTCAGTCCCTCTTTGATTGACACTGGTTATTTCGTTATTTTATTTGAAAAGTACTAACTGAGCAGCTACCACGTGTCAAGCAGTGAGAGCACCTCCTTTTGAGAACCCGCTGAGTCAACAGCAGGGAAAATTCCCAGCAGTTATTTTCCCACAATCAGAGGTGGAGGGATTTTAGGAGAAGAAGACTGCCTCCGTGTGAAGCAGAATCTCCAAAAAGGTTAAGGGGAGTCTGTTGGAAGATGTTAAGGACCCCTCCTAAGAGGAAAGGTTTTAAGACCCCTCTGAATAAAAAAGGAACTAACAGTATTAAAAGGCAGAGAGACCTGGTTTCCACTCTAAAACAGCCCAATCCACTGCATCTCTTGACACTGAACTAATGATTTTCAAACTTCTAGTCAAATTTTAATATTCAGGTAAAATGTGAACCATATCTCCTCCTTGTGGAAAATTTTTTTTAATGTTTCCAGGGCACTTCCTCAACATTGGGAAAGAATTTCACACTCGCCTCTACTGTAGCACTTTCCAGTGTTTTAATACTCTGATTACGTTCTGTCCCTCTGCTAAACTTGAAGGCCAGTGTAGCATGGGCCCTGGAGCTAGCACTCTCTAGGTTTGAATCCCTGTTCCGCCATTTACTAACTAAGCGATCTTGAGTAAGTTAACCTTTCTGTCTCCCAGTGTTTTCAAATATTAAATGGAGATACTAGTCTTCATAGGGTTGTGAGGATGCAAAAATGAGTTAATACATAGGACGTATGTAGATTACCAATTGGTAAGCATTCGATAAATAGTACCTCAGTATTTAAATCATTATTGGGTCTCTAAGTCTTCACACAGTACCTATTCCGTTGCTATTAAAGAATAAAAACTTAGGGTCGGCCGAGTAGCTCAGTTGGTTAAGAGCTCGCTCAAGAGTTTGAACTCTGAGCAACAGCGGTTCGATTCCCCGGCCTGAGTTGAGCAGCCGCTGAGCTGCCAACAGGTGGCAGGATGGCTCAGCTAAAAAAACAAAAACAAAGAATAAAAACTTAATGAAAGGAGATAACTCACATACAGTATACTCATTCAACCTGCACCACTTTGTGGAGTGACAATGCAAGGAATCGTACTATTCGAGTCTGGAAATCAAAAAACTGTAGAACCCAGAAGTTCGCTTGCCCCTTCAAGTACATACAAATGGAACCCAGGTCTCCGGACTCCCAGACTGGGACTCTCCAAAAGCCTTCTCGCTTCCCTCTCGAGGGCGAGCTGGCCCCAGACGCTTGGCGTCCGCTCCGAAGGAGCCTGCTCGCCCGGAAGGAAGAAGCGCTGCCGACCGCCTGCCCTGGGTCCAAAAGAGGCGCGGGAGGCGACCGCCGCAGCCCGGCAGGGTAACTCCGCTCAGCGGGGCTCCCCGAGGCGCCGCCCACACGCACACAGCGAGACTCCGCGGAGTCTGGGCGCCCCAGCAAGTTCTGACGCGCCCGGCTGCCATGACGTCACCAGGCCGCGCCGCGGCCAGGAACCACTGCCACCTCCTTTCTAGGAAGGCGGGAGCGCCTTCGTCTCAGTGGTGCCTGCGGAGCGCGGAGCCTGAAGTTTTGAAGCCCGTTTCCGGAGCCCGGCTCCAGAAACAGCAAGCAAACCCATCTCAACGTGCCCCTTTCGAAATAAAGAGGGTGAACGGAGGTGAGAGTGGGGGCCGGCCACAAGAAGCTCTTACTACAGGTTAATTCATCTTGCAACACGACCATAGTTCTCTTCCTAAAAATTTCCATGTTACTGTTCTTTGGAGTTCTTCTCTAAGCCCTCACAAAACTGGCTTCAGCCTTCCTTATTCATTCTCACCTGCCTGAAAATTGGCTTCCTCACCGGAACCCCAGCCACCCTACTGCTTCAGAACCTTTGTTCAGAACCTTGTTCAGAATTGGCCAAAAGAACAAAAGCTCTGCTTTGGGCTAAAGCCCCAGATTCTGTGTGTGAACTTGGGCAAGTTACTTTACCTCTCTGCGTGTTTCCTCACTTACAAAACAGAGATAGTAATGGTACTAAAGTCCATAGGGTTCTTGTGAGGAATAAATGAACTTAATTCATGTAAGTTACCAAGAACTTCTGGTGCTTAAAAACTGTTTGGTTTTGGTAATGTTGGTCCTATAGTGTTCATAGGTCCTCATTGTTCTGCACTGGCTTCTGTGACCTTTCCAGCTCTCAAGTTAGTGCCCCTGTCCCCGTTTTGCAAAACTTCAGATCTTGCTGGTCCTCATTCAGGAATATTTGCACATAAGAGCTAATCCTGACAGATGTATCCCAGGAATAAAGGCATAGGCAGCAGGGCACCTGATCCGCTTCCAAGCATTCCTACCCATGGGCAGCTCAGGAAGATAGGGCTGTCTGCTTAGCATCACTTCCCGTGTGCAGCAGCACACACTGAGTCAACACTTGAATAAATGAATGAGATGCAGCAGAGAAGTTACCTGCTCAAGTTTCCAGATGGGCTGATTTCCCAAAATGGAGTCCCTAATTTAGGAGCTGAAATCAGGTGTGCAGATGCCACAGACTGAAACCATCACTAACCTTCTGGTTAAAAAAAGGAAAGAATTGTCAGCTGACATGCCAGGGAACAATGTTGAGCTTGCCTTTTTTCACCAGTGTCACATTCTCAGCACTACTTTGGAATCAGCAAGTTCTAACCCCAGCCCTAACATCCCACAGGCCAGAGAGCCTAGACCTAGTCAATTTTTTTTCCGTTGGGCTTCAAAGAATCTCTAAATCAACAGGTTCTGCTACGTGGAAACTAACCCTGGAGGGGGGGTACCTTAGGCAGAACAGGTTACTAGAAACAGAAATCATTCTTAACAGCAATTTGGGCTGAGCCCCTTTCACTGAAAGGTGGAAAATGGATGGGAGGGATGGACACTAAAACCATCCCACAAAACTAAAATGACCTTAGCCCTACTGTGACCAGTAGCTGAAGGGGAGTAAAACAAACCACCTGGGATAAAGGCTAGATTTCTGCATTATGTAGGAGCAATGATGAGATCAAAATGCAAAATCAACTTATTTCTCACCTTCACTTAACATGCAGGAAGGTCTGATTCTCAGAGCCAAAAAGCTTCATCTAAAGTGAGCTCCTCCCATCCTTAGGAGTAGGGCAAGGTTGGAGTCTTAAGTGGTCAATATACTTGTGTCATAAAAGACACAATTAACAAGGCATCATGTAGCAGATGTACAACCAAGAGAGAAATCTGAAGGAAAAGTGCAAGAGAACACGAGTTTCAATTTCACTTAACGCTTACTAGCTAGCTATGTGACCTTGGCAATTCCAACCACCTGGTTTCCCTTTTGTTGTTTTGAGAATTAAATGTGGCCTCATCCCTTGGGTCCTTCTGAAGTCACTAAATTTCAGCACACTCTGAGTAAGCCACATATTCCAGTTCTTGATCACTCCAGAGCCTTAGGAAAGCCATGAGCTCAGTACTTCCATGTTGGGAATTCCAAGCTCAACTGCTCTCCTGCCTGGTCAGCATCACTGTCCAGCACATGCTTAGTTCATGGATATTATTCCGTTGACAGAGCTATACTTCGACAGCTGCATGCATTTCCCTCTTCCTGCTGACCCTGACATCAACCTATCCGAAAGCAGTTTGTTCAACTGTGGTGCGACATTTAAATGCCTAATTTTAACAAATTTTTTTTTTTGCTACAAACTATTTCTTCTTGTGGGATCCTCTGCTTAATACAACCACACACTCTGTATCTTGGGGAGAGATTCAGAATTCTTGCTCCTTGCAAACACTTGGTGACACACTCATGTACTCACTATACCTCCTTTCTGCTGGTAACTATACCAAAGTCACAAGTTGGCATGGAGAAATGTCTGACTCAGTATCGTAGTTGAGCTCAACAAATATTTATTGAGCAACTAGTAAGTGCTAGACTATGGATACAAAGATGAATAAATGGCACATGACCCGTGCCCTCATGGAGCTGACAGTTCCTGGGAACAGAAAGACTGGTAAACAAGTCATTACAATGTATGTAACATGAAATAAAATGATGAAGATACAAAATACAGAAATAATTAAAAATAGGTGAGGTCAGAGACATCTTTAAGGTGATGCCGCCTGAGCTCATTTATAAGTGACCAATGGGAGCTTTCCGGGCCAGCAGAAGCAGGGAAGGTTATTGAGGCAACAGGTAGTTTGTACTGAGGTGCCAAAGTAGAGTCCAGAGGTTTAGAATCATAGGATTTTGTGCCATGGAACAGAATGTGCAAGGCAGGAATGGCAGCTGAGAATGAGGATGTAGGCACAGGCCAGATGAGGGGCCTCTGAAGCCTCTTTAAGGGGCCAGGACTTTATTCTGCGAGAGAACACTAGAGCTGCCACAGTTGTCTTGCAAAGACATCCAGAAGAAATGGGAAAGATGGCCTAGTGGGGCAAGAAAGTTGAAGACTGGTTAGGAAAATATGAAAATTCTCAAGGAAATAAATTGGTGAATTGGAGTAAAGCAATGTAAGTAAAGATGGCTTCCAGATTTAGGAGATAATGTCACAGGATATAATGGTTGATGTGATATGAAGACTAAGAAGGAAGATTGAGGAAGAGGGCAATTCCTCTTGGGGCCAATCTGGAGTGACCTACATAGCAGGTTGGCAACTGAGAGAAAATTAGGAACAAATATTTGCAAATGTGAGCATACAGGATGAGGGCAGTGGAAAGGTGATGAGTCCTTTTCCTTCTTGTTTCCCTAGGAAGTGAAAATGGTACCACACTCTTAGCCTGAGAATTACAAACTCAAGAGTTGTGCCCATTCCATTTCAGAAACTATTTCTAACAAAAACTTCATCTTTCACCCTTAAGGTTTTACCATTTCTTCCTCAAGAAAACTCTCCATATCCTCTTTACCTGCACTCCAGACTCCAAAGATAGCAATGTATAAATATTATGCTAAATACCTACATATCAGGAAGTTCTTGAAGTTTCTGGAGGGCAAAGCTTGATTAGAATATATTAATTCAACAAATAAATATTTACTGAACATTTACTATGTGCCAGCAATGAATTCTATAGTGTTATTTTTCATTTGCAAAGTATAAATACATTGACATTTGCTTTCAGTAGACTATACTCGTGTATATTTTTATGAGTACAAAATATAAACTTTTCATTGGGCTATTTTTGCCCATATTAATTTATTCAATTATAAATTGCTCTGTGCCACAGCTGGAGGACAAGTGTATGTGATATTTCCGCTACATTCCCATTAACGGTAATTAATGGCTGAAAGCACTATAGTTGCTCTGGAAAAAAATTCAATGCTGAGTTCCAAATAACCATTCCAGAATTGATTTACTTTTGTTTTTAATAATGATATTTTTTTAAACTGTATAAGCTTCAGAGCATAGGAACGATTTCAAATACCAAAGGTTGTCCTCACTTAATCTTCAAGAGTTGAATCTCTGGGTAGCAGTTAAGAACATGAAAAGGATTGGGGAAATAGAGGAAAAAACATGCCCTTTCTTTCAAAAGAATAAAATACCATCAAAGTCAGTAGCAACCCATGACATCGTGATTTTCAGGGATTTAAAAAAAAAGTAATCCTCTATAGAACTCTTTCCAAATTCATCCCATGAGAAGTATTTCCCTACACACCCCTAACCTGCAGGGAAGGTTAAATATCCAGGAATAAGATAAAGCCAAGAAGAAACAGAAACATCTGAGATCTAATGAATCTATGGTTATAGCACCAACGGCACAATTACATGAAACCTAGTCCTCCCTGCTACAGTGATCAACACGCTCTTAAGAACTGGTCCAGCAGGCCCCAACTATAACCAACCTAAAAGGCTGTTTTCCTTCATCACTAATGTTTTCCCCTCCCTAAAGGCCAACGGAGTTCCACTTTATTCAATACTGTTAATCTTCGTGGGTCCCTCTCCCTTGGTCCTTGTGAACCAGTAATCCAGCCAAAGTAACACGAGACAGCTGTACACCTCACTCCATTGCAGAGATATGTTGGTGGCTTGCTCAGTCATATGCATGATTCCTGCTCGGTGGCCTCTTAGTTTTTATTACCAGCAGCCTAGCACAGACCATGTCCTTCCTGGGTAAGCCAGTATTCCTCTGAGACAAAGGCTGGGCCTTTCTCTCCGTGGCCCTCTGAGCAAATATCCCTTCCCACAAACTGACATCAATCAAGTCTCCACTGATCTATTTCCTTCTTAGCCCCGTCATCCTCCAGCTTTTTGAAAGGCTCAGGAAAATCTCCCTCACCCTAGTAAAAGCCTTCTTTACCAACCTGTCTGTAGCAATCAGCCCAGTTCTTGCCACATATCCCCTTATTTGTTGAATATGGACTGTCTTTCCCTTGTTTCTGTCTCCCTGCCACGGGACCACTTCTACAGGTTAAGCAGCCTTCCCCACAGCAGCATGGTTAGAGTTGACTGAGACATCTGGAGGCTACTCAGCACTAACTCAGAACTGCTGCCACTTTCACAATGACCAAGTATTTGCAAAAGCACCTCAGCCTACTGGTCAGTGAACACACATGACAAGTTGGGAAGGTGGAGCAGGGGTCTAGTGAAGGAAACATAAGCACTAACTTAAAAAATGCACCTCACGGTATGAGAGTCACACGGAGAGAGAGGAGTGGCAAGCAGCAAGACTTTATCTGAAAAGCAAAACTCCTTTTCTACCCTGTACTCCCAGGTGCCCACCTGGAGTGGGCTTTGCATTCTCCAAGCCCCCACCGACACTTCTGGAAATACTCTTGAGTGCAGTAGCCAAGGCTCCTTCATCCTTCACTCCAGGAGCTCTACCTAACCCTCTACCCCCAGCCAGGTTCCTAGCCACTGTTTCCAGAGAAACTGTCACACCTGACTCCAGGTTCATTCACCACTGTGAAGTTTCTGATGTCTGAAAAGAACTGAACTATGTCTGAAGAACTTTCCACATTCGACACATTCATAAGGTCTCTCTCCAGTGTGAATCCTGTAATGCTCACTAAGGTGTGCGTACTTGCGGAAGGTTTTTTCACACTCGCTACATTTATAGAGCTTCTCACCAGTGTGAGTTCTGTGATGCTCAGTGAGAGAGGAGCTATGTGCAAAGGCTTTCCCACACACTTTGCATTTATAGGGCTTCTCTCCAGTATGAATTCTCATATGCTGAGTGAGGCAGGTATTCTGATTGAAGCCCTTCCCACATTCATTGCATTTATAGGGTTTTTCTCCAGTGTGACTTCTCTGATGCCGAACAAGGCAAATACTCTGAATGAAGGCTTTACCACATTCACTGCATTTATAGGGTCTCTCCCCTGTATGAATTCTCTGATGTTTAGTGAGTGGGGTACTCTGAGTAAAAGCTTTGCCACATTCCTTACATTTATAGGGTTTCTCTCCAGTATGAATCCGCAAATGTTTAATAAGGGATGGGCTCTGACAAAACGCTTTGCCACATTCCTTACATTTATAGGGTTTCTCTCCAGTATGAATTCTCTGATGCTGAGAGAGGTTTGCCTTTGTTTGGAAAGTTTTCCCACATTCATCACATTTATGCGGCTTTTCCCCCGTGTGAATTCTCTGATGTTGTGTAAGGTTTGAGTGCTTGCGAAAAGAAGAGCCACATTCATTGCATAAATAAGGTTTCTCACCAGTGTGAATTCTCTGATGATGAATGAGGTGTGTATTCTGATTGAATGCCTTCCCACACCTATTACATTTATAAGGTTTCTCTCCAGTGTGAATTCTCTGATGTTCGGTGAGATGTGAATGATTGCGGAAGGAATTCCCACACTCAATACATTTATAAGGTTTGTCTCCAGTGTGGGTTCTCTGATGCTGTGTAAGAAAGGATCGACATCGAAATGTTTTCTCACATTGCTCACATCCATATGGTTTCACTCCAGTGTGAATTCTTTGATGTTGAACAAGGAATGAACTACGACTGAAGGTTTTCCCACATTCCTCACATGTATATGGTCTCTCTCCAGTATGAGTTCTCTGATGTTGGATAAGGGATGAGCTCTGAGTAAATGTTTTTCCACATTCATTACATTTCCAAGACTTTTTCCGTGTGGAGAGGGCGGGGCATTTACTTTGGTCTGAAATCTCATTGGTGTGTATGCTACTTGTCTCCCACTGATGTAGGCTCTCTTCTGTAGAAACCCTGAGATGTGTAACGAGGCTTGAAGTCAGAAGCAACCTTTTCTCAAAATTATATTCTTGGCTAATCATTTCAGGAGGTGCTTCCTTGTGGATGAAAGTTATTCCCCCAAAAACTCCTTTCTCAAAAAAGCATGGCCCAGGAACCTCTCCCGGAGAGTTTTCCTCCATGCTCTGACATGCACATTTTTCTTCATATGTAGAATCCTGGGATTCATCCTCCTGGAATCTCTTCTCTACCATCCCTGGTGAATCAAGTTCAGAGGCATCCTGCTCTGGAACAGGCTTGTTCACCCAACCTGAAAGAAACCATCAGAATGAATATCTCTTGTTCAGGGCAGAGTAGGGGCCCCTGACGTTCTGGGACCTAACTTTGACAGGTCTCAGTAAGGACCAATAAAAGCAAGTGGGACAAGTAATTCAAAGTTGCAAGTGGTGAAATAGATTTCCATCAGGATAAGGTGATCACCATGAATGAGAAACCCTAAGAAAGGGCAACTACAGACACCAAGAGACAATGGAGATAAGGGGAAACAACAGGCTAATGATTAGGGCAAGACAGGAAACATGATGGTTTATATTCAAAGAATGGAGGATAGTGGAAGAATGTTCAAGGGCAAATGCTGGAGGTGAGAGATAAAATGAGTCCTGGGGAAAAGTTGGCCCCAGGAGCTGCTCACCCACATCTGCCCCAACATCCCTAAAACGAAGGGTAATTTTATCTCCTGAGCTTCATTCAGTTTCTCTCATGAAATTTCCAAAGCCCTGCCATTTTTCCCACTGGTTGTCCCTTAATCACTCACCTGGACAAATCTCTTTTCCAATCTCTCTCTCTTCAGCTCTTTGCATATTCAACATCCACAAATCTTCTCTTTGCTTTAACTGTAAAAATACCTCAAGGTTGGAAAACTGGGAGTTGTGCTCACGGCAGGGGGGGGGGGAAGGTAGGGGAGGGGATATCATTGTCCCAGTAAACAGAAAAATGAGAAAGAGCTGTTGCCTAGGGATACTATCTAATAATTCACAGAGACCCTGTCAAAACGGCAATGTGACTACATCAGCAAGAATCAGGGTTGGCTTTCAGCCTTCTAGGTTCACAAACTCCACTTGTCAGCTGTGTATAAAGTGACAGCCAGACAAACTGACATATTAACAAACACTCAACTGCTTGATGATATAGATAATAATAATCAAGAACGTTATTTTTAATGATAAAGAGAACTACAAAATGGATAGCAATATTCATGTCAATTACTACACTCTGTCCATTATACTGTAATCTATATGAAAAGTCAATTGACAAAATAAAAAGTCACATGGGAAAATGGCCTCATAGCGAGGCTATTGCATTAAGTCTGATCCACCCACCTCCCCTATATGTCAAGTAACTGGAGAGTAGATAGGGAACTCTCTATTTCATACAACCTAGAGATACACTGATTGTGCTTTCTCTAAATGTCATATCAAACAGTTTTTCTTCAGGCACAGCTCAATATAACTGTAGGCTGCAGATTAAATAAAACACTTTGTGAAATAATTCTTGAGTTACAAAAGAGTTGCAAAAATAACAGAGTTTCTGGTGTTTGGAATGTCAAAATCACAAATGTTCATCCAAAAATGTCTTAAATCTCATAACAGTGTGTATGAAAAGTTAACCATGATCACCTTGAAGAATAAGATTATTGTAAACTTTTGTTCTAAAGCCTGTATTTTTGTAATGCTTGAAAATTTTCCTGTAAAAAAAAAAATTCTGTAATCAGACAAAAAAAGTGAAAAAATACAAACAGAAGAGCAAAGATTTATGTACAAAGATCACATTGTTACTAAACCTGTAAAAAAAAGAACAAAACAGGCAAATAAACACTGATGGCATATCAATGTGACAGACTTTGAAACTATTAAAAATAATGTTTTCAAAGAATATTCATAAGAAAATACAATGTTAAAAGAGGAAACAAAACATAAGACAAAAATATGCACACATATACCAGCACTAAGTAAGCATTCAAATAGAAACTATTATTAATATGTGTAGATATTTAACACACACACAAAGGACAGAAGGAAACCCATCAAAATGTTAACACACTGATCTCTAGGATCTTTAACAGGTTACTTTACTTTGTCCTTTGTACTCTTCTATATATTTCACTTTCCCTACAATAAACATGCGTTACTTTTATAATCAGAGAAAATTATTTTAAAAATGACAAATTTCACTCATGGATTTCAATACCCCCCAAAACAGAAACAAAAACAAAAGCCAGACCCAATAGATATGGTTACTGACCTCCCATTCAAAATAAGATACAAGTGGATTGGATTGGGAGTCAGGAAACTGTGTTCTGTCATAGCCCATATGAATGGGCCTACATAACAGGTTATCTGAAAAAGGTGACAAATTCGATAATATCCATAAGTTCTTCTAGCTCTAACATTCTGTGAATCCCTGAGTAAACGAGTTAATCCAAGGAAAGCATTTATGAAAATCTGCCACAAGATAGGCACTCAACAGGGTGTTAAGCGCTGTTATGTTTGACACTAAAATCTATGGAGAAGAAAAGACATCTTGGTGACGACCAGTCCCCTCCAACTGTGGATCATCTGAGCTGTCTGCAGTTTGTGTCAAACTGCAACCTTTTTCTGCAAAGAGCTATAAAGCAAACATTATAGGCTTCATGGGCTAAACGGGCTATATGATCTCACTGTGTCATTGTTCAACTTTGCCTTTGTAGTCTGAAAACAGAACTAGACAATATGTAAACAAAAGCTGTTTCAATAATGTTTTTTACAAAAACAGGTGGTACAAAAACAATGGCCACAATTTGCTGACTCCCTGATTTGTAAGTTCACCAGAAAGGAATGTACAAGTGTTTCCAAAAATGCCTAGTGTGGAATTATCTGATTTTTAGTGATTTTAAGATGCTAAAAGGCTGTCTCAATCCAGATTTGGGGTGAGATGGGTATTATGGCGAAGGGTAAAAGGAAAGCTTTTAATGGCTTCATCCTGTTGAAAGTAACAGGCAGCTGGCTTCCTCTGCATACCTTATAATCTTTCTCCCCACTGCCACCTCCTTAGCCCCTCAATGATCCCCCTCAAAGGATTCTGGGCAAGCCCAGTGAAGTTTTTCAAGAATTTGAAACAATTTTTTCAATAAGACCACACTGAAATCTACTCCTCTCTGAAGCCTTTCTTGGATTTGTTGGTTGGCCAAAGTGACTTACTCACCCAGGCTGCAGCTGCATGCTGGATCTATCTCTTCTGCAGCCTTGAGTCTAGCAATGTGTCCTTGGACAAGTTATCTATTCTCTCTGTACCCCAATTTCCTTGTTAAAAACTACAGATAATATATTGTTGGGAAGGTTAAATAAATTAGCAAAACTGCTTCGAACAATGTCTGGTACGTGTTAAATGCTAAATAAACGTAGTGTAGTCATAAAAATCTGCTCACAAGCACTAACTGGAAGCATCTTCTCGTTTGGGAGGCCCCAGCGTCACTCACTCTGTAACCCCACCCCTGAATTCACTGTAATATTGGCAAGTAACGGATAGTAAAATTTTGAAGGAAGGCATTGACGTTTGCATACGTGCTATCACATGCATTCTGTCAACTGAGCCTTGTAAAGCAAAGAAGGCAGGAATTATTAGACTGTTCAACTTTAGAGATCAAGAACAGGCTCTGTATCCCAGGGAATTACAATCCAGGTCTCGAGACTCCCCACCTAGTTCGCTTAGCACTATTTGTCGTCCCCTATTACGAGGGTCCCTATAAAAGTTTCTGACCTGCAGGGCAGATTGGGGGAAGTAGCTGGTATCCAGACCGAGAACTCTGGGTCCCGGGATTTCGTTTCCGAACCTGTGTCCTAGCTCATCTATCGATCACTCAATCATAATTCATTCGTCATTCACTCCACCATCTTCTCGGGCGTCTCCTCTGGGCCGGGACCGGTGCTGGGCCCTGGTGAGTGCAGTGCTGTGGCCGCCGGGAGCTCCCGGCCGCACGCGCCAACAATCCCGGGGAGAACGAGGCCGGAGCAGGCTTCCTATATAAGCGCCCGGCCGGCCGGCCGCCCCTAAAGGCTGTCAGCGGAGCCGCTCTTTTCCCCTCCCTGGGGCCCCGCCCGCTCACCGTGAGGCCCGGGGGATGACCTCGGGACGGCAACTACCGTCCCAGAGGCGCCGGGAATCCCTGGACGCTTGGTTCCCCGCCGCAGCCGGAAGAGCAGTGGCGCAGGCGGAAGTGCGTCACCAGCGGCCCCGCGCCCCTCCTCTCCCGCCTCCCTGGGCTGCTTCTCTAGGAAGCGGGAGAAACATCTCTATGGAGACCTCAAAGGGGAGTCGGGGTTCCTTTCCCTCCAAACCCAGCCGTGTTCCTGAAATCCGATTACATACCACCTTGACGCAGAACACAGTGACAACTTCATCCCTAATGAAAACTAGATGAGAGCGTAAGGGTTGGAAAGAGTCCTGGGAAGTAGTCGGAATGGACCACTGTCATTTGCGGTCCTGCCAGGTGTTGGTCTTGCGCCCCCTGCTGGACTGTTCTTGAGAGACAGGACCAGGTCTCACTGTGGGTGCCTTAGAAAGGATTTGGGATCGTGCCCCCAAATTGTGGTGCCGTGATGGACTGCTGGTTTCTGGCAAACAGAACCCTGTGTCCTCCAGCCTAGCCTGGCATATGGAGCTGGGTCGGCTCACAGAGCTGTGGGCCACTTTCACTCTGGCGCCTCTCTCCACTGACAGCTTGGCATGTTGGTGTGGTTCTCAGTGGTATTTGCTAACTAACCAGGAGGTAAACAGCCTTTCCTGACTCACACAAGGACCTTGTCTAGCAGCCTTGGGGAAAGGCAAAGCCCTGAAACCTGGGTCCCAAGAGGCCCACCCACATGTCAGCAGGGTTGGGGCCAAGGCCAGTGGAAAGCAACCTTTCTAAGCCTGCAGCCTTTCCTAGGCCCTCACTTCAGCAGCACCTCCCCAGCATTGGCCTTCAGGACAGGAACCAGATGGGACCCGGGCAGCACCACCCTCTTCTGGGGCCAGTCCATCGTCCCACCTCTCACCTTCTGTTGGCCTTGGAGGGCTGAGGTCAGAGGAGGTCCTGGCCCTGCTCTCACGGTGACTTTCTCATCCTAGATCTCATGCTATTGTTGCCAGGCTGGGTCTGACACATCAAAAGAAATGTTGAAGAGAAGTCCACAGGTGGCCTTGGGAGGGGAAGCTAAAGACGGTCAAAGTGCTGGCTCTATCTTCTACCCTTCCCTCAGCTGGTGGGCAGTGGGAACAGCCCACAATAAGTACAAGGCAAAGTCTGGGGCCGGAAGACAAAAAAGGCATACAAGTATACTGAAGAGTCATCTCTAAGAGGGGGTGTTGGTCCCATACACTCATGGAAGCATCCCTCCCAAAGAGCACACCTTCTCCTGTTGGACAGGGAGCTCAGCCTAGTTATTGATCACAGTAATACCATGGGATGGAAGTTTACAAACCTGTCCCGCCATGGATGCCTGGCGCTTGGCACTTGGTAGCAGCTGACCACTGAGATAATAAGAAATGAGCCTACTGCATCTGGGCTCACACATCTAAGGGCCCAAGCCCCATGAGGAAACAAAGAATGGCTTATGAGAGGGCCAGAAGATGAGTCCCACTCTACCCCAGCAACCCCTGATGCTCTGACCACCCTCTCCTGGGACCAGCCCATCATCCCACCTCTCACCTTCTGTTGTGACCCACCATGCTGCAATGGGAAATGCCCACCCTCAGCCCTGCTGGTGGTGTTCCCAAGGCCAGGTACTGGTCTTCCTCCAGGTCCTCTTCAGGGCTTGTCCTAGTATGCATCTCATTCTCACTTGACCGCAAGTGATGGCAGAGAGGAAAGCCTGATGTGTTCCTGGTGGTGGCTTCTTTGGACTCAGAGTGTTACCTGAAGGGACAGGAAACATTGTCCACCAGAAACTTGGCCCATCCAATGGTCATTGGCTACTGAAGGAGGCAGGGCCAGCCTTGGGACCCCCTAAGAACACAGCTCATGATAATGGGCACCCATTGTTCCAAAGACCCAGTGGTACTCAAAAGGATGGAAGGAAGGAAAGGTGCTCCAGGCCCCCTTAGCCTCTTGAAGCTACTCTGGGACCAGGGATCGTTCATCCTGCTCCTGCCTCTGGTCCAGACCCTGCCAGAGACTCTTACTTCCTGAGACATCCCCTCGCAGCTTCTTCTTGCCTCAGGGGGTCACAGAACCATCTGGCTCCTTCCTCAGCAGTGGCTCCTTGGACTCTAGACAGATTCTGCTTTTTGGGAACTGAGTTATATCTTCACATCTCCACTCCCTGACCTGTTTCCTGTCCTCTCATCAGCCAAGGCCTCTGCTTATTACTCTCTAAGCTTCAGGTAAATTTGGCGTAACTCTTCCAACAGTGGGGAATCCACCCCAGTGCCATGGGAAGGACTGGGCTAGGCTGAAGCATTTGATGGCTCTGCTCTGCCCAGTTCAGGGCCCACCACCACCAGGGGACAAAAAGAAATGGCTGCTCACAGCTCCTCCCATTGACCTCCAGGCGTAGGCTGGCAGCAGGGACTGTGCCCGTGGTCAACTGAGAAAGTAAAAATGTTTCCCAATCAAGTAAGGCTCCGTTTTCTTTTATCCATGTCCTCCAGCAGGAATATGGCAAGCCTGTGCAACCAGGCAGCTATTTAATGACTACAAAGCCATTTCAAAGCCTTACACCATGGTGGAGGTGGGGAGGACTGGTGTTCCGGGAGGGTAGGGGTTTGTCCTGGGTTGTTGGTGAGAGGCAGGGCCAGCCTAGAATGCCCTCTTCCCCACCAGGAGGTCTAAGAATAATCTCATCATGCAACATGGACCAGGGAAATCAGCTGGGTAGAATCAGGGTCCCAGGGTCTTGGAAGCTGCCCTTGCCCAGGTCTGAGCTCTCCTTTTCAACCCCCACCCCAAACACACACATCCCGTCTTACCTCTCTCCCTGCCCACTACCCCCTCCTCCTCGTCTCCGCTCTTCCCCGTCCCCATTGGTGATTCTCCCCCTGCGGGCCCTGGCCTCACTCCCGACACTCCCCACCCTTGTTGCAGCCTCCTCCTTCCCCTCACTGGCCTTCGGCTGCAGCCTCTCCTTCGCTTTGCCTCCCAGCACGTCCTCTCCCAGTGCTGGCTGGGCTGCAGCATCGTCCTCCCTATCCATCGCCCGACTGCAGCCCTCTCCTTTTCCTCCTTTCCCAGCACACCTTCCCGCTCCGGCTCTCCCGCTTCCTCAACTAGCTGCCTCATCCCCTGCGATGCCCACTCGGGCCCTAACCCAACCTGGGCCCTAGCTCACCCAACATGAGGAGGAAGCACCGCCACCTACAGCGCCTGTGTGCGGCTCAGAGAGCCCGCCCAGGTGAAAAACCCGGCTGCAGGTTCTCGCCGGGCAGCTCTAGGAAGCCGGGAGGTTATCTTTATCTTGGTGGTCCTCTCACTCAATTCCTCCTGCTGCACCCCGGAGGAGAAGGGGCGGGAGGTGGGGCCAAGACCCAACTGGGTCTTTACTTTACTCCAAAATGAATTTCAAATGGACTTATCTCAAAGGACGAGACGAAATCATGGCAGAATGAATAGTCTTAAACAGAGGAAGTCTTTGATTTGTGTAATAAATATCCAAACAGCAAAAATTAAAAGGGCAAACTGTAAACTGGGGAAAATATTTGCAACACATATGGCTGATAGTATTTTCTTTACTACAGTTTGTACAAATCAATTCTTAAAAGGATCAACAACCCAACAGAAAAACTGTTAAACATGAACAAGCAATTCACACATACACACACACACACACACACACACACACACACAAAAGAAATACACATGGCTTTTAAACACGAGACACGATAGCCAGTTTCACTCATAACTGAATGCAAAACATGAGAGCATTTTTCATTTATCAGATCAGAAAACTATACTTTTATAGAGGATTCAGAGAAATTATTTTCATACACACACTGGGAACCACATTTGCAATTTCTATCAGAATATCAAATACACTTACCCTTTGATTTATCAATTTATCCTGCAAAGTTGCACACATAGAGAGGAGAGTGTGCCGGGATATGCAGTATGGCCTTGTTTGTATTGACATAAGATAGAAAAGAACCTACACGCCCAGCAAGAGGGCACTCACTACATGAATCATGGGACATCCCACACAATGGACCATCACACAGCAGTGAAAAAAACATGAGGTAGATCTTATAGGCTAAAATAGAACCATCTCCAAGATACAAGAGAAAAAGCAAGGTGTAGACAATGTGTGTCCTAAACTCCTGGGGGAGGGGGGGGATACACAAGATTATAAATGTGTGGGCTATCTCTGGAAGAATCGTCAATAATTTTACCATGGTTCTTGCTGCGGTACTCCTACCTGGGGTGCTCTGGCCCAGGAAGGAGACTAGTATACTCTTCACTGTTTGCTTTTGTATCCCAACTGTTAGCTGAGAGGGGTGCCTAAAGGCACACTGAGGAAGTAGCTTGGGAGAAGGGGCACAGGCTTTGGCCTGGGTTATTCTAATCCAGTTTTTACTGGCTTTGAAAATGGGATAAGAGAACTTCCCTCCTGAGGTGAGGGTTAAATAAGATAAAGAACATTTGGTGGCGGCCGGCTGGCTCAGGTGGTTCGAGTACGGTGCTCAGAACACCAAGGTTGCCGATTCGATTCCCACATGGGCCACTGAGATGCACCCTCCACAACTAGATTGAAAACGACTTGACTTGAGCTGATGAGTCCTAGAAAAAACACTGTTCCCCAATTAAGTTAAAAAAACCCCAAACATTTGGCATTTAGTGCAGTGCCTAGCACACGGGAACCCCTCAACTAATGGGGTGGTTACAAGCTTCCAATTGGCTAGCTAGGGCTTGGGCTGCCTCCCCCACCCTCTTCCCAACACCACAGAGGTGTGTCACTGAGAGAGAGCACACAGTGGTCCCAGAGAGGCCCAAGGAAACCAGGGCCCCTCAGGCCTGGGCCAGGCCCCACTTGTCACAGGTCATGTCTCACCAGAGTGTGGAGGCTTGGATTTCTAGCTTGGGAATTTGCTGCTTGCCCCTAACACCTGCTCATTCCATGCGTCCCTTCTCTGGCCCCATCAGAATTCCATGGTCTCTCTTGTACTCTGACAAAAGCTGTCTGTGAGGTCTCCAGGATTCCTTTCCCCCCTCACCCACCTAGCCTCCACACTTCAGCCACGACTACGTGTCACAAACATGGGTTACATATATTCTGTGGCCGAACTCCTTCGCCTGGCATCAGGTCCTTGGTAACTGGACAATATTTCTCTAGCCCCTTATTCTACTGCTCCCCACACCCATTCCACACTCCCCAGAAACGTCTCACCACTCTGCACAAGCCACAATCTTTCTCTTTTATTCACTTTCCTCCTCCTGACCATAAGAGATCCAGGCTCATCGCAGAAAATGTAGGCAATGCAGAAAACTCTAACCACATAATACCAGTTGTACTTGTTATTTCCTTCCGGTCTTTTCTACGCACGTACATTTAAGAAAACTGGGCTGTCTGTGCCCACCATTTAATTTTGTAGTTTTGCATTTTTCATTTACTATTTTGAACATTTATCATCTCACTAAATATTCTTTACAATATGATTTTTAGTGATTACATAATACTCCACCATGTCGTAATTCAATCATTCCCCTATTGCTCATCACTTGGGTTATTTCCAATGTAAAATAACATTGACAAGTACATAAATCATTGTCAAAATACTCATGTTTAGGATAGCTTTCTAAAAGTGGTATCATTGTATTAAAGCATATTAAAATTCTTTTTAAAATGGTTGAGCTTCCCCTAAAATGATAATGGGTTGATATGGTTTAAAATGTATAAATAATGACAGGATAAGGGGCACAAATTCCTAGAAGATGGAAAGCGGATGAGGTGATAACTGAGGAAGTTGGCTGCAGGGAATAACAGCTTGGAACACTTGCTGAGGGCAACACAATGGAAGGCGGTAGCTGGGCTGCCCTGCCAATCCTCAGAGCGACTTGGCACTGGGAAACCCAGGTACAATGAAGGGTGCGAGGAGAAGTGGGCCTCAAACCAAGGGCATTAACCGGACGTCTGTGCTAACCCATGACTCCCTTCTCTCCCACTCCTAGAAAAGCATTTATAGCATCCAATCCCCAGATAAAAACATCAGAGGATTTTTTGCTAAAGAAATAGCAGAGCACCAGACAAAGGGTCTCTGAGTTCGGGCATTTAGAGGTTTCCAGAAAAACAGCTTGCTCTCTACGAATCATTTTAGAGGGAAGCCTTTTACTAGGCAAATCCCACTCCTACAGAGGTCTAATTTGGGCTTTCAATACATACACACAGATCTAGGTATGTATGAATCACAACGTATCTGAGAGAATCTCCAATGAGAGTAAACAGAGGGGAAGAAGGAATCGGGAAGGGACGTGGAGGGGGTGATATAATTTAGGTGACAGGAGAGACTTTTAAGAAAACTCTTTTAATTAGATACTCTGATTTAAGAGGCATCTCTAAAATGAGAATAGTATGCTACAAAAAAGGAACAGGAAACAAGGCTCTTAGAAATTAATTACCACCCCCCCCAAAAAAAAATCACCAGAAAGGTTGAAAAATAATCAAGATACTCTCCCAGATAATGGCACAAGACAAGGAAATGCAAAAGAGAAAGTAGTTGGGGATCAATTTAGAAGGTCCAACATTTGATTGACAGGAATTCCAGAAAGCAAACAGAAAAAAATATATATATATATATGGAAAGGGAGAATTGTCACATAAATAACACAGCAAAATGTCCAAGAGTACAAGTACCTGAGTCACTAAATTGAGAAAACCCACTGAGTGCATTAGGGAATTGAGTATGTTAGGGATAAAGAGGAGACTTTAAAAGCTTCTGGCCATGGGGGCGGGGAAGCAGATCACAGTAATGAAAATTCTATTTATTGATTGTCAAAACAATAAGAATCCAACTGGAGTCAGACATCACAAACTTCTAGGAAAATTTTTCAATCTAGAATTCCAGAGCCAGTCAAACTACCAATCCAGTGTGCCGGCCGAGTTTTTTATATATAAGCACTCAACAATTTTGCCTTCCACAAGTGACTTGAAGATGTGCTCTAGTAAAATGACGGAGTAAATGAAGAAAGAGGAAGATGGGGAATTCAGGACCCAACAGAGCGCAGTGCAACTACAGAACAGTAGGCAGGAAGTTGACCAAGGACAGACTAGCGCAGGAGGCTGGAGGTCTCAGGAAGGGAAATACAGAGGGAAAATTAGGGTTCAAGAGTAATTGGACGGAGAACTTGAAAATAACTGAGGATGTGATCAAAGCAACCAGTACAAGGGGCAAAGAAAGGCAACTAGAACCTCCACTAAACACAAAACGCTGTTTCAAAAAGGAAACATAATCACAATAAGCTGCTCAGATCTGCAGTGAACAACATTTACTCGGTCATAACGATAGTCACGCTGTTTATTTTCAACTTTTAGAACTAATCAATAAACAAGGCATAAAAGACCAACTATGGTTACAGAACAGAATTCAAGAATGATCAGACTTGACATTGTCAGAGGCAGAGATGTGGAAAAAGGAAGGAGAAAGGGCAGGGTGCACCCTACATCTTACAAAAGGAAGAACTGGGATACTGTTTATAGTTAATACAATAAAAACTAAGTATGTCAATATAATAAATAATTTATTTTTTTCCTGATTATAAAATTTTTGCTCCTTATAGGAAATATGATAATTACTAAAAAAAAAAACACCAAAACTCTTTTAACCACCCATAATTCTATTATCCATAGGACCTGGATTTGAGCCTAAGCTCTGCAATTTACCATCTAGTGAACAAGTCACTTAACCACTTCCTTATATTTCCTTCAGGTGATTTATCTAGATACTTTTTAATAGTATATAGTATATGTAACAACAACATGATAACTGTACTATATACACAATTTTGAATCCAGATTTTTTTCACTTTACAGCATAAAGTAAAACTGGATACACATGTCGTGCTCTTCTAGGCTTCTAAATATACTTCTAAATATGCTGTCGGCCACAGGGCAGTCAGAGGTTTCCCAGGGATGGGGCTTGAACCAAATCTTACAAGAAACCTAAGGTTAGGCTAAGTAGGCGGGGCTGGGTGGGGAGTGACTACAGGCCCCTAAGACGGGGGTGTGGGGGGGTGAAGGCACACGGAAGAGCAAGCAGGTGCCTTGAGGCTGCAGCCAAAGGTGCAGAGGAAGTGAAGAGGAGGTTGCAACGACTATGACAAGCTTAGTAAATGATGTTAAGGGATCCAGACATTTCCCATACAAGCCATTAGAAGAGGGTTGGCAGAGCTTGTTTGCTCGCACCCAGGATCTAGCACCATGCATGCCACGAAGACAGTGCCTAATAAATATTTTCATAATGAACGTATAAGAGGCCAGGACTACCTCCTGGGTTTCCAGTCTGGGTGCCAGATGCCACAATTTGCTGAGGGAGGGGAAGCAGCAGAAGCAAGGTTGAAAAAGGTATGTGTCTGGGCAACATCTTAGACTCGTAGTCTCACCTCGTTTTTTTAAATGTCACTGGTGATGAATAGCGCATCTCCAGGTGAGACTTTAGGCCCTAGACGATCCATGGGTTGGCCTCAGGGAGGTGTATGTCCCTACAAATGAGCACGAAACTGAATATGCAATCTGCGTTTCTCCAGGAGAGGCTCCACAGCCTCCATCAGATTCTCAAAGGGGCTGGGACCCCAGAAAAGTTAGGCACATGGATGGAGAAGCAAGTGAAGAAGTGACAGATGTGGGACGAGGACAACCGCCTAAGCAAGAAGAGAGGGCCAGAAGACAGAGGGAATATGAGCTTTGCCCAAAGACACCTCTTCCTGAGCCTGGAGGATTCATGGCAATTGTGTTTGAGAACGGGGTGTGTGTGTGTTCTGCCGCTGCTCCCAAAGCACACACATGACTTCATTATCACTTTCGCATCACTGAGCTCCACTTAATAAACATCTGCTGGTCTCACCTGAGGGTGAGGACAGGCTTCGTGGCTCTACCCTTATTGCCCATCACCAGGCCTGGCCTGTCTGACAGCTCTTGGCAACTTATGAAAATGGGCCTCAAAGTTCCCATCCACTTCTAGCAAGACCAGCCAAAGGAAAAGTGAGATGACCCCAAGGAAAAGGAGAACCAAAGCCAACTCTCACAACAAGGGGTAGTCACTTGTGGGTGGTAATTCATTGTGAGGGCTGGAATTGGACTGGGAGGGAAAGTCATTAGTTGGGTAAGGATTGGATCTAGGAATCCACTAGGCTCACATGCTTTGTGCAGGACCGGGGTCCTGTCCCTGGGTGCAGGTTTGTGGAATCCCAGATCTGGAGATGAAACACAAGCAGAAATGCAAAGTCACTTTGCTGAATGAGGAACATAAATGCAGGCTATGTAAAACGGTTTGCTCATATAAATATTTGATACAGTCACTTAAAATACAAATAAAATAAGTTAGGTCACAGAATCTTAACAGCCAAGGCTTGGCAGAGGCACAGGACCCCCCAGAGCAGCCACCATAGAGAGCGTCCTGTTTTGCTGGGACCACAGAGAACACTGCATATGAAGACCCTTATACTCGCCCTCCCCCTCTGGTCACACATATTCTTGCTTCACAGGCTTTATTTCACTGCAGGGGCTCATTACCTTGGTTGCACATCGGATCCCCTCCAGAGTTTTAAAAATACTGAGGCCTGGGGAATAAAAAAAACTTTTAAACAGCCCTAGGTGATTCTGACATGCAGCCAAGGTTGAAAACCACAGCTTTCCTGCAAGGTTAGGTCACTGATTCCCAGCCTAGCTTTCCATCACAATCACCGGGGTAGTTTTTCTGAACTACCTATGAATGAGTCTTTAGCCAGGAAATTACAACCATCCGTGACTGAATATTCAACCCTGAGGATGAATATACGACGTGAAGCTAAAACAGTTTAACTGTCTTAATGCTCATAAATCTCAGCCGGTAGCTTTCAGAAACATACACAGCTGGCCTCGTGGTCAAGGTCACAGATTTTTCCCAAATCTTCAGACCTGCTCTCCCGCTCTCTTGAGCTTCCTGATCATGCAGGAGGAAACCCCTAACTTGTTCCTACTCTCAGCAGAGACGCGGTGTTATCTCTGGGTCTCTCCACCCCCAGACGGGGGGACAGGAAGAGTCACTGTTGGGTGAGTGAGGGCAGAGCATTTTTGATTCTTACTTTTGAATCCAATTGATTTCTTGTGTTTGTGTCCTTACGATTTAGAGTGAAACTGCAAAAAGAAGTTGCACATGCTTTGATGAAAGACTACAGTTGAAGGGAAAAAAGAGGGAATTAGTAAGCTTTCTTGTGTATGCCTTCTGCATGTGAAAGCGCTCTGTAAACTACAAAACACTATGCTGATTAATATTTAATCTTGTAGACATGAGACGATAAAGCATGGGACTTCTGCATGAGTCGCACCAAACTGCGCTTCACCACATATGGCATTTATGATAAAAGCTCTTGCGTGCTGAGGGGGTGGTGGTGGACAGACCCAGAAATCAGACTTAAATTCCAGTCTCAGATTTGCTGCTTGCTGGTCACACTGCCTAAGGCACACCCCAAAATCTGTCATCTCAGCTTCCATACCTGAAAATGAGAGCACATACCCCATGTCAGGCTCTCCACAGATCTGGGTGGGGATTACAGGTGGTTAGACAAGCAGCATGGCAGAAAGAAGAGAATCTGGATTTAGGTCTTGGATTTAAATACAGGCTGTCGCTTGTTACACGGCCTTGCTTTAAATGACCCCTCTCAGGTAAATGCGGCAAACACCTCTTTCGATGTTATAAAGATTCAGGTAACGATCTATGTGGAAGTATGAGTTAAGTACTGGGTGTCATGATTCCATACAGGCAGGTACACAAAGAATAAAGTTCTCTATAAATACAAGGCAATATTATTACATAGCTCTACCTATTGCATAGTTTTATAAATAATTTTCCAGGAGTAAAGGCTCAATGGTAACAAACGTATCTTACCTTAGCCAGTTTCTTCATCCTTCTAAAAGTTTTCATATTCCAACACCTTTGAATTTCTCAAAAGAACAAATTAAGACCTTAGGAATCCCACTCTGCCTCTTCCCTCTCCCTTCCTTTCCCTCTTTGGTCCTCTCAGAATGAGAAGGGCTCCATTCTGTCTTCTAAAGACCTTCCAGAAAGTGAGAATGACACCTAAATGAGCCCACTGGCTGGGCCCAGGCAGAATGAAAGCCAAGAGAACGTGGGCAGGCCTGTAGGCAAGCTGTATTCTTTGACTCCTCTATCTGGGAAGGGGGCTGTTAGGGGCACCTCACGCAAATGGAATGCAGTGGGAACTGGGGCTTACGTTGGTGATCTCAGCAAATGAACACAGCCCAGCAGCATTTGCGGCCCGAGGGTGTGGTCTCCATTAGTCCTCAAGTGCCTGGCCATGTAGACTGGGGAATGGTCGCAAGGGGCTCGTCAGAGGTTCCCAGGGCTGTCCCATACCAAGGTTCATGAGGTATAGACAATAAAGGAGACAGTTGTTTCCTACTTCTGTCCATTTTAGGAGCAGTAAATGGTTGACAGGTTTAACAAAATACTTTTTAAATGAGCTATGTAATGGAAAGCTTATAACTGTTCATAGGTGAGTTGCTGGGGAATTGCTACCTCGAGTGGTTTCCTTTACTAGTCACTGCTTACCCCAAAATACTAGGACACAGGGTTCAAAGCTCCCGAATTTCATCAGGCAGAACTATACCAGTAACCTGCCTGCTGCTCAAGAAATTACTTTTTAAAAAACAAAATTTAGTTTAAAAATACCTTTCCCCAAATGGGACCTTTATCACTTAGCTTTGTATGACCCATTTCTAAGAAAGCCACATTCTATATCAGACAGCGTGACCACTTAGGGTCGAGCTAAAAACAAAGTCCTTGCTTTTAGGTGCTTAGTTTTCATTTTCTTTAAATTAGCCTCTGAAACGCTTGTGTTTTGTGCTGCACTCCTGAAAACCGTTATTTTTAAGGACATAGGAGGCCTCACTCTTACAAAGGAGGAAGCAAAGAGGTCTACATTAGAGGGGCAGCAGGCACGGCCAACGCCTGGAGGCCTTCCTCTTCCTCGGCGTGTCACTCAACAAGGTGGGTCCGGTGGTGGCGCATGAGGTGCGAGTTAGAAATGAAAGCAGCCCCACACCGCTCACACTCGTAGGGCTTCTCCCCAGTGTGAGTTCTCTGGTGCACCGTGAGGCTCGACCTCTGCCTGAAGGCCTTGCCACACTCACTGCATGTGTAAGGTTTCTCCCCATTATGGATTCGCTGATGAATGAGCAGGTACGAGCTGCAGGTGAAGGCCTTCCCACACTCATTACACACGTAAGGGAGATCCCCGCTGTGAATCCTCTGGTGCACAATAAGGCAGGAGAGCTGGCTGAAGGCTTTCCCACACTCGCTGCAGTCGTACGGCTTCTCGGCAGTGTGAATTCTCTGGTGCACGATGAGGTGTGAAAAACAGCTGAAGGCCTTCCCACACTCTTTACACTCATATGGCTTCTCACCAGTATGGCTTCGCTGATGCACAATCAGGTTTGCGCTCTGGGTGAAGGCTTTGCCACAGTCGTTACAGGCGAACGGCTTCTCCCCGGTGTGGATCCGCTGGTGCACAATGAGGTTTGAGCTCCGGGTAAAGGTCTTCCCACACTCGTTACATTCGTAGCATTTCTCTGTGATGTGCACTTTCTGGTGCCGGGCAAGCTGTGAGCTGTAACTGAAGGCTTTCTCACATTCACTGCACTTAAAGGTTTTCTCTAAGGAGTGGATTTTTTGATGGACGGTCAGATTTGAACTCTGAGTGAAGGCTTTCCCACATTTTGAACAAACATAGGGCTTCTGGCCAGTGTGGATCCGCTGATGCACCACGAGGTTTGCGCTCTGAATGAAGGCCTTCCCACACTCACGGCACTCGAAGGGCTTCTCCCCGGTGTGGATCCGCTGATGCACCACGAGGTTTGCGCTCTGACTAAAGCCTTTCCCGCACACGCTGCATGTAAAAGGCTTCTGCCCAGGCTGGCTTTTCGGGTTCTTGACAGGGCCAGAACTAAGGCTGTCTCTTTCCCTAGATGTCGGATATTTCTGGTCTTCCTCTTCTTTGAAGCTTTCAGGAACGTGACAATCCTTCACTGTCACTTGTCTGAAGTCTTTCTTTTCCCTCTTAATTCTCTGCCTCTTTAACAGGGTCCCCTTTTCACAGGCTTCTCCTAACTCAGGTCCTTGAGGGCCAATTTTCTGGGTTCTGCCAGGTATCATGAAAGGTTGTTCTGCTTCATCACATATCTCAGTTTTGGGAACCAACAGCTGTGGGTTCTTGGTTTCGGCAGCTGAGACGACAAACAGAAAATACAACTGTTAGCGTCTTCTGACCTAGAAAATGAACAGGATCATGAAGTTCCAAAAGTAAGTGACTTCAGTGTCTGTAAAATGGCTCCATCAGAGGAAAGATTCCCCTCCCATGTCACCTTGCCTCTGTGGGTCCTTCTGCCTGTCTGTGACTTCCCCACGCCTAGAGCAGGGTCCACTGACTCAGGGTCTTTCTAGCACCTCCATTCCACTTAACTCCATTAGACACTTAACCCACCTGCTCACGCCAGGGAAGGAGTCTCCAGACAGGCCTCCTCCTGACTGTGTGATGACTGACGTCACAATTAAGGCCGGTTATGGAGGACACCAGTCCCTCCCCAGACTTGCCGCTTACCACAGACACTTAGGGTGAGTTGACTTACAACTCATCAGCTAATTAAGGAGATTCCCTACCTGTAAACGAAGATCTAGGCAACTCAGGCTTTTGTGCATGAAGATGCTGGATAGCAAAGGGAGGCTAAGCATGGACAGAAAGGACCACAGCGGCTAAAAGCATCCGAAACATCGAGAGGCGATGTAGCAGAGAAGCTAAGAATATGAATTCTGGAGCCAGTCGGCCTGGTTTCAAATACGTGCTCTGCCACTTACCAGCTGCATGAGTCTGGGCTAGTAACTTAACATCTCTGTGCCTCAGTTTCCTTACCTCTAAAACAGGGACGATAACAATATCTACCTCCTAAGACCATGAGATGATTAACTGAGTTTCTCTATATCCATTGCTGAGAGCAGCCATGGAGCACAGGAAGTGGATCTGGGAGTGTACGCAGTGACTTTCAGCCTGACCAGTGGGCTGTGGGGCACAGTGCCAGAAGCCAGGGATGAACTTTGGGGATGCGAGTGGCTATGGTGATAGAGGGCAACACTAAAGGGGACTAAAGACGAACGTGAACAGAGTGAGCACCTTACCTCTTGTGTCGAGGAAACAGCCTAGCCTTGTGTCAGGGAACGCTGACCTTTTTGAGTTAAGTGTGAGACATGGTGTAGCCTGCTCCATAATGCCAAAAAATATGAGAACACCAGAACCTCTTGAAGTTTTAAAACTGACTAGTCTTGGGGTGACCGGTTAGCTCAGTTGGTTAGAGTGTGGTACTGATAACACCAAGGTTGCTGGTTCGATCCCCACATGGGCCACTGTGAGCTGCGCCCTCCCTAAAAGAGTCAACTATGCCATTGTAGCGTGAAAGCAATGTGTAACCAATGACCATGGCTGTTCCCCAATAAAATTTTTTAAAAACCAACTTGCCTCTCCCAGTGTTTATTTAAAAAAAATTTTTTTAAGTGTGAAATACTCTGATTTTTTCTTTGTATAATTTCATGTCTCTTCTGCTTTTCTTTTTTAAAAAAAGATTTTATTGGGGAATTGGGGGAGGGAAACAGCGTTGGGGGAATCGGGAAAGGGGAACAGACAAGTTGCTGTTCTTTTGTTCTTCAGTCTAGTTGTGGAGGACATCACTTCACTGGCCCATGTTGGTATTATCATTGCACTTTTCCTGGGTGAGGCAGTCGCTCGCCGACCATTGGACAGTGGCTCACAGCAGCTCACACTGGCTGCCAGCCACTCACGGTAGCTCATGACAGCCCACTCAGCAGGGGCTGCAGCCTACACCATCGCCAGCGACTCACGGCAGCCTAGCTCAAGGTTGAGCTGTTGTTCACCATCTTAGCTGTAGAGGGCGCAGCGTCACTGGCCCTCATGTGGAATCTGAACCGGGGCCCTGCTGCTCAGAGATGGTGTCCCAAGCCAACTCCTAACCAACACGCCACTCGGCCTGCCCTTCTTCTGCTTTTCTTTTGTTCATTACATTCTTTTCATTTATGTTCCCTGCTATTCTTTATCACCTACATCTCACCTTACCCTTCTCCCTTCTAACATCTCCTCTTTTTTCCACCTCCTCCTTCTTTCTTTTAGCTTCCCACCACTAACACTGGGGATCCCCACCCCCCACCAAGCATCTCTCCAACAGAAAAAGCCCAGAAATACTTTAGCTCATAGCCTCCCTCCCTCCCAACCTCACTCCCACCTTTCTTACTGTCAGGGTTAGAATATTAGAAAGACATGAAAGATAAAGACCAATGGGTATTACTGAACCAATTAGATCCCAATAACAGAAACAATTCCTCATGTTTGCATAATGCTTTCTGTTAAAATTATTACAGAACCAGGTACAACTGTAGCCTAAAAGGTCTTAACACAAGTGGCTATTTAACAGTTTAATCACAGGGATGAAATAAGAGTTAGAGTCTTGGCAAGTGACCAAGGGAATTGAGGCCAATTCTGTATGCACAAACTCAAACCTACTTGAACGATTAATTAGCAGTAACCTGGGACCTGTTAACCTTGGCTTCTTTGCGATGGTCTTTTTCCTTTTTTGGATCTTGTAGGATTACTGTAACTTAAGGAAAGTACAGAAATAAACAAAAACTCATTTGTGATCAACTAGAGCATAGACACAGTAGTAAGTTCTGAAATCAATACTTTTGATTTTAAAAGAAAAATCAAAAGAAACTTTCTTTCATTTAAAAAAAGAGTTCTGAAACGCTATATGAGTCTGCCACCTTAGCTGGTAACTGTATTCTGAGATACGAAGGGTAACCTGATTTAGTAAATTGGTAAGTCCAACTCACTAGATTTACAAAAGCTGTGTGTTTATCAAGATTTTATTTATAAGATATTGTAAGTCTGCCTACTTAGGTGTTTGAAATGTTTTAAAGAACTAGAGATATATTAAATTTGCAATTTAATGTAGTTTTATATTTTTTATTTAAGGAAATTGGCATATAGGTGGAATTAAATGTTTAAAAAAGTTTTAAAAATTTAATCTGTAAAACTTGAAGCTTACCTAAACATGAATTAAAGTAAAAGTACAAGTGTTCTCATTTTTACATAACTATTTCTAGATGTATAAATGAAATAAAAATAAGTTATGCTTAAAGGCGTAAAAACTTGGTTTTAAATGTATAAACTTCAACAAATTCAACATTAATTAATATATAGGAAATTGCAGATAAACTCTCTCAGACTTTAAAAACGCAGTAACACGTCAAAATTTCCAAAGCACTTTCATGTGTATGATTTTATCATCAAAACGAAACTGCTCTCCTTCACTGGTGTGGAAGCTAAAAAAGTACAAGTTATGTCTTACTCAGTGCTGTCTCCCCAGCACTGAGCAAGCTGCCTAGCATACAGGAAGCCGACCCCCAAGAAATCCTGGATTTATTGAATGACTGCACCCCCGTTTACAGAACAGGAAATGGAGGTTGAGAGAGAGAACGGGTTTCCTCAAGGTCACAGAATTATCAGAGGCAGCGCAGCAGCTATGCTCAGGTCTCTCTTAATTCTTAGCGCTCGCTGTTCCCACTATTACCTGCTGCTGTGGACATGGCCAGCAGCGCACAAAGTAAGTCTTGGCCGGGAGGCAGAGAAGGGAAACAGGACATTCCTGATAGATGGGTGCAGTTGTTGGAGTTAAGACAATGAATGACTGATAAGCAAGGAAACAGAAAAGAAGTGATACACAGGAATGCACCAGAGAGACCAGAACAGAAAGCAGAAAGTGGGGAACAGAAGCTGTGGACAGTCTGGGGAGTAAGTATAAAAGAGACAAGAAAATAAACAATAGAGACCCTAAGCTTCCCCACCACACTGGTTTAAGAAAGTGACTTGGGCCACAAATGCCTGAGGAATTGGCTAGGGAAAAGAGTGGGTTCAAAATATTCAGGCTCAGCCCTATACCAGGTTAGACTCACAACATGAGTGCAAAAGGAGCCTCGGCAGTGATCCAGGGATGGCTGCCATAGCACAGGACTCATGGCTACCAGTCTTGACCCCCAGTTACACATCACTCCAAAGGCAAGCTTCCGCCACTGCTAGTCAGACATATAGAACATACTTCCCTTTCCTGAGTCCCAGGTGACAAGCCACTAGTACCCTCCATGAAGACCCAGCTTTGAACATCATCACAGCTGACACCACTTCTCAAAACCTTCTCAATTTTGCACAAAGACCTATGAAAACAGAGCATCTCCAGGGCATTTTCTCAAAATCACCACAAAAGTGGAGCCTTCCTACCTTAGCGAGCGTCTCTTGCAGGCTCAGCAATCTACGATAAACACAAAGTATATAACAAGGGCATGTATCTACATGTGTAAATAGATATGAAACCTGCTGAACAGTAAATGTAATTAAAAGGTGAACTTGGAGTGCATCTGTGTTTGAGACTGTGTACAAAATGAGCCATTTCCCAGAGAAACACACATGCATCTTTCAGCATTCCTCTATCCGGCTCTCCCTGACACTTAAAACACCTCAATATTCTCTGTTGCTCAAGCTAGGAGACCAGAACACCAGTCTCTGAAAAGACTTTGAGAAATCCCAGTGGTCCAATTCTGAATCAGGGGGTTGAACCTTACCTAGAGAGGTCATGTTCCCATGAGTCTCCAGTATCTCGCTCTTGGCCACAGTCGCTGGTGCCGAGCAGCTGCCAAGGACTGAGGCAGCAGGCACGTCCTGCGCTGCTTTCAGGATGACCGCCATGTCCCAGAACATCTTCGGACCCTAGAGACAAGCAGGCATAGGTGGGCTTAGAAGGGGACTGTCGTGGGGGGTCAGGTGTGATGATAGCTTTTGAGGATGAGAACATAAGTACCTATTCCTGGAGGCCATAAAACCAACCAACCCAAATCCCCAAACATTAAAAAATAAAAAAATTTTAAAAAAGGAAAAGGAAGGCAGTCGTCCTGCATCCCCAAGATGAGTCAGGCAGAGAAGCCAGCCTGCCACCGTCTTGGTTTCACCTCACTGCCCACTCTAGCATCCAAACCTAACCTGCCAGTGGGTGCATGACAGGGTGACAGCACGGGGAGATTTTCCAGAGTAAAATTTTCAGAGGTCTAAAGATCAAAGATCACATTACAGAGAGGCTTTGGGGAACCTCATCTGGCTAGTGATGGTAAGGGGAGAGTTTGAAAACATTAAGGACCACGGTACAAAGTACAGGCTCATCACTCAAAGTGTGGCCTGCAGATCAAGAGACTCGCCATCACCTGGGAGCTTGTGAGGCAAGCGGAATCTCAGGCCACCCCCCAGGCCTTCTGAATCAGAATCTGTATTTTAAGAAGGGTCCCCCCCCCCTCCACCCCCCACCCTGCGATTCCTATGCATGTTAAAGTTTGAGAAGCATAGGTTAGAGTTATCAAATCCTAACTGGAATCACCTGAAGAATTTTGAAAATTACAGAAGTCTGGGATGCTGATGTCACTGGAATGGGGTGTGGCATGGGCGTCACAATTTTATAAAAAGCTCCCCAGGCAATTCTGTGAAGCAGTTTGAGCCACTGGTTTATAGAAAGCACGAAAGGTCACTTCAATCAGAAGAGGATGTTTCTGTCATGTTCCAAAGGACTAAAGCTCAGCGCCACAGTTAACCAACACAACTCAGGTGTGGACACAGAGGGGCCGTGTCCCCTGTGAAACCACCTGAGGTCTTCAGGTTTCTCCTCCCCCTTCCTCCAGCACCACGATTTACCTTCTCCTCCCGTTCCGCTTCATCGAGGCCCGTCTGGGGATCCTCTGCAGGAGCCCAGACTCTGATGTTCCCAGAGTGTACTTGTTGGCCGGATGCCTGACCTAGGAAGTTTTCTTCCCCTTCCTCCTCCTTTTTCACTGTCACTGGGCCCCAAGGGGCCAAGGCCATGGCTTCTCTCAAATCTGTGGTCATCTTCTCTGCTCAGCAGGGGAACTCCTACAGCTGGGGGCTGCCCAGCAGAGGTCAAGCCCCATCTAATCTTGAAGTTAAAAGTTTCTTCTTGAGTTTCTTCCCAGGGCCAGGATGAGTATTGTCTACTGAGAAATCAGAAAACACTGTCAGCACCGAGCAGGGGTTTGCCTGGATGCCACTAAGTCCCTTGGCCACTTTCCCCAGTGCCCAGGCAGCGGCCAGTGCCACACAGGGTCTGCTCTACTTCTCCCTCATTGGATGGCAGGGGTTGGACGGTAAACATGTCATTCTCTCCATTATAATTACATTCCAAACAGCTTTATATCATGTCTATTGATTATTTTCCTGATGATAAAATTAGTGTCTCTATTGTAAAAACTTGAAAAATACAGAAAATGATTAAGAAAAATCACCCCCGAGATAACCACTGTATATTGTGGAATACACGATTTCTTTTAAGGGAAAACCTCCAAGCACAATGACAATTAGGACAACTTACACTTTTTGTTTTTAACTACGCAGAAACATATTTTTCACAATTATCTTTTTTTTTTTTAAGAAGGGACATTACAACACAAAGATTTTAGTGTCAAGGTTAAACAACAGAATGAACAAAAGAATCTCAAGGAAAAGCCTGGGCACCTAGATACCAACATGATAGGAGTGGTGATCTCTGGGTGAGGTACTGTTGAGGTTCTTTTTGTTTGATTTTTACATTTTCCATTTCTTCCAACTGTCTGGTGAAACCAAATATTACTCTTCAGATAAAAAGGTTTTTTCATGATGACATTCTTCACTTATCATTTTTACCAGCTACACAATAACCCATGGTGTTGATTAACTGTCATTCTCACTGAGAAAGGATTAATACAGAAATATACAGAATTAAATATGTGACCCCCACACACACGATAATTAGTTATCAGTCTACTTATCACTTTTCTCTGCACGTCCATACATGTATGAACACCTTCATATTCACACATATTGCTTATTTTTCCAGAACACACGTTAGATCATTCATGTACCCTGTTCAGCAACCTGCACTGTTTGTTTTTTGAACTAAATTTCCATATTTCACAATAGTCTTAGGAAGACGTTTCATACATACATACAGAGCTCTCTCATTCTGGCATGGCACTCTAAATTATACCTGTAATCTACTTAACCACTCTTTATTTATGAACCATTGCTTTAGTAAAAGGAGTTTTGTTTCCAGTTACTTTCTTAATAATAATAAATGTTAAAAGTTTTTCTGTGCAAACAGAATAGAAGGATTACTGGTTGAAGAATTTTATGGTTGACATGTATTGCTCAACTGCTTTCTAAAAAGAACACACCAAATCACACCACCACTAACTTACCAGTCCCTTTACCATAGCTAAGCCAGCAGATTTTTGTTGTTTTTTAAAAAGTTTGTGATAAAATCATCTTACCATTCTTGTTGATTATGAAGAGACTGAAAGTTTTCTATTCCCCTTTACATGCTTTATTTGAAAACAAGTGCTAAATTTGACTAACTCCCTTTTTGCTGCTACTGAAGTGATCGTATGCTTTTTCTGACATGCTAACTTACTGGCAAGTTACTGTAGCTCATACACTGAAATTTCTTGAGTAATGCAATACTTTCGTTCCTGCACCAATTTTATTTCTGGAGGATTGTTCTCTCCTTGACTAGCCGAATTCTACCAGGTAGGAAGGCCCGTAACACTCGTTTCACCTGTGTCTACGCAAGATTGGCTCCTGTCCTGTCATCAGACGGCTGATCAAACTCAAATCGGCCTCCAGCCCCAGACGCCACCGAGTCCCCTATCAAGGACTTCCCTTGCAATGTCCTTTCCGTATTCCCAAACGTGGCAACCCATCTCATCGGCCTCCAGGGCCCAAGCAGTCCTGTTCTCCGGGTACGCCTGGCCTCTGGGGAGGTTCGTGTCCAGCCTCCACCAGGCCAGGCCCCCGGTGGGCGACAGCCGGGTTTCCGAGGTGGTGGGGCGCGGAGCCACCCTGGGACAGACAAGGCTGGGGTCCCCGAAGGGAGGGCGCGCCCGCCCGACCCTGGGATGGGCCCTCCCGCGCCACGGACGTTCGCAACCAAGCCCGCCAACCCCGCTCGCTCACCGCGCGCCGCAGAGGCCCGGCCGCAGCTCGCGGGCTTCGGAGCAGAAGGCCCGCAGGCCGGGACCCCTGCGCCTGCCGGCGCGAGAACAATGACCGGACAGGAAGTGCCTCGGGATGGGCTTCCGGCTCCCCAAGTCTCCAGGCCGGCCTCTCTAGGAATCTCGGAGGTGTTTTCCTCTCGATGGGTGTCCAACATCGCTCCGGACCAGGGACGGGAGAAAAAACGCTTAGCCGGATGCCGGCGGCCTTGTGGCCCTGAGGCGCGGGGAGCGGGGCATTCCCAGGCTGGGCAGGGGCAGTTAAGCAAGGCGCGCACGCGGGAGCCTGAAGCTACAATGCATTAATCTGCAGAAAGCCCTGTTAATTTTGCTCCAAACGTTTTATTTTGAAAATATCAAACGGTACAGGAAAGTCTGAAA
This sequence comes from Hipposideros armiger, assembly GCF_001890085.2. Classification (NCBI taxonomy): domain Eukaryota; kingdom Metazoa; phylum Chordata; class Mammalia; order Chiroptera; family Hipposideridae; genus Hipposideros; species Hipposideros armiger. Next base: position 4,778,892 of record NW_017731368.1, read on the forward strand.
GGTACAATGAATACCTGTATCCTCTATCTGGACTCAACAACCAACACTTTGCTACGTTTGCCTTATACTATACATACTGGAAAACATTTTTTTTTAAGTTGTAAACATCAAAACACTTCATTCCAAATACTTCATTATTTATCATTTAATAAGAATGTCCTCCAAACTAACACCATGATTAATTCCCTAATATCACCTAATAGCCAGTCATATTCAAATTTTCCCAACTGTCCTAACATATATATTTCATAATTTTGTTTTTCCAAATCAGTTTCACACACTGCATCTGGTTATGGCTCTCTAGTCTTTTTTTTTTTCCCCCCACTTTTTATTTTGAATTTATAGGTTCACAGCAAGTTGAAAAGATAATACCCTTCACCTAGTTTCCCCCAACAGGTACATCACATAACTATAGTTTGATATAAAAATCAGGAAATCCACATTGGTACAATGTGTGTGTGCTTCTATTTTCTATCACGTGTAGATTTGTGTAACCACCACAATCAAAAGATACACAACTGTTCCGACACCACGAAGGTCTCCCTAGTGCTACCCCTCCCTCTTCCCCTGCTCCCTCCCACCATCCCCAACCTCTGGCAACTGTTTCTCATGTCTATAGTTTTTTTGACATTTCAGAACATTAAACATGATAGAAATGGAATCATATAGAAATGACCTTTTGAGATTGGATTTTTTTCACTCAGCATAATTCTCTTGAAATTCACTCGAGTCACTGCAGGTAGTGATAGATTATTCCACTTTATTACAGAATAATAAGCATTCCATCGTATAGATATACCAGTTTGTTTTAACCACCTGCCGAAGGATATTTGCATTACCTACAGATTTTGATTACGAATAAAACTGCTATGAATAGTCATGTACAGGTTCCTTTCCTGTGAACATAAGTTTTTGTTTCTGGGATAAATGCTCAGGAGTGCAAATACTGGGATTTAGAAGAAACTGCCAAGCTATTTCTCAAAATGGCTGTGCCACTTAACATTCCTGGCAACATGAGATCCAGTTTCTCCACATTCTTGCCAGCACTTGGTGTTAACACTGTTTTTTATTTCTTTGTTTTAAGGTAGTCTGACAGGAAACTTGCATTTCCCTAATGGATAATGATGTTGAACATCTTTTCATTTGTTTATTTGCTGTCTATACTTTGGTGAAATGCCTGTTTGTGTCTTTTGCCCATTTTCTAATTAAACCTATTTATTAAGTTTTGAGAATTCTTTATATAATTTAGATACAAATCCTGTATTGGATACACGATTTCTAAATATTTTCTCCCAGTATGTAATGTCTTTTCATCCTCTGGAGAGTCTTTTGAAGAGCAAATTATTTTGATGAGATCCAATTTATCATTTTTTCCTTTTATGGAGCATGCTTTTGATGTAAAGAGTTCTTCACTTGGTCTTAGTTCCCAAAATTTATTTTTTTGCCTATGGACATCTAATTGCTCCAGCAGCCTTTTCTGAAAAGGCTATCCCTCCTCTACTGAATTACTTTTGCACCTTTGTCAAAAATCAATTGGGCATTTGTGTGAATCTATTTCTGGCTTACTATCTTATGGCTCTTTCTTAACTTTTAAAAACAATCTCATCTACTTTTTATTCCTCTCACTATGAAAAATCTCACAAGTTTGTACAAAAGCAGAGAACAGTACAGTGAACCCTCAAGACTCCTCCAGCTTCAACGATTATCACCCCTCCCTTTTTCATCATCTTTTTGAAGAATCCAGTGCAGTCTTCTTACACATTATCTCACGTTCTGAATTTGTTTCTCATGGTGTCATCTGTCTTGTTCTTGTGCCTCCTGTATTTCCTATAAACTGGCAATCAGGCCCAAGAAGCTTGATAAATTCAGGTTATGCTTTTGTCTTATTGCATCACGAGGAGACTCACTATGTGGGTTTCTCAGTCTTGGTGGTGTTGCATTTTAGTTGGCTAAGAGGTAAATGCCAGCCTTCACCATTGTTAAAGTACATCTTTCCCTTTGTAATTATTACATAATCCAGGGTGATTCTTCTACAGCATGGATATAAAGCATTTTCACATTCATGACCTCATAACAACTTTGCGAGGTAGATATTCTTCCTCCTGTTTAACAGATGAGGAAACCAAGGCTCCAAGAAATGAAGGCCTTTGTCCAAGGAATGTTCAACACCTGACTCACACTCAGGTCCTAGCACTTTTAACCTTGGGCCCCTTCCATTTTTCACTCTTGGCTACCTTTTATTCTAAAGAGGAACCAGCCCTCAAGGAACTTTGGGGTTGAATTAATAATAGTTATTATAATCAACATAACACTTCAACACTACCACTATAAAAAAACACAATCCTGACATTAAGGTATTTATAGCCTAGCTGCAGAATTGGAGTTTTGAGAATTACAACATAAAATTATCAACTCAAGAAAATAGGATGAATTAAACTTACAAATGTACAAAAGGGCACACGCTTAATGAATGATTGGTTTAGAGCGAGTAATGGTAATGGGCCTGACTGCCCAGGGGTGGATACTGAATTATTAGGTCGTCGGAAAAGTCATGACGTGTTTTTCTGTTTTTCGTTGCAAAAATGCGTCATGACTTTCCCGACAACCCAATAGTTTAATCAGAGTTTGAAGGGCTTGGCTCTGTGTGAAAAATGTATGTAGTTGAGTGCTGGGACAGAATGTTGTTTTTTGAATAACAAGCTGTCGCATGTCAGCAATGAAGCAATGTTGATTAGAACTGAGAATGACAGTGGCAGGGATAATCAGCTCAGGGGATGGGGTAAGGACTTTTCCCTATGAACAAGGAAAACAACAGAGGACTGTCCTTCCATTTTGACACTCTACCATCCACTAGGTTTTAAATTCGAAGGTTGATAAATTGTTTTCCATGTATTGGTGTTAAGGGCTGGGCATATAATTTCCCATAATAAGCCAATATTTTTACATACAAACAAAACAGGCATGTTATCTATTAACTCCCTTAAGCATTTTTAAAGCTATATTTTGAAAAAATCGTCTTAGAGTGCTAAATTGCAAAGTTAGCTATCCACCATACTTCCTCTTACTATAAAAATGAATACCTTTTGAGGTTCACAGAGTCCTAATATTGACTTAATGAACAAACATTACATTATACCATGTTCTAGCTTTTGACTATACCTCTTTTATCCAACTTTATTGACAACTAAATTATTTCATAAAGTACTTTCACAAAGATCCTTTCATTTAATCCTCATAACAGTCCTTTGAGGTAGGCATTAAGTCAACATTTGACTGACGGAGAAACTGAGGCTTAGAGGCTGAGTTAATAACATCACATAGCTAGTAAGAGAAAGAGCCAGGATTGAAACCTAGGTCCTCTGATTCCAAGTCCAAACTCTTCCTAAGTGGTCCTCAAACAGCAGATTCTTGCCCACCCAGCTCCATGTCTGACATGTCTCAATCTTACTGTCTATATAGACTTTCTGCAGCAGTGATGTTGGCTTTCAAGTGTACAATATACACACTTTTAGAAACAACTCCCGCTTTTTAAAAAAAGTATTTTTTCTATTGTTTACAACTGCATGATTGCATCTTATAAGACATAAACCCAGTCTCTTTTGAGTCCTCAATTGCACCAAGGTCTCTTTCTACGTCATAACAAATGGTTTAAAACAGAGTGCCCTTTAACAAGAATTTGGTTTGTTTTTGAGTCTTGAAAGTCTAGATTAACTGTCTCCCACATTCAATTCACTTGTCTATAAAAGGGGCAATCAAGAATTTTTTTCCTTATAAGAACCATATATTGCATTTCTCCAACAGTTACTTAACTAGGCAGGAATTCTATTCCAATTTTACATATGATACTAGATTTTCTGAATCTCTATATTGGGCTCACTGGCACTTTGAAGCCAAGAGAATTCCTCCATGGTATGGATTTTTTGTTGAAGATGAAGGTTTGACGTCTGAGAGAATTCTTTATCAGACTCATCATATTCACAGAATTTTTCATCTGTATGAATTTTCTGATGTACAGTAAGGTTTTTTCTTTGCCTAAAAACTTTACTACAATCATTACAGCCATATGGTTTCTCCCCTGTGTGGATTCTCTGGTGGCCAACTAAATTCCTCTTAGAAGTAAAAGACTTTCTACACTTGTCACACTCATATGGTTTTTCCCCAGTGTGCATTCTCTGATGTACAACAAGGTTTTTATTCTGACTAAAGTCTTTTCCACACTCATTACATTTATAAGGTTTCTCTCCAGTGTGGATTCTCTGATGTACCATAAGATTTCTACTAGAGGTGAGGACTTTTCTACAAATATGACATTCGTAGGTTTTTTCCCCACTGTGAATTCTTTGATGTTCAATGAGGTTCCTGTTATAAGTGAAGCCTTTCCCACATTCGTTACAAGCATAGGGCTTCTCACCAGTGTGGATTCTCTGATGGGCTATAAGGTTTGAGCGGTAACTGAAGACTTTCCCACAGTCACTGCATTTATAAGATTTTTCCCTTGTGTGAATCCTCTGATGTCCAATGAGGCTTTTCTTCAGAATGAAGCATTTACCACACTCATTACACTCATAGGGTTTCTCGCCACTGTGGATTCTCTTATGTTCAATGAGGTTTCTGTTAGAACTGAAAGCTCTTCCACACTCACCGCATTCAAAGGGCTTTTCCCCGGTGTGGATTCTCCGATGTACCAGCAGGCTTGAATTATAACTGAAAGCCTTGCCACAGTCCTCACATTTGTAGGCTTTTTCCTGTGTGTGAAGTTTCTGATGGACCATGAAACTCTTGCTCATAATGAAAGTTTTCCCACACTCACGACATTCATAGGGCTTCTCCCCATTGTGGAGTCTCTCGTGGTCAATGAGATTTCTGTTAGAACCAAAAACTTTGCCACAATCTTTACATTCATAGAGATTCTCTCCAGTGTGGAACCTCTGATGTAAAATGAGGCTTTTCTTCAGAATGAAAACTTTCCCACACTCATTACATTCATAGGGCTTTTCCCCATTGTGGAGTCTCTGATGGTCAAAAAGATAAGCACTCTGAGTGAAGGCTTTCCCACATTCAGTGCATTTATAAGGCTTCTCCCTGCTATGCATCCTCTTATGGTCGATGAGGTTTGACTTAGAATTGAAAATCTTCCCACATTTTTTACAACCAAAGGTCTTCTTTTCTGTGTGTACTCTCTGGTGTAAGAGGAGGCTTTTGCTTCGAATGAAAACTTTCCCACATTCTTTACATTTGTATGGGTTCTCTGAACTGTGGAGTCGCTGGTGGTCAGCAAGGTAAGTGGTCTGAGCAAAGGTTTTCCCACATTCCTCACATTTATAGGGCTTTTCCCCAGAGTGGATTCTCTGGTGCAGAATGAGGCTCTTCTTCAGGATGAAAGCTTTCTGACACTTGTTACATTTATAAGGTTCTTCCCCTTTGTGGAGCCTCTGATGGTCAATGAGGTAAGCATTCTGAGAGAAAACTTTCCCACATTCATTACATTTATAAGGTCTCTCCCCAGAGTGGCGCCTTAGATGGATAATAAGGCCTGAGTGCCTATAGAAGCCCTTTCCACACTCCTTACATTTATAAGGTTTCTCCCCAGTGTGGATTCTCTGATGGTTTAGAAGGTAAGCACTTTGAGAGAAGGCTTTCCCGCATTCGTTACATTTATAAGGTTTCTCCCCAGAATGGTTCCGTAAGTGCATTAGAAGACTTGAACGCTGAATAAAGCCTTTTCCACACTCCTTACATTTATGAGGTTTCTCACCGGTGTGGATTCTCCGATGATTTATAAGATGGGAGATTTTATTGAAATGTTTACAACATATATCACATTTATAAAACTTCTTTCCTTCAGTACCCATTAAACTTTCAGAAAGAGATGAACCTAAAGTCAAGCCTTCTCCAACTTCCTTCCCTTTTTGGCCTCGTTTTTCTGGTGGAGTTCTTTTCTTCCTGTCTCGTTCATGGAGGGAACCTTTCTTCAGGGCCTCTCTTTCCCTCGCTTCATTTCCCCACTGAGTTGCCAAAACTTGCCATTCATGCTCTTTCTCAAAGTCAAGCACCTGGGGAATACCTCCTTGAAGTCTTTTTGATGTTCCTTTCTGAGAATCTGCTCTTTGAGATATGCTTGACTTTGATGTCACCTCCACATTCTCAGTCATGGTCTCCCATTCTAGTGAAAGGAATTAAAAATGCAAATGTTACCAAGTCCCCATGTTAGTGAGAGCAAGATCTTCAAATGATTTTAAAACAAGCTCGAAGGATACGCTTTAATATGCATACAAAAGGAAGAAACTGTTCATGAAATGAAGGTACAAAGCAAAATGCTACACGGATGGAATGTTGCACGTGGATTAACAGACTCACTATGAGACACTTATAATCTCTTTGTCTTCAGTGAGCAGATGGAAATATATAAATGATGTTGGAAAAAAAAGATGCAAGGAAGGAGAAAGAAAACACAGGATTTTATATCGGTGGTTCAGACCTGAGGCTCAGGAAGCTGGATGGAACATGAAGAATCATTTGACTTAGAAAGCACTGTCTTTTTATTTTATTCATGCTAGGAAAAAGGGAACTCTAAAAGAAAGAAAATGAGCCTGAAGACTTTGAAAGGCACTATTTAATTTTGAAGAGTCAAGTACATAAACACTTTTTAATTACTTAAAAGCATCAAGCTACAGGAATAAAATCCATTAAAAAGCAACTTAATGCTTAGAATTCATCTATAACTCCTACTATTCCTTTTAAAAATTGAGAAATGGAAATTTTAAAATTCATTTCACAAAAACATCAGGCCTAGGTGATTCCATCACTTAATTAGACCTAAAAGGTAAGAAAAGAAATATAGAATGAAAACAAAAAATATAGAGATTAAAAAACATGAAAACATCTAAAAAATAATAAGGCTTAACTAGTTAACCTCCAAGGTCCATTTCTACTCTCACATTCTCAAAATTTTTTAAATGTGAAATCATTTTTTTGGAAATGTTTTGGAAGCTTACTATCGCCATCTAAATGTGAGAAAAATTGTTAACTAGTTCCCCAAACTATCTAATAAATGAAAGTATGTCAGTAATAGTAACATTGTCTTCTACCACAACACTATTCTCCTATCTAAGCAGAGAGAAAAGTGGGGCCGGCTGAGTGGCTCAGTTGGTTAAGAGCTCCCTCAAGAGTTTGGGCTCTGCGCAACAGCAGTTCGATGCCCGGCCTGAGCTGAGCTGCCATTAAGCTGCCAATAGGTAGCAGGATGGCTCAGCTAATAAATAAATAAATAAATAAATAAATAAATAGAAAAGACAGAGAAAAGGAGTGAATTTTTTCATTATGAAATGAGATAAAGTAATAATGAGATAAAGCTTAAAGACGTTTCATTAAGCTAATGAGAGGGTGCAGATGGAAAACATCTAATTAATGTTAATTTGAACTGCATTCTTAGGTCAGGCCCTCATATCTCATCTCAACTGCCCCTCTTTCTGGGATTCGGGCAGGGCTATCAATCATACTACCCTACTTCCCTTGCCTGTGCGGATGGGCATGTGTCCTAGGACAATCCAGTTTACTTTAGTCTCCTTGACCACAGTGATTGGGTCAAGGACTGTTTCACAGTTTAAAGCAGGATGCTGGTGGAAAGGAGGGTTCTCTTCTTTTAAGGAAGTACAAGTGCTTTAAAGAAGTAGAAGTGTTGCAAGTGGTTAAACTGAGTTGGAAAATAACTAAGAAATTAGCAACTCTTGTATACACTGTAGCTAATAAAGGGGTTAAATTATCTGAAATTTTACTATAGGAATCAGATTACATATGGGCCTGTCAGAATGCTAGGAAGAAGCTGGTTACTTTCTGCAATGTTTATTGAAACCTGCAAGAAACATATTTTTCTGGTTTCACTTCTTTTCAGTACCCTTTGTGCCCCTGGACACTAGCCACAGAGAATTACATGCAGGTAGCCAAACATGTCATGTTTTCACTTGCTTCTCTATCACTGCCCAGGGCCTTTTCTCTTCCTGAATTTCTCTTCCTCTTCCCAACTCACTATATGCCCTATACAGACACCCTTAAAAAGTAAGCACAAAAGTTACCCCCTCTGGACATTACCATTGACCTTACAGAAATAAAAAGGACTCTAGGAAATACTATAAATGATTCCATGGTAATAAATTGGACAACTTAAGACAAAATAGGCAAATTCCTAGAAAGACACAAACTACTAAAACTGACTCAAGAAGAAATAGAAGGGCTGGCCAAGTGGCTCAGTTGGTGAAGAGCATGAGCTCTGAGCAAGAGGGTCGTCGGTTCGATTCCCACGTGGGCCAGTGAGCTGCGCCCAAGCTGAGCTACCGCTGAGATGGTGAGTGCACATGCTCTTAGCAGCAAGGTTGCCGGTTTGCTCCCCGCATGGGATGATGGGCTACGCCTGCCTGCAACTGAGATTGAACATGGCACCTTGAGCTGAGCTGCCCTGGGCTGCCAATGGGCAGCCAGATAGCAACTGGACTTGGAGCTGAGCTAGTTGCACCCTCCACAACTAAGACTGAGGGACAACAGCTTGGCTGTTCCCCTTCTCCAATTCCCCAATGCTGTTACCCTTCCCCAATTCCCCAATCTTTAAAAAAGAAAGAAAACTAACAGAGACACTTCTTCCTTTAAAAGAAGATGAAGAAGGAGAAGGAGAAGAAGGAGAAGGAGAAGAAGGAGAAGAAGGAGAAGGAGAAGGAGAAGGAGAAGGAGAAGAAGGAGAAGAAGGAGAAGAAGGAGAAGAAGGAGAAGAAGGAAGTGAAGAAGGAGAAGGAGAAGGAGAAGAAGAAGAAGAAGGAGGAGGAGGAGGAGGAGAAGGAGGAGAAGAAGAACTAGAGAATCTGAATAGTTCTATACTAAGTAAAGAAATTGAATCAGTAATCAGAAAACTACCCACAAAGAAAAGCACAAGCTAAGGTTGCTTCACTGGTGAATTCTACCAAACATTAAAAGAATTAATACCAATTCCACAATCTCTTCCAATAAATAGAAGAGGTGGAAATACTTCCCAATTCATTCTTTTTTTTTTTTTTTTAGCTGAGCCATCCTGCCACCTGTTGGCAGCTCAGTGGCTGCTCGGGGTGGGCCAGGACTCCAACCGCTGTTGCTCAGAGCTCAAACTCTTGAGCGAGCTCTTAACCAACTGAGCCACTAGGCCGGCCCCCAACTCATTCTATAAGGCCAGTACTACCCCAATACCAAAACCAGACAAAGGTATCACAAAAAAGAGAAAAGTACAAATATATCATATGAATACAGACATAAAACCCTCATCAAAATACTAGCTAACTGAATCTAGCAACACATAAAATAAAAAATCATACACCATGACCAAGTGGGATTTATCACAGGAATTCAAATGTAACATCAGATAATCAATTAATGTAATACACCATATCAATAATATAAGGGACAAAAATTACATAATCATTTCAAAATATGTAGAAAAAGTATTTGGCAAAATCCAAATACTTTTCATGATAAAAAGACTCAACAAAGTAAGAATAGAAGGGAACTTCCTCAACCTGATAAAGGAAGGACACCTACAAAAAATCCAAAGCTAATGTCATACTTACTAGTGAATGACTGAATGTTTTCCCTTTAAGAGCAGGAATGAGAAAAGGGTGTCTGCTCTTGTCACTTCTATGCAACAAGTACTAGAGCTTCTAGCCTGGGCAATTAGGCAAGAGAAAGACATAAAACGCATCGAGATTGAAAAGGAATAAGTAAAACTATTTCTATTTACAAATGACAAGATCTTATACATAGATCATAAAAAAAATCGATCAAAAAACTATCAGAACTAAGTAAGTTCAGCAAGGTTGCAAGTTACAAAATCAATAAACAAAAATCAGTGGTATTTCTATACATTAGCAGTGAAGAATCCAAAAGGGATATTAAGAAATAATAGAATTAAAAAGAATAAAAGACATTGTTGAAAGAAATTAAAGACTAAATAAATGGAAAGACATCCCATAGATTGGGATAGATGGATTCATGGATTGGAAGACTTAATATTGTTAAAATGGAAATACTCCTCATATTGATCTGCAAGTTCAATGCAATTCTTAAATTCTTATCAAAATCCCAGCTGGCTCCTTCACTGAAATTGTCAAGTTGATCCTAAAATTCAAACAGAAATTCAAGAGACCTAGAGTAGCTAAAACAATCTTGAAAAAGAAGAACATTGTTGGAGGACTCTCATTTCCAGATTTCAATTTGTACTATGAAGCAACAGTAGCAAGACACAGTAACACTGAAATAAGGATAGGCATATAATCAAAGGAATAGAATTGAGAGCCCAGAAATAAACTCTCATATTTATGGTTAATTGATTTTCAAGAGGGTGTCAAAATAACCAAATAGGCAAAGAATGTTGCTGGGATCACTGAATACCCACATGCAAAAGGATAAAGTTGGGGGCCGGCAGAGTAGCACGTTGGTTAACAGCTGGCTTGGGACGCCAACTCTGAGCAGCAGGGCCCTGGTTTAGATCCCACGTGAGCCAGTGACACTGCGCCCTCTACAGCTAAGATGGTGAACAACAGCTCGACCTGAAGCTGGGTTGCCGTTAGTCACTGGCGACGGCGTAGGCTGCAGCCCCTACTGCAGTAGGCTGCCATAAGCTAGCATGAGCGGCCGGCAGCTGGAGTGAGCTGCCATGAGCCGCTGTGAGCGGCCGTCGGGTGGCTGGCGACTGATCTGCCTCGCCCGGGAGGAGCGCAATGATAATACCAACATGGGCCAGTGAAGCGACGTCCTCCACAACTAGACTAAAGAACAAAAGGACAGTAACTTGTCTGTTCCCCTTCCCTGATTCCCCACCGCTGTTCCCCTCCCCCAATACCCCAATAAAATCTTTAAATAAAATAATAAAGTTGGGCCCTTACCTCATACCATAAACAAAAATTAACTCAAAATGGGTCAAAGACCTAAATGTAAGAGCTAAAACTATACAATTCTTTGAAGAAAACATATCAAACATCATGACCTTGGATTAGGCAATGGTTTCTTAGATATGACATATACAACCAAAAACAAAAAAAAATTGGAATTCACCAAAATTAGTAACTTTTGTACTTCAAAGGATACCACTGAGAAAATGAAAAGACAACCCATTGAAAGGGAGAAAATACTTGAAAGTCATATATCTGATATAGTACTTGTATACAGAATATATAAAGAATGCCTACAATTCAGTAATAAAAAGACAAATAACCCAATTAAAATATATGCAAAGAATCTGAATAGGCATTTCTTCAAAGACATACAAATAGCCAATAAGCACATGAAAAGTTGCTTAACATCACTAGCTATCAGAAAAATGCAAATCAAAACCACAATAAGATATCATTCAGACCCACTAGAATGTCTATAATCAGAAAGATAATAACATGTTGGCGAAGATTTGGGGAAATCGGAAACCATACACACCATTGGTGAGAGTGTACAATGGTGCAGCAACTTTGGAAAACAGTCTGTCAGTTCCTCAAACATTTAAACATAAGAGTTACCATATAACCAAGTAAGTCCATTCCTAGATTTACATCCAAGAGAAATAAAAACATATGTATACATAAAAACTTGTACAGAAATGTTCATAGCAGCATTATTCATAACAGCCCAAACAAATGGATCAATAAAATGTGATACATCCATACAAAGGAATATTATGTGCCCCTAAAAAGGAATGAAGTATTAATATATGATACAACATGGAGGAATCTTTATGCTAAGTAAAAGAATTCAGTCACTAAAGACCACATATTATATGAGTCCATTTATATGAAACGTCCAGAACAGGCAAATCTAGAGAGACAGAAAGCAGACTAATGGTTGCTTAGGGCTAGGTTGGTGGGTGGAGCTGTGTGAATGAGGATGACTGCTAAAGGGTACAAGCTTTCTCTTCGGGGTGATGAAAATGTTCTAAAATTGTGTGCGGTGATGGTTACTCTGTGAATATGCTAATAACTACTAAACAGTTCCCTTTAAATGGGTGAATTGCATGGTATGTGAATTATAGCTCAATAAAGCTGTTATTAAAAAAAGTCACCCCGGGCCGGCTGAGTGGCTCAGTTGGTTAAGAGCTCGCTCAAGAGTTTGAGCTCTGAGCAACAGCAGTTCGAGTCAGCCCGAGCTGAGCAGCCGTGANCAGCAGTTCGAGTCAGCCCGAGCTGAGCAGCCGTGAGCTGCCAACAGGTGGCGGGATGGCTCAGCTAAAAAAAAAAAAAAAAAAAAAAAGTCACCCCCTCTGTAAATCTTTCCCTGAACCACCCACCCCTCCCCCCACTCTCTCAGTACTTCCACCATCTCAAGTTCCTAATAGGACTTTTATTATACAGCATTTGCCACACTGTATTGTATTTATTAGTGTAAATGTCTAACACTCCAACGTGAATGTACGTTAAGGCAAAATTCTATTCCAGTCTCTTAAATGAAAATATACAAGTCTTCCACATATTGAAGAAGTGTGTATAAGCCATCTGGAAGCCTGCTTTTCTACCAGTTGATCAGTGCATAGAAATGGAATGCACAGAGTTGTCATACTTGAAAGCTGTCATAGCATATCCTCAGGTCCACGCTTTTAACCACTATAAATACTCTGCTAGGGCTATCTTTAGACCTTTCTATTTACCCTCTTTCTGAACTTTTCCTTAAGAAATGCACTATGAATTACTAGGTCAAAGGGTGTAAATACCTGGATATCTGTGTGTCCAAAGCCCCAACAACGTTGCAGTTAGAGCATATTTTACTAAAGTTGATTCAAACTTGTTTTTCCTCAAAAAGCTAGAATGAATAAACAATTCCATTTCTGTTTTTAAAAATTTAACTCTTACACCCATCTGGAATTATTTTGGCTTACATCAGAAGGTATGTATCCACAGCAAGTGTTTTTCATAAAATTAATCATATTTTAAAATTCTTATAAAGGTGGATTATTGAGTAAATAGCACTCAACTACTTAAAGCCACTTGGATTAAAAAACAAGCAAACAAACTGGATTCCTAGGCCATTCTGTGTATCAAGATAAACTTTAGATAGATTAAAGCTTAAATGTAAATATGAAACAATAAAAGTATTTAAAGAAAATACAGGTGATTTTTTAAAAATATAATTTATGGAAAAGGAGATTATAAAGAAAAAAACTGCTAGGTTTGACTACATAAAAGATTTTCCAAGGCTTAAAAAATAACAGTTTATAAATAACACTGAAAGGCAAATAAGCAAGAAAACATGTGCAACATTTGACAAAAGATTAGAGTTCTAATAAATAAATACATAGGAAGGACACGAATAAGAATAAAATGACCAGTAGATATGAAAAGGTTTCAACCACACAACTCATCAAAGAAATGAAAAAGAAACAAAAGATAGTATTCTTCATCTACCTAGAAAAGATTTTACATTGACCAAATCATAAGCACCTACAGGGGAAATGGACCCTCTTATCGTTTTTTTGTTGTTGTTTTTTTCATTTTTGTTCTTTTTGCATTTTTTTCCTTCTATTTTTTTCCGTTTTTTTAATTTTTATTTTTTGTGTGTATGTTCTTTTAATGGGAGAATAAATTGGTCCATCATTGATAGAAAGCAGTTTGGTAATACGTATCAAAATATAAAATCTACAGGATGTTTGACTCACCATCGCTACAGCTAGGATACTAAAAGATACATTCTCATAAATACAAGTATACAGTATAAATTACTATAGACAATAAAATAATTTATTAATGTTGCTGGGTACAAAATTAACATACAAAAATATTTTCATATATGCAAACAACAGTCAATTAGAAAACATCAGAAAATATTCCGATTCCAAAGAATCAATGTCACCAGAAATATATAAGATCTAGGTGAATGTAACCTTAAAACAGGTTTGAAACATACAACAGCAGTACTAAACAAATGGAATGGCATGTAATGTTCTTGAATAGGAATTCAATATCATAAACCTGTCGATGAAAAACATGATATCCAGACAATGGGATACTATACAGCCATTTAAACTGATACTACAAATCTGTATTTCAGTCCAAATTACATCAGTCCATTAGCTGATTCCTCAGTTTTTAATTCTATTTCTCCAAACAAAATCCTACATTTTTTCTTTAAGGTCCAGCACCAAGCTTTTAGCCTTTCCTAATCCCCAGGAATGGAGCTGGTTGCTTTGTCCTCTCCATGTCCATCTCAAGAAGCTCACGCCATTCTCATGCCAATTATTTCACTCTGACTTATTTATTCTATGTCCATCTCCCAAACCATGGTAAACTACTTAATAACAGGATCACGTCATTCCCACAGCTGCCACCACATGATAGGTATTTAACGTTTGTTGGAAGCACAAATAGCTAGTCAATTTTTTAAATACTCTTACTATATTACTAATCAAAGAAATCAACTTAGAAATAAATAGGTATAACTTTAAAAATTATATTAGCAAAAACTGAAAAGAATAGGATTCCTCAATATCAATGAAAACAGAGCAGAAAGAGCATTCTTCTGTACCAAAGGTAAGAGCACCGAGGGCAGGGGTTCCTGTGGAAAGCCATTTTGGCAGAACAAAGCAAGAGCCTTAAAACAATTCAAACGCTTAGGCCTAGTAAATGTGCTTCAAAAAAATAATAATGAGAAATAAAGAAAGGCCTAAGGCATAGAGATAGATGATTATTATAGCAAACATTTAAAATAAGAAAATGGCTAACTGTGAATTATGGCACAAATTATGTAGCCAATATATATAATCTTTGCAAAGCATTTGTAATAATACAAGAGTGAAGAGAATGTAAGGAAGGCAAGCTATAAAACTGTGTACACACACACACACACACACACACACACACTCAAACAAGGTAAAAAGGACCTCAAATACACAGAAAAAAACAGAAAGGTAATATATCAAAATGTTGTTGGTAGTTGTCTACAAATAGTGGGTATAAGGAAGTTTTTTTCCTTCTTTCTAATATTGTTTTCCAAAATAAGTATACGTTACTCTCATACTCGGAAAATAAACAAAGACTGGTGAAATAAAGGGCAGAATTACGGGAAGAAAGGGTCCTTACCTAGAGAGGTGACATTTCCGTAATTCTCCAGCATCACATCCCAGTACAAGGCCCTCTGAATTGGGCCCAGACATGCCCATTCCTCTGAAGTGAAGCATACTGATACCTCCTCAAACATCACCAGCTCCTGAAATAACAGGTATGTGTGAGAGTGTCCACGCCCAGGGGCTCCCCTACTGAGAGGTTCCTTTCACTTCCAGGGCAGGAATACATGGTGAGGCCACGGGGTGGGCAAGGCCTATCAGGGAGACAGAAGGAGACCCCATGTAAAATCTGCCTTCTAATAGCATGGACCTTGGTTTACAGATGGGAACCGGCTGGACACCCAAGCACTAGCACTTCAGCCACCATTAGGTGGTACAGGTAGGGTCTTAGGAAGGAAAAAGGATGCAAACCTCACCTGGGGCTGGGCTGTTAGGAGCATGAGTGCCATTAATTGATTTCTTGGGTTCTCTTCCTGGGAAAGGGCGGAAGCTTCCGGGGCAGGAGAACCTGCGGAAGGAGGCACAGCTGCATGTGAGATTTCTGCTGTTCCTGCCCACCACTCCAAGTCCAGTGTCTTCTACAAACAAGGAACTCAGAAAGACCCAGAGCTCTCATGACTAGGCAATGGTGGCTACAAAATGACCTACAGACCTTTTATGAGTGACCCCCACGTGCAGGGCGGGACTAACACAAAGAGCATTAATGAGAAGGGATCAACGGTCAGGGGACCCAGGAAAGGAGAAAAGGGGGAACAACAGGAAGGGCTTGGTACCATAAAATTCACGGAGAGGGCAGAAAAGGAAGCAACTCTCTAGGAGTAGGGGGATGAGCCACAGCCCAGGTCCACAGAAAGGAAGTCCAAAGCCAGGGCCACTGAACAAGTACCATGGTGAGGGTCCTGGAGGCTGAACACCACGGGGTCAGTAAGAGGATGGGGGCACCTTTCAGCTGGTATGTGGCTCCCAGTGGGTGCCTGAGGAAGCGCCGTTCCTCGAGTGCTCAGCTCCTCCTGGACAGGGTCCTGGGCAAGGACCGGAACCTGGGAACAAGCAAAACGAAATAAGCTGGCTCTTCTTGTACCTCTAGAAAATGGACTCACCTAACCACTGTGGACCTCTTTCTGCCCATAATCTACAACTGTGAGGTCAGAGAGACCCACCTCAAGTACGGAGCATCAACACAGCAGTGAAACTCCACCTTGACAACAATGGAGCTGCCCTCTAGCCCCACTCATGGCACTGGTGACCTCTCCCAGAGAAGACTGAACAGATCGGTGCAAACAAGCCAGACCTGGGCGCGGGGTAAGGAGGGAATGGAAGTAACAAGCGATAATTAAGAGCATGTGTTTTAGTTTCAGACTTATTGTAGTTTTAGATGAGACCTAGATTCAGTACGCTCTTCTACTTATGTGCCCCTTTACTTATCCCATCCTGCTCCAACTGGAGGGACACTAGAGCTTGGAGTCTAGACACTTGGTTTTGCTGCTGGACAGATGTCTGACCTCAGGCAATTCAGAGAACCCTTTCCTGTCTCCGTTCACTTATCTCTCAAATAAGAGGATGGATTAGTGATTTGTAATGAAATATATAGCTCTCAAATTCTTCATTTTTATGATTAAAACGAACAAGCCCATCCTTGGTGCCACTCCCAAATTTAAGTTGTATTTCAGACTTCTAATAGAAATGTTTCTAGCGTGCCACAGACTGACAGAGGTCTCACACATGCTAGAAACTATATTAACATCCCAATTTAACGGTCAAGGATATAAAATCTTATCAAAAGCAAATACCTCAACCCAATCCCGTGGCTCACAGAACCCCAAGTAGGGACACACATGGAGAGGTCTCGTCAGATCTAGAAAATTTCATTCTTGTTGTCACCGCCTTTTACACTTCAGGCTTACATCATCATTCCCCACAGACTTATACAAACAATACATATGCTTCTGTTTAGGGGAATGCTGAGAAACATTATGTTTTTCAGGGTCTTGAACCAAACTCAGCACTAGAAAGCACCACCCAGGGGACACAGGGCAGTCAATACCTTTGTGCTGATTCTGAACTGGGCCCAAGACCCCAACCATAAATTCACTGCCCTGAAAAGACACTCTATGGTCTGAATAGCTCATGAACCTGTTTTAATTAGCATTAGAGTTGCTAATGTGCTATTAACTGTTAGTGAAAATCACAGCATCACGCTGCAGCCCAGCCTGCCCTGCCTCAGTTCTCTTGCCTCCCAAACTCTTCCAGCTGCCCCTTTCTCACTTTTAGTGCCGGTCTGTCCAGGTCTCTCTGCAGCTCCTCTACCAGGGCCACGGCCTCCTCACCACTTCCGGGGCGATGGATCTGCACCCAGGTCCGAATCTCCCCAGGCAGGATGCTCAGGAATTGTTCCAGCACCAGCAGCTCCAAGATCTGGGCCTTGGTGCGTGCTTCTGGCCTCAGCCACCGGCGACAGAGCTCCCGGAGCCGGCTCAGCGCCTCCTGGGGTCCAGATGTCTCATGGTAACGTAACTGTCTAAAGTGCTGGTGGGAGGTCTCCCAAACAGAGGAGCTGCTCCCTTGGAAGCTGGTTCCCCACTTCCAGGTATCATCCTTCCCTTTAACCAGACCCTCTTGTCTCAGAGCACTGTGGGCCCAATTTTCTCTTGTCATTGTCGTCATTTAAGAAAGGCTTCTCCTCCAGGCCCCCTCAATCCTTGCTTGACTTCTTCCTTAGAGCTTGGAGAACATCATCTACAAGATGTGAAGAAACCATGGTTAAAGTCAATACAGTGAACTAGCCCAGTTTTCCAGATCCCAGTCAGCTCCCAGTGATGAAGAACCTCCCTGAACGCAAGGTTCCAGGCTCTAGCTCTGCTGGCAGAAGCCCCTGCGGAAGGCTCTGGGGACACTGACACACATGTGACCCAGACTACCACCGAAACCACAGACATGAAATTCCTTTGGTCTCCTCTACCTAATTACAATAAATCCTTTATCCACTACTCTAACACTGGGCATCCTGGCTACCCCGTGTGATCTTGAACATGTTATCTCACTTCTGAATTTTAATTTCTTAACTAGTAACATAGGAGAAATAACATTTCCTATCTTATAGCCTTGCTGCAAAAATTTGATGTCTAAATGTATTTTGAATAGTGCCTGGTATATGGATTCAAATGTTAATTTTATCCTTCTGTAACCTGCATTCCTTCCTATGTTCTGTAAAGTCAACAAGTAATCATGGACTTAATCCTGATACAGATGCGATAAAATCCTAACACCTTCTCAATTAACAAAGAAAGGCTGAACTAAGTTCTGTGTAGCTTTACTGTGTATACTTTAAATTCTCGGAAAATCGTTCATTCTGTTAATCAAAATATTTGGATAAATTGAGTAAGATTTTATTATACAGAACTTAGACTTGTTGTTCTCTAGAAATCTTCTGGTTTTTTTGGAAATAACATTTAATTTTCTTATTACAAAACAGAAAATTTGCAAAACCAGAAAACCAGTGAATAAACACTACTACTGTTCTGTGCTATGTTCGTCCAGGCCTTGCACCAATTTGGACGGCAAGATTGGATCCAACTGTACTGTTCTGGAATGTGCTTTTCACACTTGTTGCAAATATTAAATATTCATCATTATTTTTAAGGGTGTATGAATGCATTCATACTAAAGTAGTCCCTTGTTATTAGACATTTAGAATTATAATTTTCCCCTATTATAAATTAGGCCACAATGACTATATCCTCACTAGTCATTTTTGGTTACATATCTGTTTATTTCCTCAGTAAAATTCCCAGAAAAACACTGTTGGGCCACAAAAGGTATAAATAGTTTTAAACTTTTAAGATTATAACAGTTATATCAGTGACAAATGAAAGCACCCTCAATTAATTTTATTGAACACCTGGACCCTTAAGATTCATGCTTATAATGGAGCAGAGGAGGCAGAAATATAAACACAATTTCAACATAATGTGTAAATATATTTAGTAGGAGGACATACAAGCACAGAAAGAATTCATGCAGGTAATTTTGGATTGGGGCTTTAAAGGAAGAATAAAAAGACCATTGGAGTATTAGGAAAGCCATTCCTGGAAGAAAGAAACTATAATTTCAAAAGCAAGGGCGTGCCAGCACATATAGCTCTGTTAGAAATGTGCTTTGCAAATCAGAGAAGGGAAGTAAACTTTGGAGGTAAGTTGTAGTAGACTGGAGAGATAAACAGAAATCAAATTCTAAAAGCTGTTGAGAGGCAACACAAGAAGGTAATCATGTCCTCTAAGTGACAAGCTGAATCTTCTATGAATCTCTATGAATGTAAAGATTGTGGCCAAGTTTTTGGTTCTACCTAACATTTTTCTGTTTTTTAAAAAAATAGGTAATACATTCACTTGGTTCAAAATTTTAAATGATAAAATGCATAGTGTGTGAAGCTTCCCTCTCCTCTTTAGTTTATGTATTTTTCCAGCTACTTATGTATGTACAGGTATCGTTTTGTACTTCTCGTTTCTCAGGAACGATAGAACACCATGAATCACGTGCTACATCTTCCTTTTCTAAATTAATCATGTATCTTTGAGATCTTTCTTCTCAGCACATAGCTCCGTCCTCTTTTTGTGAATGCATTTACCCAACTCCAGCACTGATACGTAAAACGAACAATTCATAAGCTGGGCTCCACTAAAACAAAAAACCTCTGCTCTGCAAAACGTAAGTCAAGAGAATGAGAAGACAAGCCACAGGCTGGGAGAAAATATTTGCAAAAGACACTCATATCTGACAAAGGACTGTTACCTTTTGCATATTTCATACAAAGAACTCTTTAGAACTCAACAATAAGAAAGCAACTCAATTAAACAATTGCCCTATGACCTTAACTGACACCTCATCAAAGATATACAGATTCCAAATAAGTGCATGAAAATATGCTCCACATCATATGTTATCAGGGAAATACAAATTAAAACAATGAGATGCCACTACACACTTATTACAACGGCCTAAATCCAGAACACTGACAACACTAAATGCTGGTGAGGATGTGGAGCAACAGGAACTCTCAATCATTGCTGATGGGAATGTGATAAGGAACAGCCACTTTAAAAGACAATTAGGCAGTTCCTTATAAAACTAAACATACTCTTACCATATGATCTTGCAAATGTGCCCCCTTGGTATTTACTCAAAGGAGTTGAAAACATGTCCACACAAAATCCTGCACACAGATATTTACAATAGCTTTATTCATAATTGTCAGCACCAGATGCCCTTCAGTAGGTGAATGAGCTGTGGTACATCTAGACCAGGGGTTGGCAAACTGCGGCTCACAAGCCACATGCTCTTTGGGTATGTACATGTGTGAATTTTTCTTATTTTAATAAAGATATACTATTACTTGTTATAATATTACTTTAATTTTTCCTTATTTGTAAAAATTAATTTATGGCTCTCAAATAATTTTTAAATTGTTGTGAGGGACACGATTGGCTCTTCCGTCTCAAAAGTTTGCCGACCCCTGATCTAGACAATAGACTATTATCCACAGCTAAAAAGAAACAAGCTATTGAGCCATGAAAACTCATCAAGGAAACTTAAATGCATAATACTAAGTGAAAGAAGCCAATCTCAAAAGACTACATACTGCGCAATTCTAACATATAGCATTCTCAAAAAGGCAAAACTAAGGGCCGGCCAAGTGGCTCAGTTGGTTAAGAGCTCGCTCAAGAGTTTGAGCTCTGAGCAACAGCGGTTTGATGCCTGGCCTGAGCTGAGCTGCCGCTGAGCTGCCAAAAGGTGGCAGGATGGCTCAGCTAAAAAAAAAAAAAAAAAGAAAAAAAAAAAAAGGCAAAACTTTGGAGACAGTAAAAAGATGAGTGGTTGCCAGGGGCTGGGGGAAGGAGGAATGAATAGGCAGAGCACAGAAGATTTTTAGGGCACTGAATCTACTCTGTATGAGACCATAATGGTGGATTTGTCCACCATTTTATTTATATATATATACACACACACACACACACACACACACACACACACACACAATAAATACTTGTCCAAACCCATAAAATGTACAACACAAAGAGTGAACCCTAATGTAGCCTATGGACTTTGGAAAATAATGTGTCAATACAGGTTCATCAATTGTGACAAATGCATACCACTCTGGTGGGGAATGTTAATAGTGGGAGAGCTGTGCATTAGTGGGGACAGGGAAAATAGGGGAAATCACTGTACTTTTTCTATGGACCTAAAACTGCTCTAAAAAGCCTATTATTATAAAATAAATTAATAAATAAGTAAATAAATAAATACACTCAACCTGGAAAAAAGGCTTTCTAAATTTTCTACAGTAAATTATCAGAAGTCTGTTGCCTCTTATTTTGCGGATACAAATAACAAATCCTTAAACACACATTTTGTTTGCTTCTCACAAAAGGTTTGTGAGCCATAAGTTAAAAAGAACAAAAGAAGGCTGAGAGGAGCTAAGTGACTCACCCAAGGCCTCTCAACTATAATAGTTAAGTTCTGAGAGCACATTCTGAACTCAAGGATTCTCACTCCAAAAGTCCAAAATAATTCCATCTAAGACTTCTGAAACCCCAACAACTATTCCAAAACAATGATTTCCAGACGATAGTTCATTATCAGGTTTTAATCTGGCAAACTGTAAAACGAAAACAAATCAATAACTACGCATAGTCACTGACTGGTTGGCAATGACCTCTCTTGCAAAGGACAGCGTTTATTCTGAGTTTTGGGGGTTTCAGCACTTAGTGTTAAAACACATTCTCTGAAGTCATGGTGGCACAGGTAGTGAGTTTGCTTTTTAACTACCATTCTACTACAAAATTTAAAGATGGAAACTGGTCCATTCCTCAAGAAAAAAAAAAACAACAACTCCCCAGAAGCATGGGTGCCACTGCTCCAGGGAAGTCTCCAGCTGTTTCTCTCCGCATCAGCCTCAGAGACGAGGAAGAGCGGAACCACCTCGGCCACCGAGGCAGCTGTTCTCCAGGGGCAAGTACATCCTCATCCTGTTTGCCTCGAGCACCGGTCCACGGACACAGACTCAGAGGTGCTGTTTTCCATACCTCCCCCAAGCCCGCAGCTTGCCTGGGTGGAGGCCACGGCGATCACCGCAACCCGGAGCTGAGGAGGGATAGTGCTAGGGGTCAGCGGAGGGGAGGGGCCGGCGAGGGGTGCGCCGCCCAAGCGAGCGCAAACCCGCACCCCCGGCCGCTCTTCGCGCATGCCCACCCGACCCGAGTCCCACCCCGCTCACCGGGGGGTCCCGCGGCGGCTCCGGCTTTGGGTACCGTCGCCTTGGCGCCCGGACGCCAGGAGATGACACGGGCACAGGACACTACGGCAGCCGAGGCCCAGAATAATGGCTGACCTGCAGGTACCGCGACTTCCGGCTCCTCACCCCACGCCCCATCCTTGGCTCTCTAGGAGGCCACGTCTCTATGGTTCCTTGGTTTTCCCAGCGGAGGCGAGGAGCTGTGGAGCTCGTGGACTCTTGGGTATTCGTGCCCCGCAGCGAGGGAGAGTGGGGGTGGGGGTGGGGTTGCGAATGAATTCCAGACCGGAAGGATGAAGAGATGAATCACTTTGCCCAGACCCTCTGGACGCTTGTTGCCTCCAGAAGGAATTGGACCGGCTGGGTTTAATTTGCATTTCAATCGAGGTTGATTCGGAGAAATTGCTCACAAGTTTGAATGACCTCGTGGGTGACTTTTCCCATCTATTCTTGAACAGTTCTCACTATAAATAATAGCAATGGCTTAAAAAGGACCCCTTTGTGAAGTCTGTCTTTGTATCTCGCTCAAATGATGAGATAATGGAGCTCTGCCATTAAACAGTATTAAGCTGAAGCTGCAGGGTCATGTACAGATGGGGGGCACTGTCACCCAGGAAGGAGGTGGTCATTCCAGTTGTCCATCACTCTGGGTCAAGTTAGGTCTATATAAAGGAAACTTGAACACTGATTCTCTTTTTGCTCCTCAATCTCTTGGGTTTGGACTTCTGGAATTGTCACCCCTTATATGGGACTGAGACTGGAAAGAGGCAAGGGCCATGTCTGTATGAATACCATGAATACTTAGCACCTAGCGCAAAGCTGGAGCCATGTTAGGTGCTAGATGAAGGTCTGTTGAATCAATGAGTTGTTATTGTTTATTTTTATATTTTTTCTCCTGGCTTTCATTAAACACTCGCTTGAACATTTCACCCTATATTCATTCAACAACTATTGACTGAGTACTAACCATGTGCTAGACACTGTTCTAGACACTGGGGACATACGTGAAGAGGTAAAGTCTCTGCTTTCATGGGCCTTACATTTCTAGAGCGGGTAAAAATAAAATCATTCCCTTGTAGCTGATCAAATCTAAGTCCTGTGCACCAAGATCACCAAGCTGCCTCATGGCACCCAAAGCATCATCACCCACTTACCTTTCTGAACTCGCCTTACTCTTCGTTTTAGGCTCTTGGGATTTATGTCACTTTCTTGAAAGTCTTATTAAAGGATATTTAAGTTTTACCCAGCATTTCTAGGTTGTTTTGTAGCCAAAGGGCTTTCTGAATACTAGCTTGCCATACTCTTCTATTATATCTTTTGAAACCATGAATTTTGCTCAATTCTGTGATTAAACCAACACTGCAAATATGGCAGCATTTTAAAGAAAACAATGGGGCCGGCCAAGTGGCACGTTGGTTAAGAGCTGGCTTGG
>NW_017731368.1:4803081-4822492 GCF_001890085.2 Hipposideros armiger
CCGGCGACTGATCTGCCTCGCCCGGGAAGAGCGCAATGATGGTGCCAACTTGGGCCAGTGAAGCAACGTCCTCCACAACTAGACTGAAGAACAAAAGTACAGCAACTTGTCTGTTCCCCTTCCCCCCAATTCCCCAATAAAAATCTTTAAAAATAAAGGAAGAAAATAAAGAAAACCAGATGGAACTGTGTTTTCCCCACACTGAACAAAAGAAGTGAAAAGAAAAAAAAATCAGTGATATTTATAACAAGTAAATAACAACAGATATTTATTGGCAGAATTATAACTATTTCCTGCAAAAACAGTTTGATGACTCCAGTTTTATAACATCAGTGGAAAGACAGTCTATTTTCTTTTTTTTTAAATTAACAATATGAGTATATTATTTTATTTATATTGAATGGAAAAAAAATTAAAAAAGGAAGTCTGTCACTTCCAGAAGATACACAGCTGAAATGAAATTTAGTCCAATAGGATTTAGATTCAATGGAATTACTCAGCTATTTGAAGGTCTTTTTGGTTTTCAATTTTCTTCTCAGATCCAAGTAAGGTCTAACACAGTACATACCATCAATGAGAACTATCTCTGAGCCTAGGGAGTCACTCTCCTCTCTATGCATTGATTCTTTGTCTTCTTATTCCCCTGTAACCAAGGCAATATAAAAATGAAACTTTAACTCACACTTCTTCTCTCAACTAAAAAGAGACATTTATATTTCTATTTCACACAAGAGCAATTCTATACAACCAGGATGTCTGTGCCTGAAAATGTTGCCTCTTCATATTCCTCAGGAATATTCAAGGTACTAAAAACATAAATGAATAAATGTGAGTGCACAGGAAGCCAGTAGCTGACAAGACCAGGGATGAGTAAGACATGGTAGTTTAATGATATACATTTTGATGGAGAACAAAGAAATGGCAGTACAGAGAGATAAATGGGTTGAGAAACAAAAATCAACAACTGAGGGACTGCAGAGAAAGCACTGCTATAACGGAACAACCTGGTTTCCATTAGAACAGGAAGCTGAAAGAACATATTCAAAGAGACATGAATTCCAGAAGGTATCATGAAAAGGTTTGAAAGAACTGCTTATATAAACTCTGGCTAAAGTAAACAGCTAGTAGTCTTGGTAGACTCCTGGAGGAAGGTGGGCAATTAGTTCAAAATATATTGCAGAATATTTATCTGAAAGGGCAGAGGGACCACTTGAGAAGGTTTACTCCTGCAGCTCAAGACAGGGATCAGCCTAGAAGACGCATGCGGGCCTCCTCAATAGTCTATTAGCTTGCCTGGGGCAAGGAATGTGAAGATTTGTATTCATATCTCTGGGTTTGAGATGACATGGTACCCTTCCTGGAGGTATTTACTCTCCAAGATCAATCGCAAAGTTTTTTAAGATGAAAAGGAAGATTATTTGAAAAAAGAATTCCAGACACTATGACGCAGTGATGGGAAAATGTTTTGGTCAGAGAATACCTGCTCAGCAATACAGGAAGCATCAACAACTTAGTTTACCAACAATTAATGCTCAAAAACAACCCCTGATAGGCACACAGGAAGCTAACTCTTTCCCTAAAGCAGTTTTGACAGGGCCAGTAGACATTAGCCGTGGTGATCCACACAGGTGATCAGCAGGTAAAGATGGCTGGCATGACAAAGGCATGGAATACTAATTACAAACCCCTTTAATTTTAAAAGGACACGTGACAAGGGAAAAATGATGGAAATGCCCTTACTGCTGTTCTGTTTTAGCCATTGGCACTCGGGGATTATCTACTCTTGGGGAAGTCCCTACCTAACCGTGACTGATGATTCAGATTCAGTCCTATCCCCTGAAAGCAGCAAATCTGTTCCAGAATCTCCAAACCTTGCTTTGAATAAGTATGCAGAAAGGGACGATTATATCACAAAATTATGTGTAAGCCACTTTCCTATAAAAATAGGACAAAATGAAACAATTCCTTTTTACACAACTATATCCTTCATTCTTCCCATTTCTTTCCAGTAACAGCAAGGAAGAAATATGTAATCCTTAAAACTAAATTACAAGGCCATAAATCGAACTCAGAAAAGACTGGTCGCATCTTCCTTATGAAATCATGATGAAATAATTGTCCAGATACACTCACCTTTCATAGAAGTGGCTACCCAGAAGAATCCCAACTGGTCTCCCACTCACATATAGAACCACCATGGCAGGCTGAGGCACTTTGGTATAAGGAAGACAGTGTGGACTTCAAAGTCAGATCTGAGTTCAAATCCTGGCTCCAACCACTTCCTAGCCTAACCTCACTGAGATTCAGTTTTCTTGTACAAATATTATGAGGATTAAATGAGATAACATATCCTCAATAATTCCTGAAACAAATCATTATATGCTTAATGGCATTAGGCTTAAGGACTCACTGTATATAAAGAAAGAGGAATGGCTGAGGTAAGTATGGGGACATTCTAAGTGTTCCCAGGCAGATTTTGAGCTAAGCACTTAAAAGTTTAAAGTACTGTTTGGAAATGTGCTAAGGCCTTCTCAGAGAGCTGGACATTAAGAAAGGCAGAAGCTAGTGAGCACCTGCAGTATCAACTGCTCAGCATCCTTTCATTCTTCCGGGAAAGGCTTTTCTCAATGATAAGAGGAGAAAGGAAACAGATGAGGATGTCTCAGCTCCTTTCCTTACTTCCTGGTTTGAAGGAGTTGTGTGAAGAAAGAGCTGGCAGCTGTGATCACCATCTTGCAAGAATAAGGCGGCAACAAATGAAAGCCAATATGCTGAAAATTATGGCGTTCAGGTGGAAGTTAGATGAATTGCTGAGCTGCCAGACCAAATTTGGAACTGCTTACCTCTAGACTTCCCCTTAAATAAACAATGTTCTTAAGGTTTAAGCTACTAGTACTTGACCTTGTGTTCATTATACCTGAAAATATCCTAAATGCTACCTTAGGTAAAACTTTTCTTGAATTGCTCTTGCTAAGTGTTTAGAAACTCTGCTCCAACGTCCTAAACTTAAGCAATTATTATTTACCCAGTGCAGGGCTTGTCACACATTACATGCATTATCTCATTTAATCCTCACAACAACCCTATGAGGTAGGTAGTTTAATCCCTTTTTACAGATATGTCTGAGGCTGAGAGCAGCTAAGTGGCATGTCCAAAGCTGACAAGCTAGTGTATAGCAGATCTGGGATTAGAACACATACCTCTGACCCCAAAGTCTACACTTTTAGTGACCAGGCTCTACATAACCTGTGAAAGCAGGCTTCCCCTAGTTTTAGATTATGCCGACTTTATCTCTTTAAAGGTTATGAACTTGCAATTGTTTCAATTTCATAAAGATACATTTTTTTTTCTGGTTTAATTCACATATATTGAAAAGATGGAGCCTCAGCAGTTTTCTATTATCTGCAGATCCTTCTATAGGGGAGAGGAGGACAGGAAATTTTTGCTGTGTTCTTTTAATCGAACAGTGAATAAGTAAGTGGATTATACACTTTGTTGACAACTATAAAGTCAGTTTATCTTAAAGCTGAAAAAAACCAATGACTAATGTTTATGATTTTACTAAACAGGGAACAGGCTCTAAAAGGAAGTGACTGGTTCGTGGTTCCCCTGCTACTAAGTGCCAGTATTGGGGTGCAATTCCAGGACTGTAGGGTCTGTGGTCTACGTGCCTTTCCTGACACTGTTGAGCGCAAATGAGCATGTACTCATTGCATTAAAAAAATACTGTACTTTTTTCCTGAATATAAAAGTAGTACATTCTCACTGTAGAAAAATCTAAAAAACATAAAAAAGTATAAAGAAGAAAATAGAAATCACCTGTAATCCTATCACCCAGAGAGAATCACTGTTAACATTTTCATTTGGTATTATTCCATTTCCATTTTTTTTTCCTGTGCATAATTTTTTTTTAATTTGGATCATATTTCATTGTTGTTTTTTTCATTGTTTTTTCTTTATCGTCCATTTTATCCAAGTCATTTCCCCCATGACATTAAATATTCTTTGAAAATGTTTGCAATGACTGCAAAACCATTCTATGGATAGACCATCGTTCATGTAAACCCTGTACTGTTGAAAACCTAGTTTTCTTCCTTCAGAGATATACCATGCGGCATGAATATCTCCTGGTAATCTGTGTCTACTTCTGATTACTTTCCCTGTATGGATTCTTAGAAATAGAATTAAGGTTGATGATACTGGAAAATTGCTTTTCTGAAAAGTCGCAATTAGTCCCACCACTAATAATACATGTTATTTATGAGGTTTCTTTCTCCTCATTATGTTTTCTCTGGTGTTGAATAAGCTGTGAACTATAACGATAGGCTTTCCCACACTCACTACATTTATAGGGTTTCTCCTTAGTGTGGGTTCTCAAATGTAGAATAACTTGAGAAGTCTGCCTGAAGGTTTTTCCACATTCGTTACATTTATAAGGTTTCTCTCCAGTGTGAACTCTCTGGTGATCAATAAGGTTTCGATTGGAAGTAAAAGCTTTCCCACACTCATTGCATTTGTAAGGTTTCTCTCTACGATGAAGTCTCTGATGTTCATTAAGGGTCTTCCTTAAGATGAAAGCTTTTCCACACTCGTCACATTCATAAGGCTTCTCCCCTGTGTGAATTCTCTGATGGTCCATAATCTTTGTATTGGAAACACATGTTTTCCCACACTCTTTACATTTGTAAACTTTTTTTCCTTTGTGCATTCTCTGATGTTGAGTAAGGTTTGAACTACGGCTAAAGGCTTTCCCACACTCGATACAAGTGTAGGGCTTCTCCCCAGTGTGAACTCTGTGATGTGAAATGAGACCTGAACTCCGACTAAAAGCTTTCCCACACTCCTTACATTCATAGGTTTTCTCCCCACTGTGGATTCCCTGATGCCGAATGAGGTGGGACTTACCACTGAAAGATTTCCCACATTCGCTGCATGTGTAGGGCTTCAGTCCAGTGTGGATTCGCCGATGAACAACAAGGTTAGAGCTATGGCTGAAAGCTTTTCCACACTCTTTACATTTATAGGGTTTCTCTCCTGTGTGGATTCGCTCATGTACTGTAAGGTTTGCACTCTGACTAAAGGCTTTCCCACACTCCGGACATACGTACTGTCTCTTTTCAGCCTGAATTCTCTTGTTTCTTGCAGGATCAGAGCACTGACTACCATCTTTTTCAGATCCTTGGTCACTCACTTCCGTGAGTGTTTTATTGTCTTTAACTGTCTTATGTTTGAAGTTTCTCGTCTTTCTCTTCATTTTCACTTGCTTGGAGCATCCCAGTGGCCTCCTGAGTCTTCTCTTTCCCTTCAGTGGAACTTTCTAAATTTTGACTTCCTTCGCAACACCTCTGTGGCGTTCTCTTGAGATTAAGAGATTCTGATTTTTCAGGAATACTTTGGAATCAACAACTCCTCAGTCCCAGTTTCACCATCTGACAGAAGAAACAGAAATTGTACATGTCACCTGTATTCTATACTAGAGGAAGGAGAATTATCCAGAGATAACAAGATGTGGTAGATCACAGGGTCTCGCATGGAAGAGGAAGTGTTCAGAGGCAGGGGGAACTGATCAAAACAGATGAGAAAAATGAGGTTAGGCAGAGAGGCCAAGGTAAAGGCTTATGGAAATCCAGAACCTAAGCATCAGAATGAGCAGTAACTTGTATAAAATCCACCCTGGTTTCTTCCTGTCTTGTGCTCTATTCCCAGCATTGCACCTAACTCCTAATCTGGTCCCTACAAAAAAAAAATGAACTGAAAGATCCTTAGTTCAGTAGCTCAAATGACTAATCTTTTGATCACTTTGGAGTTTAGTTCTTGCTGACCTATTCCCCTAGTACCGATGATACAGTGGCTGGCACAAAATAGGTGCTCAAGACTTTTTTTTATAGAACAGCAACTGGGATTCCATCTTATGGTATAACTAAGATTTCATTTTTTGCTCTACTCCAAGTACTAGACCCCTGTCTACATTCCTGTTCTTGGGCTCTGTCTTGACAAATTCTTCCAAATTTGAAAATAAGACAGAGGAAGTCATGAAAATGTAGAAGCTTGCTAAGGTGGAGATTTTGGTTAGATGGGCAGGTAGGGAGAAAGAGAAATGCACAAGGATGTGCTATAAGGAAGTCGAGGGTGGCTCTGGGGGACCTAAGGAGGAAGCAAGACTTCTCAAGGGATCAGCAAGGGCATAGTTTTATCTAACTATTCATCCTCTACCTGAATGGATAGGAAATTCCTCAGAAATTCTGGAAGAATTCCCAGGCACTAGGGAGGTGGGGTCTTGGCTGGAGAAGTAGGAAGAGAGACAGATGAGGCCATACGGCCAGCAGGACATTAGGGGTATCGGGGAACTGTGCACACAAGCACAACTGGCAGCGAATGGATGAGGACCAATGAGGCCCCGCAGATCTATGACCCACAAATCCCTGAGACTCATGGGTAACTGGTCTGATCTCAGGAGTACCATTCATTTCAGGCTGTGAGGAACCCACAAAGGACAGAGTCCTATTCAGAAAGAAAGAAAGAGAGAGTGAGAGAGAGACAGAGAGAGAGAGGGAGGTTTTTTGGTTTTGTTTGGTTTTGTTACCTAGGGAGGTTGTATTCCTTTAATTCGCCAGCACCATCTTCCTGTTCAGGTCCCTCAGAGGAGTGGTCACATGATTCTTGGTTATTAATTAACTGCAATGGAATGAGGAATAAGAGACAATACCTGAAAATAAATTCCAGAGAGAGAGATGAGTGACGCATTAAAAAAGAAAAGAAAGGGCTGGCCAAGTGGCTCAGTTGGTTAAGAGTTAGCTTAAACACGTGAGTTCTGAGCAACAGGGCCACCAGTTCGATTCCCACATGGGCCAGTGACACTGCGCCCGAGCTGAGCTGCCGCTGAGCTGCCAACAGGTGGCAGGATGGCTCAGCTGGTAAGACCATGTGCTCCTAACAATAAGACTGCCTGTTCAATGGCGGGCTACACCAGCCCACAACTAAGACTGAACTCGGCACCTTGAGCTGAGCAGCCTCCTGCATGGCTCAGTGGATACAGCGTGTGCTCTTAAAAACAAGGCTGCTGGTGTTGACTCCTGCATGGGATGGTGGCTATGCCCACCCACAACTAAGATTGAACACAGCACTTTGAGCTTAGAGGCCATGACCTGCCGATGGGCAGCCAGATGGCAACTGGTGCCCTCCACAACGAAGACTGAAGAACAACTTGGCTGGTCCCCCTCCCCAATTCCCCAACACTGTTCCCCTCCCCCAATTCCCCAATTAAAAAGAAAGAAACAAAGAAAGAAAGGACTAGATGATCTCAGGGAGAGAAAGGCCTAAGCAAGCCTTAAGCACAAACTAAAGGCTGACACCATAACAGCAAACCTAATAGAGTTGACCATTTAAAATTTTCTGTACTTCAAAAAACACCCTAACAAATCTAATATAAACTAGAGCTGTCTCATACTAGAACTATGTGTATGTATGTCTGTGTCCCTCCTCCTCACATGTACACATTAAGCTCTCAGCCTTCAGAGAGCAGGGCCCATAATATTCATATGTGGATCCCACAGTGCCTGGCCCAGCGGGGGCTCTGTAAATGTGTGATTTGAAGTGTTAAATCACACAAGTTCAGGATTCTCTCTAACTCCCTTGGATGTAGGAATGGTGAGACGTGCACCCTCCACACATGACCACCACTATCATCACTCCTCCACCTGCGCTTCCCTGCTGTGCTTCATACTGTTTGAACACCGTGACCATGTATTTGCATTCTTGGCAATTCTGTCTCAACAGGACCACTGAAGGGCCTAAATTCCCTACAAGATTGACCTAGTCTAACTATTCGGAGATTCTCAGAACTTCAGAGCTGCAGGGAACCTCCCAGGCCAGCTAGTGTTATAATCAAAACGTAGAGATGAGGAAATTGGAAATTAGAGGAGAGCTGGCACTCAAGTTCAAGTCTCCTGACACCCAAATTTGAGTTCTACTACATCACCCTTCATCCCATCCCAAAACTCGACTCCTCAAGGACCAGAGGCCCCCCTCCCACTTCTCACTCTCCCTCCTCCTCAATAAATAGCCATCCAGAAATGCTCCCTTTCAGCCCTGGTCCCCATATTCTCTAGCAGGCAGGACTCCTGTCTCCAGACTCATTTCACATTATAGGCCTCACCTACCCAGAGACACAGGAATCACTCACTCACTCGTATGCACAACAGCCTCACTCCGAAGGATCTGCCCCGCACAGAGCTTGCCTGATCTCTTCCTTGGGTTTGGTGAGGAAGTTCCTAATGGGTCCTTGAATCACTGTAAACAGGTAGAAATGATTGAGTTCCCTGAGTGCTGTATTCCCTGTGGACACTCAGGGCAGTATCCCCTCCCTGGGTAACTTCCCTTCCTATTGAACTGTGTGAACAGTAAGGGTGATCATTAAAGATGGGGAAACGAAGCTCGCGGGTTGAATGACTTGCCAAAGGCCACATGACTAGTGAGAGACCAGCTTTCTGTGTGTGAAGGAAATCCTATCCCATCACACCAGTCACTCCCTTTCAATCTGTCCTTTTATATCTACAAGTCTCCATATTCTCTAACTGCAAAATACAATCCAACTGAGAAGTTCTCTGCAATTCAGCTTTCCAATAAAAGTTTGCAGAGGAGAGATGAAAGGGGCATTTTGCTGAGTCAAGGGTCTTTAGAGACAGGAAGAAATAAAGTATTAAAAGGATGCTAGAAGGAGACTTTTAAAACATGATTACCCGTCTCTTAGGATCAGCAGGCCTCAACATCTATCTGTTTTGTGTTTCCCCCTCCAGATTCCCAGACCCTGCTTTTAACCCTTAAAGCTTGTTCCATTTCTTCTACCCAAATATAGCTCTGCCTTGCATACAACTGTAATCCCAGGACCTAGCACACTTAGGTAGGTGCTCAATAAGTATTTGTTGAATGAATAACCTTGGACAAGACGCTGCCCTCCTCTCTGGGTCTGTTTCCTCACTGGGAACACAGCTTGGATTGGACTGGTGATCTGAATCAAACACTCAGGGGTTGTAGAGTCCTTTGAGAGCCGGCGCTGGAATTCGACAGCTATTTCCAGGGCGGTCCCCTGGCTAGGGGTGGGGATCACACAGTTCTGTCAACACTAGCAGCCCGGTCCGAGCTGGCAGCTACACCGAGAGGGAGACGAGACACAAACAAAAGAGCAGCGCCGAATGATGGGAGGGGGAGGCCCAAAACGACCCCTTGAGCTGCCGCATCGCCGTTTCTGCAGCGGGCAGCCGTGGAGGAGGCCTGGCTCCCAGCCGGTGTCCCCCACCCACGCTCAGAACCCGGCCCGAACCCCCACGCCAGGCTGCACATACCCCTCACCGAAAGCGCCTGACCCACATCTTGGAACAAAGCGCAGAAGGAACTACGTCACCGATGCCCCCACTAACTCCCATCCTAACCCTCCGGCCCTTCTAGGCATCAGGAGGTTTCTGCATCTTTGTGCCGAGGTGCCTGCAGTCCTCCCGCCCCCTTGCTGCCAGCCGGGTCCTAGAGCGCTGGGACCCCGCCTCCCGCCCAGTTTTTGCGCTACTATTGGCTGGGAGGACGAAGGGGAGACTTCAGCCAATATGAAGAGGGCCTTAGAAGGGGTGGAGCCTGGGGCCGAAACTTGGGTAGGGCGGGAAGAGGAACCAATCAACTGGGCTGCCAAGATCAACTCCAACAGAAGCTCTCTGAAGTCCACCGCCTGCTCTGGCTGTTGAGTGGCAGTCATGTTTCCTTCCACAGATCCCGTGTCTTAAAGCTAGGATCAGCTACCGGTTATCCACAGCGTATAAAGATAATATGAGGGGGGGCCGGCCGAGTGGCGCGATGGTTAAGAACTCGCTTGGGATGCCAGAGGGCCCCGGTTCGGATCCCACATATGAGGGCCAGTGACACTGCCCTCTACAGCTAAGATGCTGAACAACAGTTCAACCTGGAGCTGGGCTGCCATGAGTCGCCGGCGACGGCGTAGGCTGCAGCCCCTGTGGCAGTGGGTTGCCATGGGCTACCGTGTGTAGCCAGCAGCCAGCGTGAGCGGCCAGCAGCCGCAGTGAGCGGCCGTCCAGAAGCCGGCGACTGATCTGCCTCGCCAGAGAAGAGAGCGATGATGGTGCCAACTTGGGCCAGTGAAGCGACATCCTCCACAACTAGATTGAAGAACAAAAAACGACAGCAACTTGTCTGTTCCCCTTCCCCCAACTCCCCAGCACTGTTCCTATCCCCCTAATTCCCCAATAAAAAAATCTAAAAAAAAAAAAAAAAGATAATATGAGGGGGGTGGGGTTGCCGCCGAGTGGCTCAGATGGTTAAGAGTTGGGTTGGGAGCACGAGCTCTGAGCAGTAGGGCCCCAGTTTGGTTCCCACACAGGCCAGTGATGCTGCGCCCTCTACAGCTAAGATGGTGAACAACAGCTCAACCTGGAGCTGGGCTGCCAAGAGCTACCGTGAGTGGCCTGTGGTCAGCAGCCAGCGAGAACTGCCGTGAGCTGCCATGAGCCACTGTGAGCACTGCCTCAGCCAGGAAGAGCACAATGATCACAATACCAACATGGGCCAGTGAAGCGGCATCCTCCACAACTAGACTGAAGAACAAAAGAACAGCAACTTGTCTGTTCCCCTCCCCCAATTCCCCAATAAAATCTGTTAAAAATAATTATAATTTGAGAGTGCATACTTTGTTACTGTACCGGGCTCTGTGGATACAATAGTGAAGAACTTGCACTCGCTACCTCATGAAGCTTAACTTCAAGTCAGGAGAGACAATAATGAATAGGCACAATGTAGTAGTAAATAAGGGGAGACAGAGATAGATAGATAGATAGATAGACAGACAGATAGGTGGGGCTATTTTACGGATGGCAGGAAGTGAGCATTTAGGCATGTGGGTGTCTGGGGGAAGAGTGTTTCTGATAGAGGGAACGTCAGGAAGCAGACCTTAAAGCAGGAGGGAGGGAGGGCACACATTTTGGATCATATGGGCTTTGGATGTATCCTGAATAACATCGAAGGGTTTGGGGGCAAAAAAGTGACATGATCTTACCTTTTTTCCCCTCTGCCACATGTTCAAAGATTTATTAGCTATCAGATGTGAAATGAGCCAAGAAGCCTGTTTCTATAAATTGTTAATTTCTTCCTCTCAATCCTTAGTCATTCTGACATAAACCTTGCATGAAAGTTTCACTCAATGATATAACATTTTAAATATTTTCTCTGGCTGCTCTATTGAGAAGTCTGAAGGTGAATAAGAGTAGAAGTAGAAAGATTAATAGACTACTGCAGTATTCCAGATGAGAAATGATAGTGGCACGGACTAGCTTAGAAGTGATGGAGTGGAGATGATGCAAAATGGTTCTGCATACATTTTGCAGGCACAGCCAGCATGACTTGCTAATCATTTGGATGTTGGTTAAGGGTGACTCCATAGTTACTCATCTGAATGACTAGAATAAGAATACCTTTTGGAAACTGAGTAGACTGAATGAGGTTAAGAAGAGGGATCAATAGTTTTGTTTTGGATGTTAAGATGTTTTGGGTGTTAAGATAATGATGCCAATTAAATATCCTAGAGGAAATGTCAAATGGGCAGTTGGATAGGAGACAGGTGAAGAAATCGCAGGTAGGGATGTAAATTTAGGAGGTATCACTATAGGGCAGGGTAAATAATTTAGGGAATTATTGTGAAGAAGTCATTTGACAATATGACGTTGAAGCTCATCAATCAACAAATATGTATAGAATACTTAAGTATACCAGGAGCTTTCGTATCCATCAGGCCATGTGAGTGGCACAATAACTCTGCCACATTTTCTAGAGGAGACTGAGAAACATAGATTCAGAGAAATGATAAGACCCATACAAGTTCATACCCCCAGTTGATGCTGGAAGTAGGACCAGGAGCACAGTGCTATTGCCACTACGTTAGGAACACTGAAGAAGAATATTCATGTACATTTGGACAGTTATAATTAACTTGCGTTTGCTTTTCTTTTATTTGGGGGAGGAGTCATTAATTCTGATTCAAGATGCTAAATCCACATCTGGTCTTAGGGCATAATGATAACGCATTAATATTGTAACCCCAGTTGTTCTCAAATTTTAGAGGGCATACCTGGGACATGTTAACACAAATTCCAGGGCCCTTAATCCAACTTGTTGCCTTTATCTACAGCATATATTTTTTTCTGACAAAAATCTATTCATTCAGTCCAAAATAATGTCACTGTCCAGAATCAGGGTATTTGGGGGGGGGGGTTCACGTTGCCTATATATTCAGCAGTTTCAATCTTTATCATGACATCTGTCAGCCAAAGAAATTCCAACTCCTATTTGGGTAAATGAAATCAATATCTGGTTAGTCAGATCTTACTTTATCAGCCACAATGGTGGTAACACAGCACTTCCCTTTTGGAATTCACGATCTATTTGAGGCTATGTCTCTCAGGCTATAGGAAAAGATCAAAAGACACTTCAAAATTATTCAAGTGAATAGGACTTACTACTGCAATATGTATTTATTAACAAGTTATAAAGGGCTTTCCTTGGCATTAACTAACTTAAGCCTGAGTAATTTTATGACAATATTATCCTTATTTTCTAGATAAGGAAACGAAAGCCTGAGCGCATGAAATGATTTGCTATGGTTGCACAGCAAGTCGTAGACAATTTGAAATGTGGACTGGGTCTTTTGACTACAGAGCCTATGTTCTTTTACCTATGGCCTCACTGCCTCAAACCACAGATTGCATTTCTCCCAAAGGGTATTGAGTTAAATGAGCCATCCATAATACCCTTGAACTTTTTCACACTTTATTTTGAAACTTTTTAACATACATATACTCTCTAGCTAGATTCAACAATTGTTAACATTCTGCCTCATTAGTTTTTCCTCTTCACAGACACCACACATTTTTTTTTTTAGCTGAGCCATCCTGCCACCTGTTGGCAGCTCACCGGCTGCTCAGCTCGGGCTGACTCGAACCACTGTTGCTCAGAGCTCAAACTCTTGAGCGAGCTCTTAACCAACTGAGCCACTCAGCCGGCCCTAAACACCACACATTTTATTTGTTGCTATCATTGAGCCATTTGAAAACATTTTGAAGAGATCATGTCCCTTCAACCCTAAATATTGCAGCATGCATCTCCTAAGAATAAGGACATTTTTTCTACATAACCAAAATATAATTGTCACACTTAAGAAATTTAAAAATAATTCTGCCATCAAGTGGACTATTAAATATTTTATCCATTCCATATTCCAATGTCTCCATTATTCCCTAAATATTGGGTTGTCAGAAAAGTCATGATGTATTTTTTCTATGTTTTTCGTTGCAAAAATGCCTCATGACTTTTCTGACAGCCCAATATCTTCTACAGATATCTTGTAATCAACGTTCATTCACGGCATTTGGTTGTAGTGTCGCCAAAGAGCCTCTTTTAATCTAGAACAGCTGAGCAACATTTTTTTCTTTTCATGGAATTTTGAAGAGTTACACTATAACACTATTGGTAGTATAAAATGTCTCACATTGTATAAATCACAAATTATGAATTTTTCTGGTTGTTTCATCATCCTATCCCCCTATATTTCCTATAAATTGGAAAGTAGGAATAGTGGCTTAATTAGATTCAAGTTAAATCTTTGCTTCACAGGTTGTGTTAGAACTTATTGCATTACATGCAATCCTTAATTTCATTTTTTCTTTCTTTCTTCTTTCTTTCTTTTCCTTCCTCCCTTCCTTCTTTCTTTCTTCTTTCTTTCTGATATTATGGGCTAAATTGTGTCCCCTGCAAATTCATATGTTGAATCCCCAGGTCCTCACAATGTGATTATATTTAGAGATTGAGCCTTTAAAGAGGTAATAAAGGTTAATGAAGTCATTAAGGTGGGTCTTAATCTGACTAGTGTCCTTATAAGAAGAGGAAATTAGGACACAGAGTAGCACAAAGGAAAGACCATGTGAAGATACAAGAAGGTGGACATCTACAAGCCAAGAAAAGAGGCCTCAGATGAAGTCAACCCTGCTGACACTTTGATCTGCAACTTTTAGCTCCAGAATTGTGAGAAAATTCATTTCTGTTGTAGAAACCACCCAGTCTGTGGTATTTGTTATGGTAACCCTAGCCAACTAATACACCTGACTTCCTGAGGAACAATGAATGTATTTGGTGGTGACCAACCCATGATTCCCCCAAAAGGAAGAAGGGTGCTCTAGAACCTGGAGATGCGGAGCAAGTGGCATATCAGGGGATTGCTTTGCCCTTGGTATTAGTTACAGGCCAGGGCATTCTAGCTTCATATGTGAGAGTGGGCAGGTGGAACACACCTTTACCTCTGCCCCAATACTAGATATTCATAACTCTTACTCAGGCATACTGCTCTGGACAAATCAGATGTCCCCAAGCAGATGTGCAACTTCTCTTGTTCTTGCAGATTTGGAGGAATTATCTAGTTGTTCCTGATCCTACAGTTCAAGTATCCCACATACCCAGTCTCAACGGCAGCCTTAGGGAACCTGTGAGAAGAGGTCAATTGTCTCGAGTTCCTCAAATGGTTCTCTTTTGAGTCCTTTAAAGAACAACAACTGCCTCATTGTTTCTGTGCTCCTCACTAGGACAGGTGTTGACAATGACAATGAATAGCCATAGTAAATTACAGCTTAGACTGGAGAATACAGTTGTCAGTGGCTTTAAGTTTAGCACTGGAGCAGTTGCCACAATCACCTTCTCCATACATGGCTCTTGTAATAGGCCACACACATCTCAAATCCTAGGCGCACCAGTTGTTTGGCTCCCAAGTTAGAGCTTGAGGGTCATCAGTTTTTGTTCATTGCTCAGGTAGCCTGAATACTGACTAGTGGCCTCTTCCTGACATCAGGACATGCTCTTTGACTTGCCAGGGCTGCTTCAGGTATGGTGTAATTGCAATTGTTCTGGTTGCTACTCCCCTGGAAAGCAACATAGTCTTGGTGAGGGGATATAGCACTTTTCAATCTTACTCAAGTGGGAATCAAAGTATATGATCAATGTATACAGCCTAGGGCCTGGGCATGTACTGTGACCCTGAACATGCAGCCATGGTTGCCACTCCTTATCCAGTCTTAGGGGAATATTTATACATTATCCTGTGATTACTCACATGGTACCCAAACCTTGGGTGACTGTTGGCTCTGTACATGTCCATCCACAATCCATATAGCACCTAGCGGGGTAACTGAATATCTTCTAAGTGCATCATCCGCATCCAAGACAATGCAATTTTAAGAGACTTTTGGGGGAAACCTGTTAGTATCATCATAAAATACCACCTGTATATTCATTCCTAGAAACTTTTAAATCTGTGGACTGGCCCACCTTAGGTGGAAAAGCATCGTTTTTAGTCAGCCGGGAATTCCTAACCAAGCATCACTTGAGGCGCACCCACAGGTAAGAAAAGGGGTGTGGGGCATCATACACATCTCCCCTTCTGTCTTTTCCTGTAAAGCATTCACATGCCTTACAGGGAAATCCGCACCCATCCTACTTAGCATCCACTTGGGTCAAGTACAAGGCCCTTGGCCCTGTGCATATATACAATATTAGTGGGACGACTGTTATGGTTAAGTGAGGAATAAATCTACAATGTCCTGTTCTTGGTCAAATACTTGCACCGTTAGGTGCTTGGGACCAGCTGACATCCTAACACCTTCCCTTTATCGAGCTGGGGCAAGTGTTTTACAAAGGCCCCATAAGGCTAGAACATGTTCTAATGTCAGGAGTAGAGGATTTTTTTGGGTGGGGTGGGGGGAGGGAACAGTGTGTTTTTCCATAACCCATCAGCTCCAAGTCGAGTAGTTGTTTCAATCTAGTTGTGGAGGGCGCAGCTCAGCAACCCATGGTGGGGATCAAACCGGCAACCCTGGTGTTGTAAGCACTGCACTCTAACCAGATGAGCTAACCAGCTGCCCCATAGAGGATTTGTTTTTTTTCTATAGAGCAAAAGCCACCCTGTGGGTATTCAATTTATTTCTAACAATTACAGGTTTTCATGAATGTATCCTTTCTAGCACTCCAAGACAGAAATGTCTCGCACATGGGATGGTACTCAACAACTTGTTAGCACCCAAAATCTCCTGACCTTTCTTACTGGATTTAAAAGCTGAAAGACTAGGGTTGGGGATGCAGAGTATTGCTGTGGAATCTTCTTTGTGTCTGAGCGACAAGAGGTAAGTGTTCAGCTCCTAGCACCTTTACCATCATATCTGTTAACCTGGGTCATACCCACCTCCCTGGGTATAAATTCTGACTTTAAAAAATAAACTGGGGGTTCTGTCATACTGTTTACTGATACTTTTTCTGCATTACGGATTCATGGATGGAGCAGAAACTATGTGCTAAAACGAAAAGATTTGCACTTATTTCAGGAATATTTTTCAGAAATTTGCGTAAAATAATAGTTCTGCATGAAGGATTTGCCTGCCAAAAAACAAAAGGCTTTAACCCATGTGGATTTTCTGATGTCAAACAAAAAATAAACTACAGTATAACCAAGGCGTTCCCGCTCACGAGTAGGATTTCTTGTAAGCGTAGTCACTGGTGGATGATTTTTCTACAAGGGAATGTTTCTCACACTTACCTCAAGAATAGTATCTCTTCCCAATTTTGAGTCACTGAGATAAAATAAAGTATGGGTTGCAACTAAAGGCTTTTCCACATTCAGTTCTTTTACAACACAGTTACTTGGAATTGACGGAGAACATGGACGGAGGCTCTACTGGATCCACAGTATGAAGGCAGAGGCAAAAAGAAAGCTAGATACAAAAAGCTGGCTCTAGGTGGAAGGTTTTCAACCAGATTAGCAAAACGCTGAGCTTACCCTTTACTTCTTTATTGCTGAAGTACATATCAGTAAATTTACAACTAACCTTCTAGATTCAGAGCCAAACCGACAATTTTAACAGCATCCAATTGGACTCTAAAAGGATTCAAGAAAAAAACCCACTTTCCCTATTTTGTGGCAAATATCAGGACTGGAAAGATCTCATAAGTGACTAATGGGAGAAAAAACAAATGAAATATGGGATGAATAAAAAAAGCTCTGTAACCTGATGCAGTAAAAAAAACAAAACAAAAAAACAAACAAAACAAAATAAAACAGAAAACATGAAAAAAATATATTCAACAAAAACTGGAGTTCCAAAGAGAAACAAAACAAACTAAATGTGGCAATTATGACAGAAAAATTGTAAGAAAAGCCAAAATGTGAAACATTATATATGAAAATGGAGCTCTAACTATATACACAGAAGAAAGTATATTAATTTTATAGAATAGGTAAAACTTTATGTGGCTGAGGGCCCAGTAAAAATGATTTCCAGGCATAGATCACCAAAATCTGCACAGAGGGAGAAACCTCAAAATACAACCATTAATTAAAATTTTTGCTAAAGATTTGCCCATCCCAATACCCTCCTCCCCAAGAATGCATCAGGCCCAGTTACTGTTACCCTTCAAAAAATAATGCCCATATTATGCGAACTCTTCCAGAGTAATACAAGAAAAATTTTCCAAATACATTTTGCAAAGCCTGCAAAACCTTAGTAAATTCAATCCAGTTCTGTACTTCAAAAAATTCATCACAGGGCCGGCTGAGTGGCTCAATTGGCTAAGAGCTCGCTCAAGAGTTTGAGCTCTGAGCAACAGCGGTTCGAGTCCCGGCCCGAGCTGAGCCACTACTAAGCTGCCAATAGGTGGCAGGATGGCTCTGCAAAAAAAAAAAAAAAAAAATCATCACAAACAAATGGATTTATACTAGGTATGCAAAGAGATTTCAATTATTTGAAAAGTTGTCACACACACACAAAAATGACATGACCCATAAAATTACACCAATAAATTACTTTTAAAACTTGATAGAATTTAGCAACCATCCTAATAAAAATTCTAAGTATAATTGCTAGTGTACTATGTGCCAAGCACTGTTTGAAGTGCCTTACACAAATGAATTAATATTATCCTAACAACCCTGTAAGGCAGCTCTGTATTACAGATGGAAGAACTGTGACACATGGAAGCAAAGTGACTTGTCCAGGATCACACACCTAAGGTGTGGAGTCAGGATGGAATCTAGAGGTCTAGGCACAAAATCTGTATCCTTAACTATGATACCATATTGCTTCTTCAAAAAACAGGAATAGAAGGAAACTTCATACATACAATAGAACATACATCAGAAACCAACAATGAAGTAACAGTAGTGAGACTTCCAGAAATACATGCAGAAGGTATCAATGAGGTATTTGTATGTCATATCCTATGATGAAATGCCACTTTCATATTCTGGTCTGGCTGGGGAGAGGAGATGGAGACTATACCCAATTTAAAAAAGAGTCAATAGGAAAATTGTTTTTAAAAAATTATTTATTAACAACTACTATATGAAAATTATTATCTATATGCTAAAAGAAATAGATACCACACCCAACCTAGAAGAACCTACAATAAGTTGGGATGAATGTAAACACATATGCATTAAGTTGAGAATAATTTACAAGGCAATTTAGCAACAGTTGTACATTGTAGCACCAGCTAACTCAAAGCACTGAGGTCACATGAATAGAAGTTTAAGAAGAATGAAGAAGCATTTAAAGACAATCTTCCAGAGATGAGATGGATCTGGAAGGTTCTGAAGGACACAGATTAGCAAACAGAAAGAAAAGGTTTTCTGGGTAAGGAACACAAATGATGAGTCTAGATCAGAGTAGATTAAAAAGTAAGCAGGCCACAGCCAAGAGAAAGAAAAAAGAGTCTTAGAGAACGTCTTTATGTAAATAGTGAAATAGAGGAGGTCAAACAGAATAAGGAAGATATAATCTGTCCTTGAAAACCACAGTCTGATTAGGATGCAGAACTAAGTAATAAAATATATTTTTAAATGGGAGGGAGGGAGGGAGGGAGAGAGAGAGAGAGAGGGAAGGGGAGGGAGGAAGACAGAGACAGAGAGAGAGAGAGAGAGAGAGAGAGAGAGAGAGAGAGAGCAAGCGAGCAAGCTAAGGAAGGGAAGAGAAAAGAAAGGAGGGAGGGAGGAAGGTAGGGAGGGAGGCAGGAAACAGAAACCCTACAAGTACATGAAAGGTGCAGTCCTTCCTTCCTCAGTAGTGGGAAGGGCTGCACTGTTACTCCCTCTCCCACCTCCATGACCAAGCAGACAACATTTAGGGAAAGGCCCACTTTGATTACTGGTTTCAAGAGAACAGGTTGAGCATATTTCTTATAAAGAAACCTTAATTCACAGTTCCTTGCTCTGTCTAGGGAACTTATGCCTTACGAAACTGACTGAGCCAGTCCTGAGTGCTTCTCTCCAGTGTGAGTTCGCTGGTGGTGATTAAAAGTGGAACGCTGACTGAAGGCTTTCCCACACTCA
>NW_017731368.1:4823237-4841719 GCF_001890085.2 Hipposideros armiger
TCCCACACTTGCTGCATTCATAGGGCTTTTCCCCCGTGTGGATTCTGAGATGAACTATGAGCTGAGAGGTCTGTCTGAAGGTCTTACCACACTCATTACACTCATAGGGTTTCTCTCCAGTGTGGATTCTCTGATGGCCAATGAGGTGTGAACTCCAATTGAAGGCTTTGCCACATTCATCACATTGATAGAATTTCTGTGCCTTCAGAACTCCTTGGCGTTCTGCAGGACTGGGGGACAGATCTGGATGCTCCCCAAGTTCCTCGTATTCATCACATCCATCTTTGGTGGATTTGTCTTTATCCTCACATGTTCTTTCCAAGAAACCACTTTCCAGTTGGCTCCCTTCCTCATCTGAGGGTTGTACTTCTAGCTTCTCTAAAGCATCTTCACAGGCATCGGCAGCCTCTGGCCCCCCAGGAACCACCCCATAGAGGCCTCCTGATGTCCCATCAGAAGATGGCTCTGATCCTTTAGAAATTTCCTGCTTTGGAGGTAACTCGGAACTCTCCATCCCAGTCTCCCCTGCTGCCGAGAGAAAGAAGAAAACAGCTTTTACTCAGTTCTTGTCCTATTGAGGAAACAATCATCAGAAGTCCATGCACCTGAAAAAACTTCACATTATGGGTAAGGAATGAGGTGACACAGAAGAGAAAATGAGAAACGCTCAAATTTTTCTAAATTACCAGAAACACGAAGAGGGGAAAGATGGCAGTGGTGGAGGGTAGACAAGGAGCCATCAGGACAGACAGACGCTGAGTCAGCACAGACAAGTGAGCAGGTAACTGAAAGGCTACCGACCAGATGTAAAGCATGTTTTATCTTCCAGAAGTCACTTAGATGCTATGTCTTCTTAGTAAATTACA
The DNA here is from genome assembly GCF_001890085.2 of Hipposideros armiger. Lineage (NCBI taxonomy): Eukaryota > Metazoa > Chordata > Mammalia > Chiroptera > Hipposideridae > Hipposideros > Hipposideros armiger. The sequence continues at coordinate 4,824,104 of NW_017731368.1, forward strand.
AACTCTAAGATCTTCTCCAAACATGACATTGCATGGTTCCATGATTCTCAGCAAGGTGTTGGGGAGAGCATGATGGCAAATACCTCAAATCAAATATGAGAAACAGTATGGGCAAAAATGAGAATTGAAAAAAAATTTATATTATGAAGGTTTGATTAGGAAAAAGTGTAAAATAGGAGTGCTTCTGGAATAATAGGAAAGCACCAAGATTTTGAGAAGCTATAGGTTCAGAAATGTTGGGGAAAAAACTAAAGTGGGGAACTGAGCTCGAACAGTGGGTATCCCCTAGATCCTGGAGCTCTGGGCTGGTGGGAGGCAGTACTACACTCCTATGAAAATTAAGAAGGGCATCAACAATTTGAAATATAAATCAAAATATAGCTTTGGAATCTTGATAATCTGAAATTATAAGGACTAAACAGTTGAACATGTGCTGAATTCTAGATGTTTTTAATACCAAAGCTGGGAGAAGGCCAAGCAATCACGTTTATAGCTAAACACAAAAATGTTGGTTCCTTCGAAGACATATAAACCAAGGAAACAAATCATCATGCTACTTTAGAATGTGGATGTTGCAGATTTCTGAATCCCCGACTCCTGAGACCACCCTCTATAGACAAGACTACTGTCCCAGACTTGTCAATCACAGAACCTGTCCTGACAACAGCACCTTCAAAGGCAGCTGCCCTTCTCCAGTCTTTCCTGAAGGGGAAGCTGAGGCAACCATGCCGTGTGCCAAGTACGCAGCCATCCCATGATGAAGCACGGGTGACTGGACAGAGCCAGGCACTACACCCAAGTGTACCTTTTCTGTAGATTAGACATCAGCCTCTGCTGTGGCCAGAGCCAAAGTTCTGTCCAAACTGACATGATATCTCACTGCTGAACCATCCTTGGAGTCCCTCTCTAAGGAAACTCGGATCAGGAAATAGGGCAAAGTGAAGGAAACTACAAGGAGGAGCTCGAGCTGAAATGATGCACGGAGAAGCCTGGCCACTAGGAGCCACAGCGAGCAGGAAGCATGAGGGAACAGAAAGTCTACTCAAGGAGCTATGAGGGGACCAAAGGTTCAGAGTGAAGACAAAGGGTAGCAGAGGAAGGACAAAACGGATATGCAGGGAGCAGCTGCGTTCCATCCCCGGTACGACAGCATGTGAACATTCATTTCCTTTTCTTGCTCAGGCTCTCAGGCTCCCCAGTCTCAACAGGCCCTGCTTCTCCAAGTCTGGTCTAGCCGGTCAGTTAGTTCAGGGTTTCCATTCCTTTAGCCTTATTGTAAGTAACGTAGCTCATTACTTACGATAACGTGAGTGGCTCTCTGTTCCTTACAACCACAAACTCTAACGAAACCACCCTAGCTCACTCCACAATGAAGTAAAGAGGATGCTGATAACTGTTAAAGCTGGGTGATGGGCGCAGACAGGTTTATTATACTGTTCTCTCTACTTTGTCTATGTTTCCCACTTTTCATAATAAAGGTTATAAAGAACAGGAATATAGCAAAGGAGATGTGAGGGATGCAGACGCTAAGGGATGGGGCCCAGAATCATTACCCAACGAGGCAAAGCTGCGGTACGTTTCCGGCATGATGTTCCGGTTCAGGCCTCTCTGACTCCGCGCTGGACCTTTCCACTGCTTCTCAGGATAGTCCACAGACAGGAACCCGAACGCTGCAGACCCCTAGAATGACAAGCTTCTATTGCTCAGAAACATTCCCAGTCTGAGCAACAGTCATCAGGGGTGCCAAGAACACAGGGCAAGGGCCCTGGTGGGTTAAGGGGTGGGGGAGGGACAACGGGAACGACACATCTAAAAGAACAAGCCCAGGGCAAGACAGAACCCATGAACTCAGCAGGCGGGGCCAGCTCCGGGGAAGCCACAGGAACAGTCTCAGAATGGCCAGCGCCCGGAGGTGAGCGCTACCTATTCCTGGGCCGAAGACTCAGATACTCCGGAAAGACAGACAACCAAGCTCACCTGGGGCCGGACCATCCGAAGCATAGGCGCCACCACTTGGTCTCCTAAGTGCCCCGCTTGGGGAAGGGCAGGCCCCCAGGAAGCACCATGAGCTGAGGGAGGAAAGAAAGCTATGAGTGGGACAAGGCCTGCCTTTGGCTCCTATAAGGTCTGTACCCCAGTGCGTGGATTCAAGAGAACCCAGGCAGCTGCACACACTCAGTCTCATGCCTCTTCCAGGCAGGCATTGTCCTAAGTGTGTGTGAATGTTCCGTGGAGGATGCGGTACGAGGTCCCTGGTCAAACAGAACTGGCTTCTCCCAGGCCTCGGCTTCTACCTCTCGGAGGGAAGCTATCTTCTCACCTCTCTCTCTCCCACGGCTTCCCTGGCGCCAGCCTCTCCTGACTTCCCCTCAGGTCTCTGGCCCTCCTTCCCTGGTTTCCCTTCCTTCTCCTGCCCTCTCCTTTGGTCGCCCCAGGCACTCAGGCCTCAGAGCTCCCCTGTTCTCTCTGTGAGGTCTCAACGACGGTCACAGCTCTCGTGCTGCTCTCACATTTCCTGGCTCTCTTCGCCACCTGTCACAGGCTTCCAGTCGCCTACTGGACATTCCATGTGGTGTGCCACAACTTAAGCTCAGTGTCTAAAATGCATGCTCTTAATATTTTCCTTTGCTGACTTCTCAAGTTCTGTCAGTGATCCCAGTCATTGGCCCAAATCCTCTAATTCCCCCTCTTCTCTGTTGCCCCACAGATTTTTCCTTCACAATGTCTGTCATATCTATCCCTTTCCTCTCCACTTAATCTCTCTCAAGCAATGATTGCCTCACATCTACTCTCCTACACTAGCCTCCTACTGAGGCTCCCGGCCACTGGTCTCCTGATTCGATCTACAGAGCTCACATGTACCAGAGTAATCATACTAAAATATTTTTTCTAACCCACCATTTCCTGCCCCCCAAAACCTTCCTGGCCTCACCTCTAAGGTCCTCAGGCTCCCAAATATACTCCTCGTTGACCCCACCTCAATGGTCCGAGGAGTTCCCACTAAGAGTCTTTGCTTATATCCTCTGCTCTGGCACCTGCCTCTCGTCTCTACACTTTAGTTTCTCCCCAACGTTTCACTGTCCAATCCCATTGCTACCTCCTCCATGAAGCATCCCCTACCCGCTCCAGCTCACCATTAACAATGTCACATTGCTCATTTGTGATGGCATCAAATGCCTGGGCATAGATCTCACGCATACGTATTTTATGAGGTTGCCTCTTCTTGTACTATGACTGATTCTCTGCTAATTAGATTACAAGCTCTTGGAAAGCAGCGATGGTGTCCCACCTCTCTCTGGTCCCTAACAGTGTCTTTCCCATGACATGCGCTTGACCAAAATTTGCTAAATACATGAATGATTGAAGAATAAGCCAAAGGAACAGACAAAGTCACCAGGGAAGGAAGACAGAGGGCAGGGCAATGAGGGGTTCCGATAGGGTGAAAGATGGGGAGATGAAGGAAAGGAGACTCCAGGAGAAGGGAGGCGTGGCTTCAGGCCAGAGCTGGAGAGGTGAGTACCAGAGTGCCCATTGGGGAGGTGGTGTGGCCCTGGGTCATGAGGAGGCTCAAGGTGGGCTCCAGGGACTGAACCCTCACTGAGGGGTGAGGTAGGAGGAGATTCCTCTGTTGCACCAAGGGCTGTCATCTCCTCCAAATGCATTTCCTGTTCCTGTGTTGGAGCTGAAACCTAGAGGGAAGGAAATACAATTGGGTTCAAAAGAGCATCCTTGAAAGTACAGAACCCAAAACCTCTAAGAAGCACCCCTAGAAAGAAAGCCAGGATAAAGAATAGCCAGGGTATCCTTCCAGCCCCACCAGTACAGCCAATTGGGGGAAAAACTGTCAAAGCAGGGTCTACAGCTTGCAGTTCTACTTGCCATCCTTCTGTTGACCTTGAAGACCAGATTATATACAGATTTCCACTGTATCAGCTCTTCAGACACAAAACCATCCAGAAAAAGGACCCAGGAGAGCAATTCAGTACACTCCCTAGGGCCTTAGCCAGCAGAAAAGACCAATCAGAAGTACCAGGGAAATAAAAAATGATTTGTCTGCCTGTAGGTGCACAAATAATGCTTCTGAGGCTGACATTAAAGCAACATCCCAGAACAGTGGCTGACAAACCTCAAGGGCTTTTCCAATTTCTCTCAGCATGTCTCCTCTTCAGAGAAGCCATACCTGACCACACTGACAAAAGCAAGGATAGTCACTTTCTCAAATTATCGGATTATATTTTCTATAGCAAGCATTAATCTTCTTTTTTTAAGATTTTATTGGGAAATTGGGGGAGGGGAACAGCTTTGGGGAATTGGGGGAGGGGAACAGACAAGTCCTTTTGTTCTTCAGTCTAGTTGTGGAGGACGTCACTCCACTGGCCCATGTTGGTATTATCATTGCGCTCTTCCCAGATGAGGCAGATTGGTCGCCGGCCTCGGGACGGCCGCTCACTGCAGCTGCCAGCCACTCATGGTAGCTTACGGCAGTCCACTGCAGCTCCACAGCAGCCTACGCCAACGCCGGTGACTCACGACAGCCCAGCTCCAGGTTGAGCTGATGTTCAGCATCTTAGCTGTAGAGGGCAGTGTCACTGACCCTTATGTGGGATCCGAACCAGGGACCTGCTGCTCAGAGCAGGCGTACCAAGCCAACTCCTAACCAACGTGCACTCGGCCAGCTCAAGCATTAATCTTTATATTATCTGATTCATACTTTTATTGTCTATTTCTTCCCCAATGATATATAAGCTTTTTGAGGGTAAGAGATTTGTCTTGATCACTAGCTCCTAGAACTATGTTTGGCCCAACACTGGTGCTCAATTGATGTTTGCTAACTGACATCCTCTCGATATTTTGCTGAAAGTTTTTAGGGTTGTCCGCAAATTGAGTTATCAATATGTACTACCTCTCCCCAATAATTTATATTAAAAAAGTAAAATAAGATCAGATAACTCCAATCTTTAGAGACCCTGAGAATACCTGAGAGCACAGATCTTTTCTTTCTAATTGTTGCTTACTGTCATCAAACTAGCTCCTCACAAGCTCATGGTTAATATTTTTACTGGCATTTGGAGCAGAAAACCTAAAACATTATCTAAATAAATCACATTTATAAACTCACTTGCTCTGGCATGTACACAGTATAACATAATATAAAAATAGCTGCTCCTTCAAGAAACCATGCTGGATTTGCCTGACTGGGTTACAGCTGCTGAGATGGAAGGGGCCTCACTCCTTTAGTGTATATCTCTCCAATGTAGTGTAGGACCAGTAAATTCCTAGGGTCTGGGGTTCCCCGCTTTTCCACTGGACAGTTCTTATAAATGGGAGTTACAGTTCTCAAACACAGCAGCTGTGGGCACTGGCAAAAAATAGAACTTAACTGCACTGTGACAACACAACCCTGTAATTCACCAGCAATTAAATCCTGGTTCAGTTCCTCTTCATTATCTAGGACGCACAGGTTTTCTTTCCTCACAGGCATGAAATCCTTATTCCAATTTTCAATCTAAGATGGCATTCCACAGCCAGTCATTAGGGGAAAGCTAGGGGCTTAGAACCCAAGAAGCTGGAAAATCCTGGTTCCCATACTTGGTGGTAACTCAGCAATATCCTAACACTTTGGTCAAGTCTCGTGGACAAAGGGAATGCTTCTTAGCTCTGTAATCCTAGATGACTCGATTAACTATTCTGTGCTCCCGTTACTTTGTCAAATGAAGATAATGATTACTATTTGTGTATTTTGTAAGCCTGCAAGGAGCAGAAATAAGATACAGGGTATAAAAGCATTTTGTAGGTTGCATGATTCTGCAGTCCAGCGGGGATTACTCTACAACCCTCTCCAGCCCCAGTGTGCACACATTACTCCTGCCAAGCAGACTAACTTTGATCTGCCCTCATATTCCTCAATCTCCTGGCAAACTGCCATGAATAAGCTTGTTTATTCATTTAGTCATTTAGCCATAAATACATTTTATGCGCCCATCCTAGGAGAGAGTCCTGTTCTCATGTCTTCATGTCAGAAAACTGAAGCTAACAATAGTGGCAGAATAAGAAACTGAGGCCCCCACTCCTAGGCTGGAGCCATGAGTGTTCAGCTGCCCTGATGGTCAGCTATTAGTCTCTTGGGTTTGTGGCTCAGTCACTTTTTTTCTGACACTCCCTGGATAAAAAAGACTGAGTTTTAATGGAGAGAGCACTCTGTTCTGCTTAAGCAAAAGAAGGTAGGAAATGGGAAAAATTTTTTTCTACCTTCCTCATTAAATGGCACTCTGAATACTTCTTCACCACCTGTCTTTGCCCATGGTTGGGGCTAGTTGCTCTGTAGTCCTTAGCAATAGCTGATTTGTTCCTGTGTGTTTACTTGTTTACTATTTCACAAAGCGATTCACAAGGAAATAATGGTTGACGATGGATTTGGTAACTCCAAATGGGCACTGGCTAGTACACCTGGAAAAAGGTGTAGCCCTAGGATGCCAATCAACTGGACTGATTCCCTAGATATGTAATCATTTTTTTAAAAAGAACTGAATAAAATTGGGTGATGAGTACTTGGGAAATTTCATATACTGGTTTTCCCTGGTAAAGTACAAAAAAGTAAACTTAGAGGGGACCCTAATCCACCCAGCTCAGTTACAATGGAGCACTTTGACACATCTGGAGGATACGTCTTATCCATGGTGTGATAGTTTTCATTGGAGTCAATTTGGCACTAACCTGGGTGTTGCTGTGAAGGTATGTTGTATATGTGATTGAAGTCCATAATCAGTTTAATTTAAGTAAAGGAGATTATCCTAGATAATCTGGATCAGACTGATTCAACCAGTTGCAAGACCTAAAAATCAGAGCTGAGGGTTCCATGAAGAAATTCTGCCTGTGGACAGCAACTTCGGCCTGTGCCTGAGAGTTCCAGCCAGCCCTTCCCGACGGCCTGCCCTACTGATTTCAGAGTTGCCAGGTTTCCCACTGTTATCACTCTCCAACGTTTCCTCTCATTTGAGTTACCTTGCTTTACATTTCAGAGAGCTCAGGGAACTAGGAAAAACTGAATTTGGAATCAAAGAGGCAAAAAGACCCCAGTGGGGTCTGGAAAGCTAGAAAAGGAATACATGATTATGAGGCCCCAAAACGTTACTTCTCACAAGTAATCTATGAGGCAGGAAAAGAGAGAATTGACTCTGAGAAGTCCAAGGAAGTGAGTAATAAGAACTTCTCAAATGAGGGCCCATGTGATCAGCATACCCAAAGGTTTACCTCTCCTGCCATGCTCCCCCAACCCAACCAGTTGCAGATCCTCTACCAGCCAGGAGTGCAGTGTGGATCTCCAGGCTGAAGCTGGGCTCATGAAAGACTATTTCATAAAGTGATCCACAGAGCTTGGCTGTGAATTGCATTTTTGTTTATGGCTTGGAGCACAAAACTATTTCCCCTTTATCCATGAAACTGGCTCAGAATCCTAAGGGCAAACCAGCTTAAAATGAAGAATGCCTATTCCCAGGCTAACCTTAGCGCTACAGAATGGTTCTAGATGCCATTCTAGATTCAGTGCTCACCTCTCCTGGTCCACTGAGATGTCTCTGGAAATCCTCCACCACAGCCACGGCTTCCTCGCCACTCTCAGGGTGATGCAGCTGCACCCAGGTCCGGAGCTCCCCAGGCAGGATGCTCAGGAACTGCTCCAGCACCAGCAGCTCCAGGATCTGCTCCTTGGTGTGCACGTCTGGCATCAGCCACCAGTGACAGAGCTCCCGGAGCCGGCTCAGCGCCTCCTGTGGCCCAGACATCTCATGGTAACATAACTGCCTAAAGTGTAGCCGGAAAATTTCACAGACAGGAGGGTGGTTCTTTTGGAGACTGCAGCCCTGCCCCCAGGTCTGGCTCCCTGGCTCCTGCTTCACGGTCAGGCGCCTCTCCTGCTTCTGGAAAACGGTTGCCCTGGGGATGAGGCCTAACGTTCCCCTGCCTTGGGTGGCCATTGTGACCCCAAAGAGAAGCTTGTTCCAGCAGCAGTTTGTTTGATTAAAAGCAGTTTGTCCGATAATGGTCTGTAATTCAGGTCTCAGGAGCTGTTTTCCAGAGTCGGGGGTGTGGGGTGATGGGAGTGTGACCTACAGAAACATCAAGAGAGAAGTCAAAGGCCCTGAAGTGTTCAGCCCCAGACTGACGACAGAACCTGCACAGTTAAAAAGCAAAGCTCCAGAAAAAAAAAGAGCACAACCAGCGCAGTTTCTCTAAGTAACTCTCCAAGTGACTTCTCTTCTTAAATTTTAAGTGGCTCTCATAACCTACAGGATAAAACCTAAATATCCATGCCTAGCTTTCACAGCCCTCCACAACCTGGCCTTAGGCCTCTGTTCTAGCCATAACCCCTATCACTCTCCCCAAGTATCCAGGTTAGAACGACAGCAATGATCTCCACATGTGGGATATGCAAGATGATCCAAAGGGTGCATAATACTAAATTGTCACTTAACTCCCATTTAGTGTATGTTTTATAATGTGCATTAAATTTATAAAAATAGTACAAACTTGGGCCGGCCGAGTGGCTCAGTTGGTTAAGAACTCGCTCAAGAGTCTGAGCTCTGAGCAACAGCAGTTCACGTCCAGCCCGAGCGGAGCAGCCGCTGAGCTGCCAACAGGTAGCAGGATGGCTCAGCTAAAAAATAAAAAATAAAAAAAAAATATATATATATATATATACAGTACAAACTTTAATTTACAAATCAACCTATGTTGCAAGTGCAGGCTTAACACTCTTCTACTCTTCTCTATTGTGACAGAGGTGCACAACAAAGTCTGGGACTAAAGCTCTAGAGACAAGGCTAGAATATTCTTTCCCTGTTTGGATTTTTCTTCTTCCTTTAAACTTCTAACTCCTACTCATCTGTCAAGACCCAGACAAATGCCATTTTCTCTTGAAGGCTTTCTTGACTGCCCCATGCAGGAAGAGAGCTGGTAAACTCCTTTGTACCTCTCACTGTAACACTGTATTTTACCTAGTTGATACACAACTCCCCACTCACATCCTCCAAACAGCTGCCACCAAAGGAAAGGAACCTGATGGAGTCAGAAGCCAGACCTTTTCTACTCAACCCAGCGTCCTTAGAAAGCCTTTCTGATCTCTCTAGGCTTTAAGTGTGGCTATCGTCTCAGGGAGCCCACAGTATCTTTTTCATTCAAACCTCTACTAGAGCACTTCTCACACCGTGCTTGTGGTTGACATAGCTGCTGTCTCTCCACTTTCTGGGAGGACTCAAAGGGCAGGGCTGTTTCCCAGTCATCTGTGTACATATGTGTGTACACTGCATACAGAAACATCTGGCAAATGAATGAATGTGGTTCACTTGACTGATACTGAACTGGGGGAAAAGTTTTATTCAGTTTATATATGGTAAAAATCAGCACCTGAGTGGTAGCTAGCGCATCTGTGCTAAGCTTCCAATTCACCATGCACCTTAGTACCCTGCGCAAGTTACTTCTAAGTCTTGATTTCTTTAAAAAGGCAAAGGTGGACTTAAAAATAATCTGTAAACTCTGCTCTGAGTTGCCAAACGTACAAGAAATTCCGTCCTACCTACTTCCTCTGCTGCTTCCAATGCTCAGCAGCTTATCTCATCTGGATTTTTGCGTCTCCAAGTCACACTCCACTTTTGAAATTCCGACAGCGCCTGACCCACTTCTGATGTTTTCCTATTGTATCCTAGTGCAAGGCCGGGAAAACATCTCATCTCCATTTCGCGTTCGACCAGGTTTCCGGCTCACCTGGCCACATCCGCCCAGTTCATCGCTGTACCCGCAGGTGCCAGGCTCCGTGCCAGGCACGGCTGGTCAGGGGAATGGGTCACAGAGGAGTCGCTGCATCCGGCGGCTTCTGAGCATCCCAGGGACCGCGCCGCTGGCCGCGGGGGGCGACGCGCGGGCCAGGCCAGGGTCGCTGCCTTGGGCTGTGGGCGGCTGTTGTGGCTCCAGCCTCGCGACCCCAGCTCCGACCGCGCCTCCCTCCCCGTCACCGATGCGCTCACTGAGGTACCGCGGCGGCGACGTCCGGGCGCCGGTCACCACCCCGGCCCGCGGAAACGAAAACAATGGCCGAGTCGGAAGTGAGAGAAGCCCCAGAAGCCCCACTTCCGGCCGCCAGGATCCCGGAAGTCTGGGTCTCCAAGGTGGGCGCGCGCGCCCCCACCCCCGCCCCCGGGCGAGCAGGCGGCACCCTGGTCGCCATGACAACTCGCTCCGGGGCGGGAGTGGGGGCGGGGCCTCAGCTGAGGCCTCCGGCTCTTGGACCATTCAAGGCCTGGGCAACCGGACGCTCTCCGTCTCTGCCCTTTCCCCTCTGGGTAACCTCGGGGAAGACAGCCTGTTCTTTCATCTGAAAAAATGCAGAGCATAGCGTGTGCCCCACGGGGCTATGAGCGCTGACATGGGTAACAGACACACCTACATAGCAAAAGGCCTGGCATATCCTAAGCATTCCGTCAGATGTTATTAAACGATGTGTGATGCCCAGGGCATCGTCACCCAAAATGAGTCTCAATGAAGTGAGCGACAGGCATCTCCATCTTACTGATGAAGAAACAGGCCCAAAGACTGTGATCTTTTTGGTCCATAGATGTGATTAATCTTTCCCTAAAACAGCACCAGCACTCTGCTGTCCAAGGAGAGGCGCCAAGAGAGGGCCAAGGAGCTAATCAAAAATGGGAAGAGATGGGGACAACATCATGTAGATGCAGCTGTCTAGTCTGGTATCGGAGAGGTAAGTGTTACCCAGGTGAAGTATGATTTGCACACAGAAGTAGGATGTGAGCAGGTCCTTGCTGCTAACATGACTGAGCAGGCCCTAGAAGCACAACCTTTCCGTTTAATAGCCACGGGTGAAGGGTAAAGGATGAGAGGAACCACTTTCCAATGGAGTGAACTGTATTTTATGTATCTCATTGTAGCACAGCAGGTAGGACCTTAGGGATCCAAAGTAACAGTTTGCTGGGCTGTCCAGGGACCAGCAATATCCCGAGTGTTCCGGGCCTACTTCTGGACCTGGCATGTGTCACTCATGTCTCTGCACAAGCCAGGACAGAAACAAAGGCATCAGAAGACCGCAGCAGAGTCTTCACAGGCTTAAAGGAGATCTCTTAGACCAGTCTTTACCCACTGAGCCTAATGAGTGACTTTCTGATACCAAGGTAGCCCTCTACATTTGGAAACCTCACAGAGAGGTTCTGACTCTCTGGTTCTAGCCTCTGCCTCACATTGCCATTGAGTGTGGTCTATTGGTCCATTAAGGCCTCAGAGACTCAGGGTTCTTGAGCAAGAAATCTCTCAAGGCCAAGTCCGTCAGCTCTGGTTTTCAGGTTTCCCTGACCGTGTGTAGTCCCACAGCTCTGGCTGCCTAGTATGTAGAAGACACAAGGATCTGGAAAACAAGGTTGAGTTCTTTTATTCCTTAGAACTGTTTTATCCTCAGGTGGTTGGCTTCATTATCTGTAATGTCCAGGTTCATCCAGGCATTGTGTCTAAACTTCGTAGGTACCTCCGTGGCCAGCACTGTGGGTCTTATCTACAATGACTAGGCTGGGTCCCAGTGGTGGGGACATGCCCCACGATGCCTCCCACATAGCACCTTGGGACACCTGCACTTGGGACAAAGACAATCCCAGAAGGCCTGAGAGTACACTACCCTGACCTCTCTTAGAAACCATTACACTAGCCTTGGTATGAAAGCTAACAGAACAGGTAACCCAAATTCTACAATATGTGCCTAAAACAGAACTCACCATCTACCCCCCAACCTGAAGCTTCACCTATGTTCCCATCACTGTAAAAGGCACTATCATTCACCCAGGGGGCCCAAACTAGAACCCAGGATGTCATGCCATGGGCTGGGTGTCTATAGGCAAGTTACCGAGCCTCTCTGTGCTGAAGTTTTCTCCTCTGTAAAATAAGGATAATAATAGCACCTAAATCATAGAGTTGATATGAGCATTGGGTGAGATAATATATACAAAGGACTTAGAATGGTGCCTAGCACATTGTAGGTATTATAGGTGTTTTTTAGTATTATGTTCCCTCCCAATTCTTCATCCCCTGTATCAGATTATTGCCAAGTCCTGTCAAGTCTGTGTCTTCTTGGTACATAACAAAACAACAACAGAAAATAACTACACAACTTATGCTGCTCTGCATCACATTGTTCCCTACCTTGTGTTAAGTCCTGCCCAAGGTGAGGGTACCTGTGAGAAGGGTGTTCCTAAGGGCCTTTTGGATTTAAGGAGACCACAGAGAGAGGAGCATAGGCAGGTCTGGAGATTCTCTGCCCCCAAACTGCTCAGACCTTCTCATATCATCTATGTGGACAATCCCCTTTTCAGCAGCCAGGACACTCTTACACATCCTGAGAATAAGGTGGGGTCCTAGAATCCACTCCTACCCCCATAGTTGTAATGTGGGCAGGAACCCCACCTACTGTGCTTGAATTGGAGTAGATGGGGCTCACGCCCTAGCTAGGATAGCAGAGACTCTCCTATCACCTTGCAAACTTCTACTTGTCCTTCAAGACTTAGCTGAGAAATCTCCTTCTCTAGGAAGTCTTCCATGTACCAATGTCCCCACCTGGATTAGATAGATACTCCTTCCTTTGTGCTCCTGTGGTGGCCTGCCATGTGCTTCTCATGGCCCGTATTTGTCACAATGCATTAACATTGTTTACTTGTCAACCTCCCCCACTGTACAGTAAGCCCGATGGGGCTGACATCGTGTCTCTGGTTCACAATTCAGTCCTCAGACACTAACTCCAAGCTTGCTGGTTTTAGTAGCTAGCTGTCTTCTTGGCTAGAAGAAAAGGTCAGGCCATCTTTGCTTCCCTGGTGTCCAGCCCAGAGCCTGGCCTAACCTCTAAGCAATGTATCCTTGATCCAGGTTGCTCTGGAAGGCTTTTTAATCAGGGAAGGAAACTAATCAGTCTGAGTTGTAGAAAGTTGCCTGTGATTACCAGCTATACCGAAGAGCTTGGGGGAAAAGAGGCAGGGGCCTTCCTTATATCTGCTTATCTGCTTTGCAATCCCAGTGTCTGTGTAAGACAGGGTCATTAGCATTTTCAGGTGATGATTTTGAGGCTTGACAAACGTCCTGCTAGCTCGGTAACATTTTACTGGCTGGAAAGGGGGAGGAAGGCTTTGAATTTGGGTCCATAGACTTTCCCTCCACCTCTTCTTTCTATTGCAAGATGCTGTCCCCCTCTGACCCTGATTCATTCCTGTTTTTTAACTTCTCTCAAATTTCTTCCTTCTAATGGTATGCCAGTCTCTGTTACCAGCATGGGGAGGGTAAGTGATGGTCACAAAATGTGGCCTCATGGTAGACCGGGGGAGCAGAAGGGTTCTCTTCAACTTAAACAGCCATAATGTGGCTAGTGGCTACCATATTGCACAGCCACAGCTCTATAATAAAGGAAGACAAGGAGAAAAGGGGGTGGAAAAGTTGTTGGGTGAGCCAACCTAGAGTATCTGCCACAGGACTACACTTACTTTCTTGAACTTCCCTGCTACCTTGACTTCAGTGATAACATATTCTCAGTTCTACTTCTTTGACACACCTTTTTTGGGTATATAGCATCAATTACTGGGCTCTCAATGTGAACCAAACTCTTCCTCCATCCACCCTTCAAATGTCAGTGTTCCCCAAGATTGTCCTGACATTTTCATCTCACTTTTCACACTTTCCCTCTCTGGGTGAGTTCATCTACACATTGTTTCTCCTAACTCCCACAAGCTGATGACTTCCAAATCTGAATACCTACTACTATAAGAGCTCCAGCTTCATACATCTGTCTCCCTATTTGTCTCTACATAAATGTCTCACAGGCACCCCAAACTCAACATGTCTCAAGTTGAACAGTTACCAATGAAACAAATATTCATTTTGCAACCATTGAATACCAGGCAGTGGGTTAGGTGTGAGGGATAAAGACACAAATAGGATAGACATGGGTCCATTTGGTCCCTATGGTTTAGCAGGTGTAATAGGTAGATTTTCTCTACTGAACTAGCTTTAACTGTTTGTTTTGTTCCATTCATTCTCACCCAAGTGCAAGTTTTTTTGTTTTGTTTTGTTTTTTTCCTTTCACGTTGCTATCCCTCTAGATCAGCAGCTCTCAAACTCTTTAGTCTCAGGAACCTATGACACTCTTAAAAATTCATCAGGACCCCAAAGAGCTTTTGTTTGTGTGATTATATCTCTTGAAATTTACTTATTAGGAATAAAACTGAGACACTTTTTAAAAAAAAAAGATTTTATTGGGAAATTGGGGGAGGGGAACAGCATTGGGGAATCGGGGAAGGGGAACAGACAAGTTGTCCTTTTGTTCTTCAGTCTAATTGTGGAGGACGTTGCTTCATTGGCCCATGTAGGCATTGTGATCATTGCGCTCTTCCCAAGTGAGGCAGATTGGTTGCCGGCTTCTGGACGGCCCCTCACAGTGGCTCTTGGCAGCTCATACCAGCTGCCGGCCACTCATGCTGCCTGCTGGCCACCCAGGGTAGCTTATGGCAGCCCACTGCAGCAGGGGCTGCAGACTACGCCGTCGCCGGCGACCCAAGGCAGCCCAGCTCCAGATTGAGCTGTTGTTCACCATCTTAGATGCAGAGGGCAGTGTTGCTGGCCCTCATATGTGGGATCCGAACCGGGGCCCTGCTTCTCAGAGCTGGTGTCCCAAGCCAGCTCTTAACCAACACACCACTCGGCCGGCCCAAACTGAGACACTTTCAATATATTTATTTAGAAGTAAGAATAAACCCATTACATGTTAACATTTACATTATTTACAAGATATTTTTATGAAAAATAACTTTTCCAAAATGAAAAGTTCTCTCTGGTAACAACTTTTTCTGTTGCAGCCCCCCTATCTAAAGAGGAGGTAAAAAGCTCTTCCAGATTCTGCTGCACCTTAACCACCTCCACCTCAAAACAGTCCACATGCCAAAGTGGCACATTGGGGTGGCATATTGTCTCCTCTTCATTCCTTTTTATCAGTATCTAGTGTTCCATTTTGTACCTTTTAAATGGTTAACTTTGGAGTCTGTTTTGGCACATCTTAATATTTCACCAGCTTTTCTTGTTGTTAGAATTTGTTTGGTATATCTTTTTCCATCCTTTTTTTTTTTTTCAACCTTTTCTATTGTCATGGTTTAAGGTGTGTCTCCTATAAATCTCTCTCTCCCTCCCTCCCTTTTAGTAAGAGAACATAATGTTTTACATAAAGATTAGCTGGTAGCTGTAAAAAAAATAACAGAAACCTCATTTCAAATGAAGTAGGAAGGCCAGAAGGAGGGGCTCTCATGCCTTAAGGCCATCACAAAGCACAACACGGGGAAACTCTTTATTTGTAATAGTCCTTCCCAACTTCCTTTTCCCGTCTATAAAAGAGCTTCCTCTTGTCTGTTTTAGCAGATTTGCATGTGGCTCATCATGGTTGCATGTCCCAGATTGCAATTACTTGCTGTTCTGATAAACCCGTTTTTGCTGGATAAATATCTGGATGACTTTAGTCAACACAGCCTTGGACTCTGTGCCTAAGCCATTAGCTGTGTCCTGACAGTGTCATTTATACCCCATGCATTCTCTCCTGTATTCCTCCTTTCCTGTTCTTTGGTACAGTAAAAATTGAGGGGGAAAACTGAAAACAGGGAGGCTTACTAGGAAGTTAGTGCCATAGGGTAAATACCCCTATGAGACAATTACTGTCTGAAATGGGGTGGTGGAAAGCAAAGGGAGGATGTGAGAGACTTTCTCAAGGAATAATCCGTGGAAGGGAGAGGGGGAATTACAGCTGCGGGAGTAGCTGTGAGAATGCCAGACATCTGAACTGTGGTGTGAGGAAAGAGTTGATTTTATAGGAGAAAAAAAAAAGGTGAATTTTGGACATTAAACTTATGGTGCTGAAGGAGATTCAAGTGAAATATCCAGCAAGCAATGAAAAGGAAAAGCATGGGGGAGAGAGTCTGAGCTCCCGTTTTTCAGAGGTCTCTGTGAGTATAAATATAAAGTCAATGTCTCACTTCACACTGTGCCAAATCCACTAAAATGAAATGGGCCAGCAAACATATTTTTACCTAGCCAAGTTAAATATTAAAAATACTCGAGAAAAATATGTCACACACTATATTACAAGAGAGGCAGGAGTAGCTGAAGCCCTGTACCAAGTCAGAACAGAAGAACATGTGATGAATCAGAATCTTTTTAGCAAGGTCCCGTGTGATTTGTATGTACCTTAAAGTCTGAAAAGCATTGGTCTGGGGGGAGCCTTTTGTTTACAATTTCTGCTCCATCTTTAGGAGCCCTGCAGTCCCAAGGAGGAGAACTTGGGAAGCAAAAGGCACATATGAGGTTAAGGCCTTCTACCCAATGTCAATGATCAGGTCAGGTCATGCTGACAGCTGTGGACTCTAAAATCTAAGGACAATTTGGGTAAAGCAGATATTTGCACAGCCCCATCCTCCAATCAGACTGTATCCAGCCTTCCTGGGACAAATAGAGGAGGCGCTTATTAACCTTTTTTAAGAAATGAATTTGGAGCCTCTCACAGGGGACAAAACAAGTTTAGGCCAGTGCTTCTCAACTCTAATGCTCAGAGGGACCTCTTGGGGAGCTTTATAAAAATCCAATGCCTGGGTTTATGTTGATGAAGGTGACTTTTACAAATAACCTAAGGATGGAGGGCTGGTTGCCAATAGGAGCCAACCGTGTCCTTCGAGGACTGGAACTTTCCATTCCACCCTCTAATTTCCAGGGAGGGGAGGGGCTTGAGGTTGAATCACTTGTCCATGACTAAGTAATGACGCCTCCATAAAATCCCAAAAGGACAGCTTTTAGGACCCCTCCCCCCTTTTTTGGAGACCTTCCTTGTTGTGGAACCAGAACACTTCCATTTGCCACTGTGTGGGACCCCAAGCTCCACAAGGACAGAAACTCCTTTGTTTGGGACCTTGCTCTATGTATCTCTTCATCTGGCTATTGATTTGTATCCTTTAATAGCCTTTGAATAAATTGGTAATCTAGTGAGTAAATAGGTTTTCTTGAGTTCTGTGAGCTATTATAGCAAATTAATCAAGACAGAGGAGGGAATCACGGGGCTCTGATTTGTAGTCAGTTGGTCAGAAGCACAGGAACCACCTGGACTTGCAGCTCGCATCTGAAGTGGAGGGTGGTCTTATGGGACTGAGCCCTTTACCTGCAGATTCTGATTCTATCTCTGCATAAATAGTGCCAGAATTGAGATGAATTCTTGGATTCAGAATTACTTGTTGGTGTGGGAAAGCCTCCACATACATATTGGAACTGGGTCCAGGAACCCTTTTCATCTATCTTTGAACATGCTCAGTTATTTTTTTATTCTTTTCTGGAACTCTTAATAGACTCCTTCTAATTCCTTACTCTATGTCTCTTAAAATCACTTTCATATTTTCAAATTTCTACATCTCTGGACAGGAGGGTTTGTTTCAGGTAATCTAATATGCAAAATTTCTTGAAACAGAAATCCTGCCCCACCAGTGTGGACTGGTCTAGGGACGGGCATGCAACCTCAATGGGTCAATCAAAACTTTTTCCTGAATATTTGTTTTTGTTTTT
>NW_017731368.1:4845372-4847278 GCF_001890085.2 Hipposideros armiger
CCAGTGAATTACATTCACAGGTCTTTGCTACACAAAGCCTGGTACAGGAACACAGCATGGGAACTGCTGAGATTTTGTCAGAAATGCCCTTTGGCCCCCTCCCGAGACCTCCGGAATTAGAATCTGCAGTTTAACCAGTTAAACCAGTTTCACTCCACGTGATTTGTACTCATATGCATTATTCAAGTTGGAGATGCTCTGCCTTGAACTCATGTCAAGCAAACTAGCCCAATGTGAAAGAATAGGCCTCCCGATAGGAGGGGAGAAACCTCATTGCTACCATGCTGGTGCTGAGGCTCTCAGAGAATTCAGCTATTTGCAAAAGTGGGCTAAGCTTAAAGAAGCTGTTCAATACTTCAAAACAAAGCTGCACTCCTAGCGGCTACTCCTGCAGCTTTGCAAATACTGGTGGGGGCGATCTGATAGATCTGTTTGAGCACACCAATCTCGATGCTATACACGTTAGCTGCCTTCACGTTGAGAAACATCCAGTATGCACACCCCAAACATAGAGAACCTGCTCAAGCTCGACTGTGATGGGAAAATTTTGTTCAAAATCAGATAAAACTCAAAACTCTTTCCTATGAGCGGTTATGAACATTCACACCCCCCACCTCCTGAGTCAAATGACTTAAGAACATTATTTCAAAAGGAAAGTAATGGACATATTAGGCATAGAGAAGCAGTTCCCATTTTCGTTTTGGGTTATGTTGGATATTTTCCAGTTGCCCCTGTTGACCTGTTGTCCAAACCTATAGAGAATTTTTGTAATTTATTTGAGCCAAACTGACGACTGGGAGCAAGAGCTCAAATTCTCTAGAAAATAATACTTTTGCAATTTCTTTTATGTATTTGAAATTAAGGAGGGAATGTAAGGAAGATTACATGAGGGCTGGAGAAAGTAAAGTGGGGATTGGATTAAAGATTACATGCTTTCTTAAGGGTGGCTATGCTTTCCAGAAGTATTACTTCTGGCATCTCAAAGGTGTGTTAGACTGGATGCACAAGTGCCAAGAACAATCAATGGTCAGGGCTTGCTTAAAAACTTTTCACTAAAGAAGTTATATGCCTGGGGCGTGACTACTCACCATGACCTGCCCTTTTAGGAATGTTTGATCAGATCCCCCTGTGAGGTTGCTTTCCATCGAAGCCCCTTCCGTCCACACACTGCATATTCACTCTCGGTTCTTCTCAACCGTGCTCTGAGACTTGGGAGGCTAACCTTGGACTGTCCACCAGCTTCCAGTTGGGTCCAGCTAGTGGCAGGCCCTGGCAGGAGATCAGGAGAGTCAGGTTCATGGTACTTATTCCCCTGGTGTAACCAAGCAGAGTTCATCCACCCAGCGCTGGGTGGATTGAGAGTCATGAGTGACCCCTTAATAGCTCCTCCCAGCCAGAACCCATCAGCTAGATCTTACTGGTCCCTATTTTGACCCCTGGCTTTGGATCCTAGTCTTCGCTGGGCGTAGGGAGGACCCAAGGGCAATACTGCACACACAAATTGGGAGGAAGTGGGAAAACAGGCCAAGGCTGATAGAGCTGTGGAACTCGAATGGGCATGGGAGAACGGAGGGCAGGCGTCCAGCGGGGGAGGTGGGGCGTGTTGGGGACAAGCCCCGGGTGATCCAGGGACTGGCCTGCACTGCACTGGAACCCGGGACAAGCCAAGACGTTGGCCCTCCAAGGTTCCTAGAGAGGCCGCCGAGGCCCCGGGAGGAAACGCGCGTGCGCAACCGGGTCGGGTGGAGAGACGGGCGCGAAGCGGACGGTGCAACTGGAGGTCTGACCGTCGGGGCCTCGGGAGTGGGTGAGTAGTCCTGCGGGGCGCCGGGGGTGGGTGGGTCGGGGCAGGGTTGCGGAAGGGCGGCGACAGCGATCCTAGCCCTATCCCCTCCATTTTGGAGTG
>NW_017731368.1:4847384-4849959 GCF_001890085.2 Hipposideros armiger
AACAATTTCTTATCGCACAGTTTCTGTGAGCCAGGCATTCAGGAGCAGTTTAGCTGTGTTATTCTGGGTTAAGGTCTTTTCTGAGATTGTAGTCATGATGTTGGCCAGGGTTGTAATCATCTGAAGGCTTGACTGGGGCTGGAGGAGCCACTTCCAAGATGACTCATCCACATGACTATTGAGAAGAAGCCTGAGTTGTTCACTAGCTGTTGGGAAGAGGTCTCAGTTTCTCACCATGTGGGCCTTCCATAAGGCTGCTCAAGTGTTCTCAAGACATGGCAGCTAGTTTCCCTCAATGTAAGTGGTTTCAGAAAGACAGAGAGCAAAGAGGAAGCCACAGGCCTTTTTATGACTTAGTCTTAGAAGTGACACATCATCACTTCTGCCTTATTCTATTTATAAGAAGCAAGTCGCTAAATCCAGCCCACATTCAAGCAGAGGGAAATTAAGCTCCATCTCTTGAAGAAAGGAGTAGCAAAGAATTGTGGGCGTATTTGAGAAACTATTTTCTCATTCTCCCATGGGTTGCAAAGGTAGCATTTGACCCTCATTTCAGGAATTATACCCATGTTTTGCTACTTATGAAACATACACCTTGGCTAAGCCTGGGAGGCCTGAGGGATTATAACACTTGTTCCAGACCCCCAAACAAAACTCAGATGGGTTACTCCAGACCTCAAGGTGCTGGCAGACTTGGTGTCCAGCCTGGTTTATAGACAGCCTCCTTCTCCCTATGTCATCACATGATGGAAGCGATTACCAACCCTATTTTCCAGGGCAACCCAAACCAACCTGTGGCAGGCAGTGTGCTAAGAGCTACAGGAAGTGTGCAGTGTACAAGAAAACATACAGGAATTATAATTAGCAACTCTTGTGGACTGATAAAAACTTTAATAACATAATTCGTGGCCCAAACATTTGGATTTTTGCAGTTTAAACTCTGAGGCTGCTTACAGAGCATGACTCTGCACTCTGGACCTGGAAACAATCTGCAGAATAGTCTTCTGAGCTGTTTGATTTCTATTGATAAGTAACCCAAGTGCTTTTGTTCTACAAGCCCAAACTAGAAGTAGGATGTTGCCAAATGCCTAATCATATGTTACCCATTATTTTAGCATCACAGCTCCACTAGCTGACCATGAGCCAGCCTACCTTTGAAAAGTCCAGTTGCCCCCACCAATCAGAAAATGAATAATGTAAGTTTGTAGCCTTGTTTCCCCTAACAACCTATCTCTTTGATCATGAGCTCCTTGCAACTTCTTCCTTTAAAATCCTAGCCCTATCCCCTCCATTTTGGAGTGTGTCTTCAGTTCATTAAAAGGGCTACGTTCTCTGATTTGCAAATTGTATATGAATAAAACTCTTTTAATTTATTTTGAAATTTTTGTTAACACTCTCAATTAAATAACCCTGTTAAATTTTTAACAGCGTTTGTAGCCAATTGAAATTAAGTTATTAGTGTAGTGGCTTAGTTTTCCCCATTAGGCTGCAGTCTCTATCCATAGTAGGTAATTGAATGTCTTGGTGTTGGGAAAGGCAGGTACGCCTTCAAAAACACGACTCAGATTTGTGGCCAGAAAAGGAGTGAAAATTCTACCAGGACAGTTTGCTTTCTGTCACTTGGTCACAGCTGATTCTCAGTTTTACATTGTCGACATAAGAAACGTCCAAACCTGTAGAGAATTTTAATGAGTTTACCTGAGCCAAACTGACGACAACTGCCGGGAAGCAAAATCTCAAAGAATTAAGAAAATGCTCTGGAGAATGGGTTTTGTAGCTTATTTTATACATTAGAAACAAAGGAGGAGATGTAAGGAAGGTTACATGAAATCCATTGGTGATTAAGGGAGAGGGAGAAAGCAAAGCAGCGGGGACTGGTTAAAAAGTAAAACAGAGAGACACATACTTTTACATTGGTTAATAATTAACATATACAGCACAAAGAGATGGTAGTCAGAGAACAAAATAACAGTGAGGGATTCTGTGGTCTCCTGCTCTGGTGGGGTGGGCTGTGTCCTAAGGGGTGGGAAAAAGGGGTTACTCTGACATTCCAAGAGTATGTTATCTTAGATGCAAAAAGAAAATGAGCAGGCTCACTTGAGGTAAAGATTTGACCTTTGCCAAGGAAGCTACAGGCCAAGGATGTGACTCCTCACCATGACCTGCTTTTAGTTAGGAATTTTCATGTTCAGATCATCCTATGTGGTTAATTTCAGTCTCTGAGTTTGTAGGGCCTGCTACACTGGCCTCCCCTGAGCTTGTCAGGTTTAGTAGGTGGACCCTTTTTTCTTCCACAACATTCGTTTTCTTTTCTGGTCACATTCCAGACCCTCCACCCCCAGCCCCATACCCAAACTTATTTTTTCCGCATTTCAATATAGGAGGAAAAAAATGAAGGGGGAACATTTTAGAGTCAGAAATGCCCCTTCCATTTAGAGGCAGAAATCTGATGCATTTTAAACTTTAAAACAAGCAAACTAACAAAAAAACTTCAGCATATGGATTTTGCTTACAGCAGGGAATCAGGGTTAAAGAAGAATCCTGCATTCCTAGGATCACAACCTTAGCTACACAT
>NW_017731368.1:4854690-4871405 GCF_001890085.2 Hipposideros armiger
GAGAATGGCAATTTGAAGCCAAGTTTTGGGCACTGAGATTGAATTTATTTCTTAATTGAGATATTTGTTTCAGTCTTATTTTAACATTTAAAGTATGAACTGGAAGCATCTTGGTTGTTTGCTTATTACCAGTGAATAAAATAAGCCGATGTGCCCTCATACTGGTAGGAGAAGCGGGGGAATCAGGGACGACTTAATGAGGACTTTAAAAGGAAAGCAAACAAACAGAATTACATTGCATATGAGTAGAAGAATCAAAGTAACAAAAAGAAGAAAATGTTCCTGAAAAATGGCCAGTCGATTGCTTGGGGTTTTCCCTGGTCTTTTCAGAGTCCTTTTTATTGTGGAGTGAGAATGGGTTAAGGTATGAAGGTCTGGGGGAAGAGGCCTGATCCAGCTGAGGTTGTTTCCAGGGCCCCAGGGGCTCACATCTGTGGTGGAATGTTAACAAGTGGATGAATGAAGCTTTTCTTCTGTCCTCCAAAGCGAGTTGGGACATGGGAGGACCCTGGGCATGAGGCTCCCCGGATTTAACTGGGCAGGTTCAGCTCACTGGCCCCCATCTCTTTCCTGTGCTCTGGGTCTTTCGTTCTGAGTTTGAAAGGCCCAGGAGGTTTTCAGCTTGACCCGTGTTCATGGCTGCAGAGGCCAGCCTCACCCTTTGTTTGGAGACCTAGAGTCCTTGGTTGTATTCCCAGGCGGTCACCCTCCTTTTCCTGTTTGTCAGTCTTCTCATCACCTCTTTCCAAATCCTGATCTCTTTGGGCGTTTCTGCACAGCTGCTTCAGCACTGAGCAGCCTGGGGGCTTATTCTTGGTGCAGATTTCACTGTGGGTCTCAAATCCCTGAGACAGGTCATTGTCATGTATATTTCCTGCTGGGTGCATTTGTTCCAAATGCTTGTGACCCCAAGTTCCTTGTCTTTGGCCTGAGGGCCAGGTTTCTCTTCACCCTTAGCAGCACTCTAGCTGTTTTCTTACTGCAGTTTTCTTCCTCTTCTCCAGTCTGCTCTGGGAGTTTGGCTGGGAAGTCACTCTCCCTCTTTCTGACTTGCAGCTCCCCCCATAGCAGTTTTTCTGCTTCCTGTTTGTGCTCCTGGAGCTCGGAGAGGCCTGAGTCTGCCCCTCTGCTCCTGGAGCCCCCTTTCCTCTCCTGCCTTTTGTTGTTGTGTCTTCAAGTCTTTTTTCATGGGCCTTCAGTTATTTACTTTATCACCTCTCTCATTTTCCTTTCCTCTCCTGTTCTGTGAATAGTTCCTCTCACCCCCTCCCACACTCTTTTCAGAGCAAAGCCTCATTTCTCTTTCTCTGCTAAACTTCCATCAGCCTCCTCAGTGTGCATGACTGGTCAGGTAGTTCTTTCCCTGACTTGTCGTCCCCTGGAGCCTGGCTGGACGTGCTTCTTGTAGCTGGATGGTGGCATGCTTTCTGGTGGGAGCCTTCTTCCTGTCTCAGTTTCAGCCATCTCACCTTTGTGGGTCCAGCAGCACTTGCTGAGTCCCTGAGTCATTGAATAGGTATTGTTTATAACACATGTAAGAGAGGATGGCTTTTGTTTTAATATCATGTCTGAAGGTAATGGTTTCTTTAAATTTGCTTAACAGTGTTAGGGGATGGAGGGTGCCGCGGTTTCAGGGGAGCTGACCATCATCTGTGACTTGTTGCACAGAGTAACGGGGCCACTTTGCTATGGGTGCCAGGGCTTGCTGTCCATGTAATTTTCATTTATGGTCTGACGTAGGGGACTAATTTCATTCTTTATGTGGACATCCAGTTGTTTTAGGATCATTTGTTGTAAAGTCTATTCTTTCAGCTTTAATTGCTCTTGGGACCTTCATCAAAAATAAGTTGACTGTTGATGTGGGATTTATTTTGGGGCCTTTACTGTATTTCATTGATCTATATGTGTGTTCTTATGCCATCACCACACTGCCTTGGTGACTGTGCTTTGTAAAGTAAGTGTTGAAATTGGAAAGT
Organism: Hipposideros armiger; assembly: GCF_001890085.2. Classification (NCBI taxonomy): domain Eukaryota; kingdom Metazoa; phylum Chordata; class Mammalia; order Chiroptera; family Hipposideridae; genus Hipposideros; species Hipposideros armiger. The sequence goes on from NW_017731368.1 coordinate 4,856,667, forward strand.
GGGAGTCCTCCTGCTTATTTAATTTCTCAAGATTCTTTTGGCTATGCTGGAACTCTTGAGTTTCCATATTGAGTTTTATTATCAGCTTGTCAGTTTCTCCAAGGAAGTCAGCTGGGATTGTGATAGAGATTGTGTTGAACCTAAATGTGATTCGGGGACTATCTATTGGACATGGGTTTAAGGAAAGGAGCTAGGAAATCAGTGGTTTTACCACTGTCTGGAATCAGAACGTGGGAAGACAGGAAAAGGAGATGATAAGAACATGCATTTTTGAAATTGAATTTATGGTCATGTGGAACATAGGTGAAACATCCAGTATGCCACTGGAAGCCTGTGACAGGTGGCGAAGAGAGCCAGGAAATGTGAGAGCAGCACTAGAGCTGGGACCATCGTTGAGACCTCACAGAGAGAACAGGGGAGCTCTGAGGCCTGAGTGCCTGGGGCAACCAAAGGAGAGGGCAGGAGAAGGAAGGGAAACCAGGGAAGGAGGGCCAGAGATCTGAGGGGAAGTCAGGAGAGGCTGGCGCCAGGGAAGCCGTGGGAGAGAGAGAGGTGAGAAGATAGCTTCCCTCAGAGGTTGAAGCCGAGGCCTGGGAGAAGCCAGTTCTGTTTGACCAGGGACCTCGTACCGCATCCTCCACGGAACATTCACAGCACACTCAGGACAATGCCTGTCTGGAAGAGGCATGAGACTGAGTGTGTGCAGCTGCCTGGGTTCTCTTGAATCCACGCACTGGGGTACAGACCTTATAGGAGCCAAAGGCAGGCCTTGTCCCACTCATAGCTTTCTTTCCTCCCTCAGCTCATGGTGCTTCCCGGGGGCCTGCCCTTCCCCAAGCGGGGCACTTAGGAGACCAAGTGGTGGCGCCTATGCTTCGGATGGTCCGGCCCCAGGTGAGCTTGGTTGTCTGTCTTTCCGGAGTATCTGAGTCTTCGGCCCAGGAATAGGTAGCGCTCACCTCCGGGCGCTGGCCATTCTGAGACTGTTCCTGTGGCTTCCCCGGAGCTGGCCCCGCCTGCTGAGTTCATGGGTTCTGTCTTGCCCTGGGCTTGTTCTTTTAGATGTGTCGTTCCCGTTGTCCCTCCCCCACCCCTTAACCCACCAGGGCCCTTGCCCTGTGTTCTTGGCACCCCTGATGACTGTTGCTCAGACTGGGAATGTTTCTGAGCAATAGAAGCTTGTCATTCTAGGGGTCTGCAGCATTCGGGTTCCTGTCTGTGGACTATCCTGAGAAGCAGTGGAAAGGTCCAGCGCGGAGTCAGAGAGGCCTGAACCGGAACATCATGCCGGAAACGTACCGCAGCTTTGCCTCGTTGGGTAATGATTCTGGGCCCCATCCCTTAGCGTCTGCATCCCTCACATCTCCTTTGCTATATTCCTGTTCTTTATAACCTTTATTATGAAAAGTGGGAAACATAGACAAAGTAGAGAGAACAGTATAATAAACCTGTCTGCGCCCATCACCCAGCTTTAACAGTTATCAGCGTCCTCTTTACTTCATTGTGGAGTGAGCTAGGGTGGTTTCGTTAGAGTTTGTGGTTGTAAGGAACAGAGAGCCACTCACGTTATCGTAAGTAATGAGCTACGTTACTTACAATAAGGCTAAAGGAATGGAAACCCTGAACTAACTGACCGGCTAGACCAGACTTGGAGAAGCAGGGCCTGTTGAGACTGAGGAGCCTGGGAGCCTGAGCAAGAAAAGGAAATGAATGTTCACATGCTGTCGTACCGGGGATGGAACGCAGCTGCTCCCTGCATATCCGTTTTATCCTTCCTCTGCTACCCTTTGTCTTCACTCTGAACCTTTGGTCCTCTCATAGCTCCTTGAGTAGACTTTCTGTTCCCTCATGCTTCCTGCTCGCTGTGGCTCCTAGTGGCCAGGCTTCTCCGTGCATCATTTCAGCTCGAGCTCCTCCTTGTAGTTTCCTTCACTTTGCCCTATTTCCTGATCCGAGTTTCCTTAGAGAGGGACTCCAAGGATGGTTCAGCAGTGAGATATCATGTCATTTTGGACAGAACTTTGGCTCTGGCCACAGCAGAGGCTGATGTCTAATCTACAGAAAAGGTACACTTGGGTGTAGTGCCTGACTCTGTCCAGTCACCCGTGCTTCATCATGGGATGGCTGCGTACTTGGCACACGGCATGGTTGCCTCAGCTTCCCCTTCAGGAAAGACTGGAGAAGGGCAGCTGCCTTTGAAGGTGCTGTTGTCAGGACAGGTTCTGTGATTGACAAGTCTGGGACAGTAGTCTTGTCTATAGAGGGTGGGCTCAGGAGTCGGGGATTCAGAAATCTGCAGCGTCCACATTCTAAAGTAGCATGATGATTCGTTTCCTTGGTTTATATGTGTTCAAAGGAACCAAAACTTTTGTGTTTAGCTATAAACGTGATTGCTCAGCCTCCTCCCAGCTTAGGTATTAAAAACTTCTAGAATTCAGAAGCACGTATTCAACTCTTTAGTCCTTATAATTTGAGATTATCAAGATGCCAAAGCTATATTTTTTTATTTATATTTCAAATTGTTGATGCCCTTCTAAATTTTCATAGGAGTGCAGTACTGCCTCCCAGCAGCCCAGAGCTCCAGGATCTAGGGGATCCCCATTGTTCAAGCTCAGTTCCCCGCTTCAGTACTTCCCCCAGCATTTCTGAATCTATAGCTTCTCAAAATAAGAACCTATAGCTTTCAACATTTTTGCTGTGAACCACAGAAACATACAATGTAATGTTTCGAAAGTACGTTAGAGTGTATTGTTTTATTTTATTTTTTTTTACTTTTTTTTTTTGGCTGAGCCATCCTGCCACCTGTTGGCAGCTCAGCGGCAGCTCAGCTCGGGCTGGACTTGAACCACTGTTGCTCAGAGCTCAAACCTTTGAGTGAATTCTTAACCAACTGAGCCACTCAGCCGGCCCGAGTGTATTGTTTTATTAAAGAGACATAACATCTAAGTTACTTCTGTAAGATCCTACCATTCTTTACAATCTGGTTTGTTGGTGTTGGTTCACAACCTCAGGAGCTTCTTGGGTGAAATCTGAAACCAGCCCCTGTACACAGAGGTCAAAAAGAAACTGAATAAAGAGGTAGGCCACTCTAGATGGTAGGTGGCAGGTTTAATAAGCAGGGGAACTTACATAGGAGGCTTGTGTTGGGTGGCTTTAGGACAAGTAGATCTCTGCATCTGCCCACCAATATCTTTTTTTTAAATTTTCTTATTTTTTTTTATTATTAGTTTCAGGTGTAGAGAACAGTGCAATAGTTATCCTTTACACCCCTCACAAAGTAACAGCCCCCTCCCCCCATCCACTGCCCTCCCACTCCTGATATCATACTTATCTATTCCCATTCCATTGACTCCATTCTCACATTCTACTCCACATCCCATGACTGTATGTATATATAATTATAGTTGACATACAATATTATTCAACATCAGCTTCAGAAATACAGTGCGGTGGTTTGCCCACCAATATCTTAAAAGTTTAAGTAGAGGCCTTAACTAGGTCCAGTCACATATGAGGTGTGATCTAGCAATATAGTGAATATTTAAATAAAAAAAATTTTTTTACAATAAAAGACACATTGCCATTAATTCCCCTCAAAATATTCCCCCTTGGGCTGGCTGAGTGGCTCGTTGGTTAAGAGTTGGTTTGGGAGTGTGAGCTCTGAGCAGCAGCGTTGCTGGTTTGGATCCCACATGGGTCAGTGACACTACACCCTCAGTAGTTAAGATGGTGAACAACAGCTCGACCTGGAGCTGGGCTGCGGTGAGTCGCTGGCGACAGTTTAGGCTGTAGTGGGGTTGTAGTGGGCTGCCATGAGCTACTGTGAGTGGCCAGCAGCCAACGTGAGCTGCCATGAGCCGCTGTAAGCAACCGTCCAATGGCCAGCAACTGATCTGCTTCAGCTGGGAAGCGATACCAACATGGGCCAGTGAAGTAACATCCTCCACAACTAAAGAACAAAAGGATAGCAACTTGTTTGTTCCCCTTTACCGATTCCCCAACACTGTTCCCTCCCCTAATTCCTCAATAAAATCTTAAAAAAAAAATACTCCCCCTTGCTTCGAACAGACTTATCCCATTGTTGTTGCCGCTTTCTGAAGCAGCTTTGGAAGTCCTCTTTCATGAGTGTCTTTAGTTGTGCTATTGCAGCTGCCTTAATGTCCTAAATCTATTCAAAACATTTATCTTTCATGGTCATTTTAACTTTGGGAAAGAGCCAGAAGTGGCACGGTGCCAGATCCAGTAAATAAGGTGGATGAGGACACACCATAATGTTTTATGTGACAGAAATTGCCATACCAGAAGTGATGTGTGATACGGAGTCTTTGTTAAAAAAAAAATACAGTGAATGCTGCTGCTAAGTGCTATCCAATGGAAAGGCAGGATGTTCAATAAGGGAAGCAGCATGTTGAACCTTAGTAACAGTATGTGACAAGTTTCATCTTGTTCAGTCAGTCGGGTGTGAGCTACAGTTGATAGAAAGTGTGTTTTAAAGTGTGCCGTAAATCATGAACACTGGATTAACATTTGGGCAAATGGTTTTATCCTCCCTCAAGACAATGCTTCGTGTCACACATTGCTTCTGGTATACAGAAATTTCTGTCAAATAAAAACATTGCAGTGTGTCCTCATCCACCTTATTCACCAGATCTGGCACCGTGAGACTTCTGGCTCCTCCCCAAAGTCAAAATGATTGAGACTATCGAGGCAGCCATGACAGAGCAACTAAAGACACTTATGAAAGAGGACTTCTAGAACTGCTTCAGAAAGTGACAAGAAGGATGGAATAAGTGTGTTTGAACCAAAGGGGAGTATTTTGAGGGAGATTATTGGCAATGTGTCTTTTACTGTAAACGTTTTCTTATTTAAACATTCACTGTATTTTCTGATCACACCTCATATACTGGTCAGATGGTTCAACATCACATTACTGCCTCTAGGTTGCATCCTTGGGAAGCTTCTAGCCTGGGCAAGTAGATCAAACATTCCTAGGACAGGGGAGGGGATAAAGAGCTTCTGATTGCCTGGATGTAGCTCTAGGGTCAAGCGGCAGTCACATCCTCCTCAAACACTTGCCGTCCAATTACCTTTCTCACATGGTTGTGGTAGACCGACCTCTGTCTATCCTGATGGCTCTTTGTCTACCCTCCTCCACTGCCATCTTCCCGCTCTTCATCTTTCTGTTCATGAAAAAAAAATTGAGCTATTTCTCATTTTCTCTCCTGTTCTCAATCTGTAACCTCATTCCTTACTAGGAATGTGAAGTTTTTTTGGATCATGGACTTCTGATGATTGTTTCCTCAATAGGACAAGAAATGAGTAAAAGCTGTTTTCTTCTTTCTCTCGGCAGCAGGGGAGACTGGGATGGAGAGTTCCGAGTTACCTCCAAAGCAGGAAATTTCTAAAGGATCAGAGCCATCTTCTGATGGGACATCAGGAGGCCTCTATGGGGTGGTTCCTGGGGGGCCAGAGGCTACCGATGCCTGTGAAGATGCTTTAGAGAAGCTAGAAGTACAACCCTCAGATGAGGAAGGGAGCCAACTGGAAAGTGGTTTCTTGGAAAGAACATGTGAGGATAAAGACAAATCCACCAAAGATGGATGTGATGAATACGAGGAACTTGGGGAACATCCAGATCTGTCCCCCAGTCCTGCAGAACGCCAAGGAGTTCTGAAGGCACAGAAATTCTATCAATGTGATGAATGTGGCAAAGCCTTCAACTGGAGTTCGCACCTCATTGGCCATCAAAGAATCCACACTGGAGAGAAACCCTATGAGTGTAATGAGTGTGGTAAGACCTTCAGACAGACCTCTCAGCTCATAGTTCATCTCAGAATCCACACGGGGGAAAAGCCCTATGAATGCAGCAAGTGTGGGAAGACCTATCGGCACAGCTCCCACCTCATTCAACACCAGAGACTGCACAACGGGGAGAAACCATATAAATGTAATGAATGTGGAAAAGCTTTCACTGAGAGTTCCAAACTCATTGATCACCAGAGGACCCATACTGGGGAGAAACCTTATGAATGCAATGAGTGTGGGGCAGCCTTCACTCGGAATAAAAATCTTGTCCGACATCAGGTACTTCACAGTGGTAAGAAACCCTACAAGTGTAGTGAGTGTGGGAAAGCTTTCTGTTCTAATAGAAATCTTATTGACCACCAGAGAATCCATACTGGGGAGAAGCCTTATGAGTGTATTGACTGTGGCAAGGCCTTCAGTCGGAATAAAAGTCTTATTCGACATCAGCGCCTTCACAGTGGGGAAAAACCTTACAAATGTCAGGAGTGTGGGAAAGCCTTTAGTCAGAACTCTCAGCTTGCTGACCATGAGCGAATTCATACTGGAGAAAAACCTTTTGAATGTAGTGAGTGTGGTAAGGCATTCAGCCTGAGTAAATGTCTCATTCGACATCAGAGACTTCACACAGGTGAAAAGCCCTATAAATGTAATGAGTGTGGAAAATCCTTCAATCAAAACTCATACCTCATTATACACCAGAGAATTCACACTGGTGAGAAACCTTATGAATGTAATAAGTGTGGGAAGGTCTTCAGTCATAATTCTAGTCTTATGGTGCATCAGAGAACCCATACTGGGGAGAAACCCTATAAATGTAATGATTGTGGGAAAGCCTTTAGTGACAGCTCACAGCTTACTGTGCACCAGAGAGTCCACACTGGTGAGAAACCCTATGAATGTACTGAGTGTGGGAAAGCCTTCAGTCAGCGTTCCACTTTTAATCACCACCAGCGAACTCACACTGGAGAGAAGCACTCAGGACTGGCTCAGTCAGTTTCGTAAGGCATAAGTTCCCAAGACATAGAGCAAGGAACTGTGAATTAAGCTTTCTTTATAAGAAATATGCTCAACCTGTTCTCTTGAAACCAGTAATCAAAGTGGGCCATCCCCTAAATGTTGTCTGCTGGGTTATGGAGGTGGGAGAGGGAGTAAATAACAGTACAGCCTTTCCCACTATTGGGGAAGTAAGGACTGCACCTTTCATGTACTTGTAAGGTTTCTTTTTTTCTTTATTTCTCTCTTTTTTTCCTGTTTAAAAATCTATCTCATTTCTTAGTTATGCATCACATAATCAGAGTGTGTGCTTCTCAAGGATAGAGATTATTTATTTTTCTATTCCACCTCCTTATCACCAATTTCATAAAGTTATTCTCCAAGACTGATTCATTTTCTTTCTCTTTGCCGTGGCCCTCTTAAAACTTCTCCTCTAATGTGGACCCTCGTTATTTGTGTTCCTTACCTAGAAAACCTTTTCTTCCTGTTTGCTAATCTCTGTCCCTCAGAACCTTTTAAGATCCAGCTCATTTATGAAAGACTGTTTTTGCAATGCTTCTTTGTTCTTTCTAAACTTCTGTTGATTTGACCTCAAATTTTGAATGAGCCTGTGCTACAATTTGCAGTTATTAAATTGCCTTGTTACTTGTGTCAACTTAATGCATATGTGTATACATTCATACCAACTTAATGTAGGCTCTTTGAAGTTGGGTATGGTATGTGTTTCATTTAACAGATAGATAATAATTTGCTTATACTAGTTGTTAAATAAATAATTTTTAAAAACTCATCTCCTAATTGAATTCTTTTTTTTAATAAATAGCAACACAACTTTTTTTTTTTAAAGATTTTTATTGGGGAATTAGGGGAAGGGGAACAGACAAGTTGCTGTCTTTCTGTTCTTCAGTCTAGTTGTGGAGGACGTTGCTTCACTGGCCCAAGTTGGCATCATCACTGCGCTCTTCCCGGGCGAGGCAGATCAGTCACCATCTTCTGGACGGCCACTCACTGCGGCTGCTGGCCGCTCACGCTGGCTGCTGGCTACACACGGTAGCCCATGGCAACCCACTGCCACAGGGGCTGCAGCCTCTGCCGTCGCCGGCGACCCACAGCAGCCCAGCTCCAGGTTGAGCTGTTGTTCAGCATCTTAGCTGTAGAGGGGCAGTGTCACTGGCCCTCATATGTGGGATCCGAACCGGGGCCCTCTGGCGTCCCAAGCCAGTTCTTAACCATCGCGCCACTCGGCCGGCCCCGAATTATTCTTAAACTGGGCATGCATTCCCGTCCCAGCACTGGACCAAAACTTTTAAAGATGGATACCATACAAATGCCTCATTCATATCTTCCCCATGTACCCCTGGGAGTCTTACTACTGTTATCACTGCCTCAAAGAGCTAATGGATTTGTGTTTGAGTGTTGGGGTGTGTGTGTGTGTGTGTATCTAAGTATTGGAGTTGACAATCATGTCCCATTGATAAGTACTTTTCCCTGTACACTTACTGCAGTCCTGAACTAGCTGGCTCTACCTCGCTGCCTAAGTCAACAAGGTAAGAATTGCCTCAAAATTTACTGCAAAGAAGACCTGACTTTCGTGGCTGTGGTAAAGAAGATTAGATGTCCCAGTTAGAAGAATTCTTGGAAGGTTGGAATTCACAGTGACCTGGTTTGTTACAAGATAGTAGAGTCAAATAATCTGATTTCCTTATCAACTAGTTCTGTCTACCTGCAGCTGCCATCTAATTTCAAGGTGAGAAGTGTACCCTTAATTACTGTAATTATTTTCTGGATAATCTTTTCAGAGGATTTCCTCCTACGGTCATATATCAGACATAAGTGTGAACAACTTTTTTCTTTCACCATTGCAGTCGGGCCCCAGTGTCAGGAGACCTTTGCCTCTGGTGTCCACCCCCTTCCACTTAGCAGGGCTATAGGATTGACGGTGTGATAAAGGAGGAAAAAGAAGTTAGAGGGATGATGTCAAGTATGTAACCTGGAGAGGGGAGGATTTTGTGAGCTGTGATTTTTGTCTCAGAGACAATGGAAAAGGAAAAAGTGTTGAGGCTCAAGAAAATGATAATTAGATGTGATTCTGGGACAGACATCTAGACATGTTTAGAATGTTTATTGAGGTCTAAAATAAAAGATGTGAAACTAACTTTATTTGGCATGTTAAATTACATGGGACACATTGTCAAATGACAAATGATAAACTAGGCTATATGTGTATGGATAAATGTCACTATTATAGGCTATCCAAAAGTTGTTTGAAGTTCATAGAAATTTGTCAATATCCTCATTGTCTAGTTGTTATTGTATGCCAGGCAAAGAACAAAATTTCCTTATCAAATGAGCTCTTAACAGATCTTTCACAATGGCCATTTTTAAAAGTGTTTTAGTCATTTACAGACAGTTACTGTTTTACTCTGATGCTTTTGCAAAAGTGCTTTATCTTCAGAGAGATTTATGAAAAGGACTGACACGTACTCCAGAATACAAGTTTCTGATACCTTTAAGATCACTTTAACTGGGTAAGAATGTCCAGAACTCTAATGGAAAAATTGGATTCAAGCAGAACAAGAATAAATAACATGGGATTAAATGAACTGATAAGGATAATTATAATTTTTATGACTTTTTGTTTGAAACATGCTAGTTCTTTAAGGTTTTGTTTTCCAGATTTAAGGAAATCTTTTTCTCTTTTGAGCTATATCTAACGTATAGCAATTTGGTAAATCATACCTTTGTAGACAGAATTCAAACATTTGTTTTTCTTATTTGATCCCTCCAGAATTATGAAACTCTTACTACATATTTTTATTTTTATGGACTGTAGTTGTTTGCCTACATTTATTAAAAATCTGTTCTCCTTGTAACAGGACACATTGGATACACGGATTGTATTACCAAGGCTTTGGAATGTTATATTTAAAAATGATGTGCATAAAATCAGATATGAGGGGCCGGCCGCGTGGCTCAGTTTGTTAAGAGCTTGCTCAATAGTGAGTTCTGAGCAACAGGATCACTGGTTTAATTCCTGGCCTGAGCTGAGCTGCCACTGAGCTGCCAACAGGTGGCAGGATGGCTCAGCTAAAAAAAAAAAAAAAGTATGACCAGACAGTTGTAAGATACTAAGGTTGATTTTATGGAGCCAATAAAGCCCCTTGGAAAAACCTCCTTCTATCTTGCTTACAGGGTTCCCAGGAACATCAAGATATTTTGGGGGGTGACTGGCTAGCTCAGTTGGTTAGAGCGTGGTGCTGTTAATACTAAGGTTGCCAGTTCAATTCCCGCATGCGCCACTGTGAGCTAGCCCTCCTTAAAAGAGTCAACTATGCCATTGTAGCATGAAAGCAATGTGTAACCAATGACCATGGCTGTTCCCCAATAAAAAACAAACAAACAAAAACTCGTTGGACTTGAAATCTTGGAAAAAATAAAATATTTTGGACTTCAAGAAATGAAGAATTCACCCAAATCTATTGGTATTTCTGGCAAGTCCTTGGCCTGGATTCCTAGCCTCAAGAGACTTTTAAAAGTTTAAGATTCCTTGGGCCGGCCGAGTGGCGCGATGGTTAAGAACTCGCTTGGGACACCAGAGGGCCCCGGTTCAGATCCCACATATGAGGGCCAGTGACTCTACAGCTAAGATGCTGAACAACAGCTCACCCTGGAGCTGGGCTGCCGTGAGTTGCTCGCGACGGCATAGGCTGCAGTCCCTGTGGCAGTGGGTTGCCATGGGCTACCGTGTGTAGCCAGCAGCCAGCGTGAGCAGCCAGCAGCCGCAGTGAGCGGCCGTCCAGAAGCCGGCGACTGATCTGCCTCGCCAGGGAAGAGCGCAATGATGGTGCCAACTTGGGCCAGTGAAGCAACGTCCTCCACAACTAGATTGAAGAACAAAACGACAGCAGCAACTTGTCTGTTCCCCTTCCCCCAATTCCCCAGCACTGTTCCCATCCCCCCAATTACCCAATAAAAATCTTAAAAAAAAAAAAAAGTTTAAGATTCCTTAATCTTAAGGAAAAGTTCAGCAAAGCAGACTTTTTAAATGACTCTATGGTCAGTCACCATTCTTGTTGCACTTTTATAAATCAAGCCAAGTTTAATAAGACTCAACTTTGCTAACAAATTAGTCTCACTGTGATTATCTTTGCTAAACATGGGATTAATTGTAAAGAGAAAAATTATATTTTAGTAAAAAGCTATAACATACCCTGTGACTATCAGATTTTAGTCCTATTTATGTTCTTTGAGGTTTTGTTATCTACCTGTAAACTGGCCTGTATCCTAAATTTTTCTGGATATCTGGCTACAACTCTCCAAACAAATCTTTTCAACTTTCTCCCACTCTTCTGACTTGGAATTGCTAACAAGTAAACTGCCCTTGAACCTTATCAAAAGGGACCATACCAGATCCTTCTCGCTTCTCATAACAGCCACACTTCAGGGCCTTGGGTCCACATCTCCCAATTAAAAAGGACTCCTGCAGACTCTTGGACCTGCCCTCCAGCTGGAGATCTAAAGTTAAATTTGACTAAGGAGGTTACTGCCCAGAAGCAGGGAACGTCTTGAGGTAGACAAATCTCCCAAGATCACTGATGAATCTTCATCTCCAATATGAAACTTTATTCTTATTGACACCTTTTTGCCTTTTTCCTACTTGCTTTTACTATTAGTGCATGGGGTAACAATGCTCCTTAACTCTGGCAACAATTGGTTGAGTCTACCGCCAAGGCCATAGCTGCACCACAAAAGTCCCTAGGCTTTCTTGTTGAGGTGGTTTTAGATAATAAAATTGCATTAAATTACCTACTGGCTGATCAAGGAGGAGCTTGTGCCATAGCAAATGCCTCTTGCTGTGCCTGGATCAACACCTCTGGTACTATTGCAAATACAAGAAATTAACAAGCCACTTGGCTAAAACAGACTGATACTTCTTCAGGTACATCTTTTATTTGATATCAACTGGTTTGGTCCATGGGGACGCTGGCTCTGGAGCATACTTCGGCCTCTTGGTGTTATCCTCATAGCCATCACTGTAGTCTCTTTGGTATACTGTGTTCTCTGAAGTATCTTAAATACATGTTCACAGGCATCTGGTGCATCAGATGGTCTCACTGTGCTTGGAGAAAGAAAAACAAAGTGAATAATGAAATGACCAGCAAAAACAATTCTTCCCACAAACCTGGTATCAAAGCCTACAAGTTTCATGAGTTTCACAATGAGGCAAAAATAGCTTAAACCTGACAGTGACTAAGAGTGATGCTAATACCAAATTTTTGGTCATGAAAGCTAAACCAAAGTCAATCCCTGTAAATGCCTCAAAGTTAAGAGAAAAAAAAAAGAGTCACAAACAGTCAACTGGGCTTTTCCAAATAATGCAACCTGCTTAAGTTATAGCCAATCAAGTAATTTCCTTGCTTTGCTTCTGCCATCTTCTCTGTGAAAACCTTGCCTCTTGCTCCCATTGATGGAATGCTCCTAACCGATTCCAGCTGGGCACTATCTGATGTGAACTGATGTTGGCTCAAACTCTAAAAAATTTAATGTGCCTCCATTGATGTTTTTAACAGTACATAGTGTTGGTGATTAAAAGGGACATGGAAGCCATCATGCACTACTAGTAGAAATACTGAGTGTATTTCAGTGAGAAATCTGGTATTATTTGGAGAATGGTATGAACACTCGATTTGGCCATGTAAAGATAAAAATCAGAATTGGTCCCTTCAGTCCAGGATATCTCAAGTTAGCAAGGGACATAAGATCTATAAAAACAAGACTGGTGAAGGATGAATGTAAGAATTTTCACATTCTCACATTCATTGGGACTCCAATAAAAAATGGACAGCAAGTAAATGACCTTGCTGCTTCTCTTTGAAATTGCCCTCATCAGAACTGAGGTTCGCACCGAGTATCAGGGAAACGCCTTGGCTGCAGCAACAGAAACTATAAGGGTTGTGGCACATATGAATGAAGTCCATTCTAAGTTTGAAAAAAATGACCCCTTGTTGCCAGACTTTGCCTTTTGGCATCCTGAAGTCCTTGAGACGTGGCAACAGTCTGCTCCTGAATTGAGAAATCACAATGGGCAAACAATTGTAAATTCAGGGCTATGGAAGACCCAAGATGGCCACTTGGTTCTCCCCTGCTTCCTGGTAAATCCCATCTTCTGGTCCTTGCATTCAGTCAAGATGTTGCCGTTGCTGACTCAAACTGTAAATAAATATTGTTGAGGAGACTTCTATAAAATTGTGAAAGCCGTTTGCCACAAACCTGACCATGCAGGTTCATAATCCTGGAGAAACTTTTTGTTTCCAGACGTCTCAAACCTTTGGACCATTTGAGTACCTGCAACTGGACTTCATTCAACTGCCACCTCGTACGGGTTACCAATATGTTCTTGCTATTGTATGCAGGTTTTCCTGGATCGGTTGAAGCCTTCCCTTGCCTCAAGGCTGACACTCTCACAGTGGCAAAGGAACTATTGGAAAATGTGTTTCCCACTTGGGATATACCCTCCACAATATCTAGCGACTGAGGCACCCTCTTGACTGGGAAAATCATAAGCGTTTTAACTAAAATCTTGCAGACTTCTTGGAATTATCAGTCCCTTATCACTCTCAATTATCAGACAAGGTTGAAAGAACTAATGGAAATGTCAAACTCAAAATCTCTAAACTCACTGAAACCTTGCTGACTTCACAGAATTCATACTTTAAAATTTAAAATTCAGTGATTCATAAATTGGGGAACATCCAGTCTAGCAGGTAGGCATTCTGAAATGCTATACAAACCAAGAGATTTACAGGCAGAAGGAGCAGAAACAAGTTATACAAGGCAAAAAAGTTGATTGGTTATTGTAAGGTTACTTTCCTTATAGGAGATGATTATCAGGGAGAATACCTAACTAAAGCTGACCAGGAAATTCCTGATAGATTTAAAATTTTAATTTTCTGGGAGAGCCAAAACTGGAACTAAATTAAGTCTCAGTGACATGAAGCTTAGTATAAGCAACTCCATTTTGGGCCTATTGTCTTTAATAAGTCAAGAATTTCCTGATCAGCATTAGGTAATTTGCCTAAATAACCCCTGCCATCCCCTATAAGATTTAAAAAATCGACTCAGTTGAATTTTGTTCATTAACAGGAGAAAAAGCTGGAGGTGTGGGAAGGTAAAGTTTTTGTCGTGGCAGTGAATTAACCCCTGGTCATTTGCAAAAGGTGAAAGCATTCACAGACTCTACAAAGGAAGTTTTTATTAAAGTTAGGGCACAGAGAGAATGCCCATGGCAGCGTCCAAAGATGACGGTTGTCTGGGGTAGGAAGGAGAGAAACATTGGCTGGGGTGAGGGGTTGGGTTGGCGGGGTAGAGTCCAGAGTCTGAGAGTGGACAGCAGCACCTAATTTCAGATTAGCTTTTTCTTATATAGGAAAGGGGGAGTCAGGCAGGCAGGTTTGAGGGCTGACATCCTTCCTGGGGTCTGGTCTGTTTGAAGATGATGTTATCTCCGAACTCCGGACTTGAACTTGGCCATCGAGGCCTGGGACTTTAATGCATCACCAGTAAAAACTGCAAGAAGTTGTAAATTGGATTCCAGTGTTCGGGTGCCTGAGAATTAATTGGCCTTTCCCAGGTTAGGATGTTGTTAATTAATGAGGTATGGGTAACCTTGAGAAAGAGAACAGAGTTCTTCAGTTAATCAGTGAAGGGAAAAACAGAGAAAACAGATGAATATCAGGATGTGTCAAACTGCAAACAAGCTAGGTTTAATTACTGGTGGCTAGATAGCAACCTATGCGGTGAGTCAAACTGCACACTAGCTACAGTAAGTCTTTTTTTTGTTTGTTTGTTTTTTTTTTGTTTTTTTAGCTGAGCCATCCTGCTACCTGTTGGCAGCTCAGCGGCTGCTCAGCTCGGGCTGGACTCGAACCGCTGTTGCTCAGA
>NW_017731368.1:4871860-4893475 GCF_001890085.2 Hipposideros armiger
GTTGCTTCACTGGCCCAAATTGGCACCATCATTGCGCTCTTCCTGGGCGAGGCAGATCAGTCGCCGGCTTCTGGACAGCCACTCACTGCGGTTGCTGGCCGCTCACGCTGGCTGCCCATGGCAACCCACTGCAGCACGGGTTGCAGCCTACACCGTCGCTGGCGACTCACTGGCAGTCCAGCTCCAAGTTGAGCTGTTGTTCAGCATCTTAGCTGTGGAGGGCAGTGTCACTGGCCCTCATATGTGGTATCTAAACTGGGGCCGTCTGGCATCCCAAGCCAGCTCTTAACCAACACGCCACTTGACCGGCCCCAAATTAGGAGTCTTTATTGCAGAGCCACTGATTGCGAGAGGGCTAGTGCCTCCAAAGACCTCGCAGCCCCCACAGTTAGGCAGGGTTTATAAAGGCTAACACCACAAGGCAAAAAGTCCCATTGAGGCAAATAGAAACCGTCAAGTCCAAAGTGAGAAGTCCCAAGCGTGGGAGACCAGTCCGGTGGAACGTCCCAGGGTGGTGATGCTTGTTGAAATTGCAAGTCCATAGTCCATGGACGACTTCAGATCCCAGCCTCCTTTATTAGTAAGCTGGAGTTCTAGCTAGGACAAGTGTCCAGTTAAGGCAAAGCGTTATTACAGAAGCTAAAACAGCAGGGTCATGTAAATATCCAGTTAACTTATAAGTATATGACCACCGAGAGAATATTTAAGCTATTGTTGGGTCCAGATAATCAATAAAGAGGCTGGATGTCAAATTAGAGTTCTGAAGATTTTATTAAGCTGAGCTCAGCGACCGTCTCTCCGACTCAGGAAAAATGGCCCGAGGACTCGGTGGGTAGGGTTTTTATAAGGCAGGGCTACATGCAAAGCAAATTACAGAAGGTAAAAAAAATGTGCAGTTATTTCAGCTAAAACTACATCCTGCTGTCATAACAGTGCTGTTATGTCCAGATGTCTTAACAGTACATTGTGACCGGGTTGAGTTGACCGCATAAACTGTTTCTCAGAAATATGTATATAATCAATTTTAGAAACCAAGGACTGGGTTTGAGAAACTAAAGTTAGCTGCTACAAGGCCTCCTGAAATGTTAACATAGAGGTGGGGGGAGGAAGGGGAAACTGAGGAATGTTTTTCTTTAGCTTTTCATTCCCCACTGGTCTTATGGAGATGAATCAAATCATGGATTCACGGGCAGGGTTGTTAAGGGGAGTATAGTGTTGATGAAGGACTATGAGCTTGAGAGAGCCGACCTGTCGTCGGACGTATCCGGTTAGGGAGTTGATAAGACATGGGCCGATGAGGAGCCCTAAAAATAAGAGGATGAGTGGTCCGGCAAGGGCAGAGAGTAGAGTCGTGAGCCAAGGGGACCAGTTAAAAAGGGACTGGTACTAATTTTGGTTATTGGACTGGGCAGAGTATTTGTCTTTAAGATTGTCGCGAACCAGAGCAAGGGTGTTATGGATAATTCCAGACTGGTTGGCATAGAAACAACAAGTCTCTCCCAGGGCTACACAGAGACCCCCCTGCTTTGGGAAGAGGAGGTCTAGACCACAACCGTTTTGGAGGAGAGCATGAACGGCTGCTAACATTTGAAGAAGGGGAGGCTGTTGTGGGGGTGTAGGACTAGAAAGCGATGAGATGGGAAAAGAGGTGAGGCTGGGGGATCGAGGAACGGAAGAGGTGGGTATAGGCTTGGGGGGGAGAGCTGGAGCTGGGAGGAGAAAGTCTTGGTTAGGACCAGTAGGGGTTAACGGTCTGGAAATGAAGCTCTTCTGGATGGTAATCTGAGTACCTAAATCAGGACCAGGCAGGTATAAGCGAAGGCCCCAAGTTTTTCCCTTGGACCAGAAAGGATCGCCTGGACTAGTAATGGAAATCTTAAGGGGATTACAGGTACCAATGAAACGACAGGAGGGGTTGTGAGATAGTGAAATGGAAATATGGGGATCTTCCTGTTTCCAAGAAGCTGTCGTCTCACAGCCCCAGGCAGCGCAGTTATATTCGCCAGGGGATATGCAATGGGGAGGTGACGAAGCAGGACAGGCATAGAATTGAGTCCCTTCGAGGCTTCGTTCGTGGGTGATACCCCTGCAGGAGTATGACTGTGGGTGAGGAGTAGTTACAAATGGGATGTTGATTTTGCATAAGTCAACCTGTAAAGATATAGAGGTGTCGAAAGGAGAGGGAATATAAGAAGCATATATAGTTCCTGTTCCAGTGGCTCTAAGTTCCCATTTTACTGGTACTGGAGTATGAGGGTGGGGCTCGTGGGCCCTAGCTGGTATTACAAAGAAGAAGAAATAAACAGTTAAGAGGGAGATGAAGAGTCTCTGACCCGCCCCAGTCTTATCTTGGGTTCTCCAGGCCCGCTGAGGATCCGCCATCTGTCCTCGGTGTCTGGTGGAGCTGGCTTAACCTGGGTGTAGTGGATCTGGGTGGGAATTCCGGCGACCTTAAGTGCTATTGGTGTGATTAAGGTGACAACATAGGGTCCCTTCCAGGTTGGCTCGAGTGTCCTGGCAGGAAACCGTCAGACCAGGACAGCGTCTCCGGGCTGGAATGGGTGAGGCTGGATAGGTCCGTTGTCAGGGCAAGTCGCCTTGATGAGCGGCTGAAATTCGGTCTGGAGGGTCTGTGAAGCTTGAAGAGACTGAATTAGGTAATTGTTAGATATTTCAGATAACACATTCTCCTCAATTCGTGGAAGAAGAGGGGGAGGTCTTCCATACAGAATCTCATAGGGGGTGAAACCAGTCCGGTAGGGGGTACAGTGTACACGGAGTAAGGCTAAGGGGAGCAGGTCCGACCACTCAGCACCAGTTTCATGTACAAATTTAGTTAGTTTCTTTTAAGGTTCTATTTATCCTTTCTACTTGCCCTGAACTTTGTGGCCAATAGGCACAGTGGAGTTTCCAGGAAATATGAAGAGCCTTGGCCAGAATTTGAGAAACAGTAGCCATAAAGGCTGGACATTTGTTGGACCCCAGGTAACGGGGGAGGCCAGATCTGGGCACAAGCTCCTGGAGTAGATTCTTGGCTACTGTGGCCGCCGTTTCTGTCTTGGTGGGGTAAGCTTCCACCCATCCTGAAAAAGAGTCAATAAAAACCAGGAGATATTTATAATTGTACGTACTGGAGCGGACTCCAGTGAAATCAAGTTCCCAATGTTCGCCTGGTAGGCGCCAGCAAATCTCCTGCACGTTTGTCAAGGATGGGGACTGATGTTCTAATAGTTCCTTCCATATGTCAATATATGGAAATTGGTCGGGGTGTCCGGGCTGACTAAGAACAAGATCCCATACCGCTCGGGTGATGTTAAGAGTTAAAAGTTCCCGAGGATGGCCAATTGTCGTTGAAAGAAGGCCAATCAATTTCACAGAGAGTTTGGAGGCGGCCATGAAAAACGGACTCCGTAATAGGCCTCCTTTTCCTTACTGTAGACATCTTGGAAAGTCCCAGAATACATTGAAGGGGAGTAGTTGGTCGAGATTGAGAAGCCCCCATTGAGAAGACTGGGAACAGGCAACCCAGTGACAGAAACAGACAAAAAGAAGCCACAGATACAAGAAAACAGAGTCCCCTCCAAGTGCCAAACCAGGGCCAAAAGTCCCTGTGTTCTGGCCTCCTCTGAGTAGAACCAAACCAGGGGGAGATTCTCTGCCGTGGCAGGAATTCTGCGGACTCAAGGGTATAGGCCACGTCCGACACCTTAGAGTCCTTCCAGGTTGCAACTACAGACCAGACAGAAACCATAGCGGTTCCTTACCTTTGAAGGGTTTCAGAGTAAAATCTCCGAACAACCGTGACGGCCGGATCGCACTTTTACGTCTCTCTGCTACGCTGACTCACTTGCCAGGGCCCTGAAAATCTCGGGTGGCCACCCCTGGTGGGGAGCTGATCACAGCCAAGGGGCGATGCACAGGTCGTCAGGTATATCTCACTGGGGCCTCCAAATGTTGGGTCTAGATAATCAATAAAGAGGCTGGATGTCAAATTAGGGTTCCGAAGATTTTATTAAGCTGAGCTCAGCGACTGTCTCTCCGACTCAGGAAAAACGGCTCGAGGACTCGGTGGGTAGGGTTTTTATAAGGCAGGGCTACATGCAAAGCAAATTACAGAAGCTAAAAAAAATGTGCAGTTATTTCAGCTAAAACTACATCCTGCTGTCATAACAGTGCTGTTTATGTTCAGATGTCTTAACAGTATATCATGAGCGGGTTGAGTTGACCGCATAAACTGTTTCTCAGAAATATGTATATAATCCATTTTAGAAACTAAGGATGGGGTTTGAGAAACCAAAGTTAGCTGCTGCAAGGCCTCCTGAAATGTTAACATAGAGGCGGGGGGGGGGGGGGGAAGAAGGGGGAACTCAGGAATGTTTTTCTTTAGCCTTTCACTATGGGTGGGTACATTCTGTTATTGTGCAGGCATAAGTTAAAACGGGGAGGGAAACTACTGGGCTTTTAGAGGAACTACTGGGCTTGAGGCTCTTAGTTGGGTTTTTAGAGAGGGGGGGGTCTTTGCTTCATTACTGGTCCCTATTTTGACCCCTGGCTTTGGATCCTAGTCTTCGCTGGGGGTTGGGAGGACCCAAGGGTAATACTGCACACACAAATTGGGAGGAAGTGGGAAAACAGGCCAAGGCTGATAGAGCTGTGGAGCTCTAATGGGCATGGGAGAGTGGAGGGCAGGCGTCCAGCGGGGGAGGAGGGGCGTGTTGGGGACCAGCACCGCGTGGTACAGGGGCTGGCCCGCACTGAAAGGTACTGTTTGCCCTGAAGGCCAGCTCAGCCATACAGTAATGGGCGCACACCCCGCATCCTGCTTGGCGCGAAACCCAGCGGGAAATACATCACCCATATCTTGGTTGGCAGAAGTAGAAATTTTGTGAAACCCCCCAGCCATTGCCACCGGTTACTTACTCCGCCCTATAAAAACTGGACCCTTCCTTTAGTCGGGGCTGACGCCACTCGTGGGCTCAGCCCGGCAGATTAATACACTCGCTTGCTGGAATATCGGTGTCTCGCACCCTCTCTCCTCCGCGAACCTCTCACGCACTGCACTGGAACCAGGGAGAAGTCGAGACGCGCACCCTCCAAGGTTCCTAGAGAGGCCGCTGAGGCCCCTGGCGGCAAAGCGCGTGCGCGACAGGGTCGGGCGAAGAGGCAGGCGCGGGGCTAGCAGTTGCAGCCGCTGTACCGACTGTTGGGGCCGTGTGAGTCGGTGAGTAGCCGAAAGGGGGACGGGGGGCGTCGGGGGCCGGTGTGCTGGCGTAGGGTTGAGGGAGTGCTGCGGGGGCGGCCAGCTCTGCCCGGAGTGGGGGCGACGGCTGAGGCCTGGCCTGGAGGCTGCGCCGGGGGGTGGGCTGGTCTGGCCCGGGATCGCCTCCCCGCCGCGGTGAGAGCGGATCAGGGAGCGCTTCACCGCCTGGGGCGCCCGGGGGAGGGAATTTGGAGTAATGGTTTCCTTGCTTTCGTTTTTCCCCCAATTATGCAAACAAAGAGTACTCATTACAGACGATTAGGTGACGGGGGTGAGTGTAGGAAAAGTAAAAGTAACTGCAGTCCGCAAATGTTTTCGTCAGGAATCGTCCTGTCATTAAAAAATTTGTGCATATTTATGCAAAGTCAGTATTTATTATGAAGTAGGATCATATTGTTGCTTTTGAAAACTTATGGTATTGTGGTAAAACAATACTGTGATGAAGCATGCATAACATTTTCCGTACGATGCATAAAAATGTACCATTTTAACCATTTTAGCGTGTATAATTCTGTAGCATTAAGTACATTTATACCACTGCTGTTAGAAAGTTATAATATTTTTGCTTTGCAGAATGTATTTGTTCATACACTGGTTTTAATTTTGGTGCTAGCCTTACGACACCACTAAGACATTTTTGCAAGTATGATTATAAGAAAACATTTTGTTTGCAGTTGGTTTCTCATAGTACACAGTACATGAGGCTGTAAATGCTCAACAAGCGATGTTTGTAAAGAAAAATAGCAAAGTCTTGTTTATTAGGGTGCTTGTCTCGTTTCAAAATGAAAGAGTAGTATGTAAAACACAGTTTTTTAAACATAAGGTACATTGCTAATGTAACGCCACTGTACTGTCCTCTGACTTGCAGATGCCTAAGAAATCAAGAATAGTCTCCTTCCTAAGTTAAAAGTGGTGGCCAGGAAAGAACACCATTGTGTTTCAAACCAGTTCAAAATTGAAGACTCACTCCTACTAGTTGGTTCTTTTGCAAGGAGATGACAGGGAGTGGTTGGTTTTAGCTGAGTTTTGATTAAGGGTTTTAGGGAACTTCCATCTGTTATACACACCTCTATGCAGATTCAGGGACTGACCAGTGAAGCTGCTCTTGCTGTTATGTTAATACTGAAGAAAGACAGACAAATTTTGGTTAAAGCAGTAATCTGAAAGATGGGAATGTTTTGAAGATAAACCTCAGTGTGTACCTAAAAGGGGAACTGACAGAAGCATCAGAAGTACTGTGTTGCACTATTAAGTTTTCTGTGGCTCCTGGTCTCCAGGAGGTGTTAGTGTATAAGCTTTCTGTGATGTCAGAGAGTTGCTCGAGAGTAAAAATGAACCAAGTATAGTAAACATAACTTTATTCTGCAGTCGCCAGTATTTTTACATCAGAGACACTCGGAAAGAGCTCCCTCATGACACGCTTACAGGACTGAATTTCTGAGCTCACACTTTCCCTCCCTGATACTAGACTGCTACTCCTCCTCCCTTCTTTTATTATACCACATAGCACCTGTCACTGTCTAACATACTGTGCATTGTATTTCATTGTCTTCCCATAAGGTCCTCCAGGCAGTGCTTTTTCACTGCTGTATTCACTGCTGTGACTTTAGTGCTTGGAACACAGTAGTTGTCATCACATACCTGTTACATTAATGAAAGAATGAATCCCAATTGGAGGAGATAAGAATTGACTGTATTTAATGCCCTTGATTGCCGAGTTAATCCTAAATATTGAAGATAGAAATCAATCAGAAAAAAGACGATAACTGAAACATCTTCAATTTAAAACCTTTTTATTTTGAATAAGTGTAGACTTAGAGAGGGTTTCAGAACTTTACAGAGTTCCCTGATGTTATTTACTCAGTTTGCCTAAAATTACCGTATTTCCCCATATATAAGGTGCTCCCATGTATAAGATGCACCTTAATTTTGGGGCCCGAAATTTGAAAAAAAATGTATTACATAAAGTTATTGAACTCAAGTTTTATTCATTATAAAATTCATACAACTCCTCATCACTGTCAAAACTCCCAACCATAACCAGTCTCAGATTGTTTTCTCAGTTGGAGGAGGACCAAATTTACGTTCAGCAGCACGATTTTCATTCACTTTTGCAAAGTGGATCACTTTTAACTTGAATTGAGCACTGTACAAAGATCTTTTCTGAGCCATTTCTGGGCAGAACGTGGCAAAACGTAACCTAATATACCGGTAACAAGTGCGAAACAATGAGCGCAAAGACAGCAACCGCGAAAAAGTGGGAAATGCAAGTAAAAAAATCGACAACCACTGTATAAGATGCACCCAGTTTTCAGACCCTAAATTTTTCGAAACAGGGTGCATTTTATACATGGGGAAATACAGTAGTACCTTGCATAACTATAGTGCAGTCATCAAACTTAAGAATTTTACAGTGGTACAATATGAATAATGAAACTGCTGACTTTAATCAGAGTTCATCAGTTTCTGTCTAACGACCACATTTGTGTTCCAGGATCCAACCTAGAATCCCTCATTTCCTTTAGTTGTCATGTCTCCTTATCATTCTTCCATGTGTGGCAGTGCCTCACTCAGTCTTTTCCTGTTTTGCATGATGTTGATACTTCTGAAGTATCCCTAGTTGTGTTTTTAGAGTGCCCAGTATGGTTTTGTTATAAGTTTTCTCTTGCTTGATTGAGGATGATGTCGCTCTGTCTTGTTACTGGTGCTATTAATCTTGACCGGGGGGTACCTGCCAGGTTTCACCATTGTAAAGATACTTATTGTCTTTCCCTTGTAATGAGTAAGTCTTTGGGGGATGACACTTTGAGATTTTGCATAGAAATATCCTGTTTCTCCTTAACTTTCACCCACCAATTAGCATTCCTTGGTGGATCTTGCCTGCAGCAGTTATTACTATAATGGTCTACTGGTGACTTTCGTTTCTGTGGTTCGTTCTACATTTATTAACTGGAATTGTTTGTGAGGAAGAGTTGTGCCTTCTCCCTGTTTTGTTTTTACTCAGTTATATCTGTGTGTGATGTTGGATGTGTCATTTATTCTTTGGCCTATAGTGCGGTGCTATTTATTTTGTTGCTTAGATCATTCATTGTAGCTTTGGCCATTGGGAGCTCTTTGAGGCTGGCTCCTGTTTGCCCTTGAAGTGCTCCCATATTTTGTGTGTGTCTTTCTCTGACTGTCTGGCATCACAGAATACTCATCTTGTATCTTCTCTCCCCAGCTCTGGCAACCACTTCTCCAAAGACCCTGGGTTCCGTTTATTGGAGAATGGCAATTTGAAGCCAAGTTTTGGGCACTGAGATTGAATTTATTTCTTAATTGAGATATTTGTTTCAGTCTTATTTTAACATTTAAAGTATGAACTGGAAGCATCTTGGTTGTTTGCTTATTACCAGTGAATAAAATAAGCCGATGTGCCCTCATACTGGTAGGAGAAGGGGGGGAATCAGGGACGACTTAATGAGGACTTTAAAAGGAAAGCAAACAAACAGAATTACATTGCATATGAGTAGAAGAATAAAAGTAACAAAAAGAAGAAAATGTTCCTGAAAAATGTCCAGTCGATTGCTTGGGGTTTTCCCTGGTCTTTTCAGAGTCCTGTTTATTGTGGAGTGAGAATGGGTTAAGGTATGAAGGTCTGGGGGAAGAGGCCTGATCCAGCTGAGGTTGTTTCCAGGGCCCCAGGGGCTCACATCTGTGGTGGAATGTTAACAAGTGGATGAATGAAGCTTTTCTTCTGTCCTCCAAAGCGAGTTGGGACATGGGAGGACCCTGGGCATGAGGCTCCCCGGATTTAACTGGGCAGGTTCAGCTCACTGGCCCCCATCTCTTTCCTGTGCTCTGGGTCTTTCGTTCTGAGTTTGAAAGGCCCAGGAGGTTTTCAGCTTGACCCGTGTTCATGGCTGCAGAGGCCAGGCTCACCCTTTGTTTGGAGACCTAGAGTCCTTGGTTGTATTCCCAGGCGGTCACCCTCCTTTTCCTGTTTGTCAGTCTTCTCATCACCTCTTTCCAAATCCTGATCTCTTTGGGCGTTTCTGCACAGCTGCTTCAGCACTGAGCAGCCTGGGGGCTTATTCTTGGTGCAGATTTCACTGTGGGTCTCAAATCCCTGAGACAGGTCATTGTCATGTATATTTCCTGCTGGGTGCATTTGTTCCAAATGCTTGTGACCCCAAGTTCCTTGTCTTTGGCCTGAGGGCCAGGTTTCTCTTCACCCTTAGCAGCACTCTAGCTGTTTTCTTACTGCAGTTTTCTTCCTCTTCTCCAGTCTGCTCTGGGAGTTTGGCTGGGAAGTCACTCTCCCTCTTTCTGACTTGCAGCTCCCCCCATAGCAGTTTTTCTGCTTCCTGTTTGTGCTCCTGGAGCTCGGAGAGGCCTGAGTCTGCCCCTCTGCTCCTGGAGCCCCCTTTCCTCTCCTGCCTTTTGTTGTTGTGTCTTCAAGTCTTTTTTCATGGGCCTTCAGTTATTTACTTTATCACCTCTCTCATTTTCCTTTCCTCTCCTGTTCTGTGAATAGTTCCTCTCACCCCCTCCCACACTCTTTTCAGAGCAAAGCCTCATTTCTCTTTCTCTGCTAAACTTCCATCAGCCTCCTCAGTGTGCATGACTGGTCAGGTAGTTCTTTCCCTGACTTGTCGTCCCCTGGAGCCTGGCTGGACGTGCTTCTTGTAGCTGGATGGTGGCATGCTTTCTGGTGGGAGCCTTCTTCCTGTCTCAGTTTCAGCCATCTCACCTTTGTGGGTCCAGCAGCACTTGCTGAGTCCCTGAGTCATTGAATAGGTATTGTTTATAACACATGTAAGAGAGGATGGCTTTTGTTTTAATATCATGTCTGAAGGTAATGGTTTCTTTAAATTTGCTTAACAGTGTTAGGGGATGGAGGGTGCCGCGGTTTCAGGGGAGCTGACCATCATCTGTGACTTGTTGCACAGAGTAACGGGGCCACTTTGCTATAGGTGCCAGGGCCTGCTGTCCATCTCACACTTCTTTCTTTTTAGATTTGTTTTTAAAAAAATTATTATTATTAGTTTCAAGTGTACAAAACAATGCAATAGTTATCCTTTTCACCCCTCACAAAGTGACAACTCTCCTCCCCCATCCACTGCCACCCCACCCCCGATATCATACATATCAATTACAATTCCATTGACTCCATTCCCACACTCTACTCCACATTCCATGACTATGTATTAAATTATAGTTGACATATAATATTCAATGGCACCTTCAGATGTACAGTGCCATGGTCAGGCCTCTACACCGTCTATGAAGTGTAGATTTGTTTTAACACCCTCTTTTCTGTTGTTTTTTTAAATTCATTTTTTATTAAGGTAACATGGGTTTGTAACATGTTTCTGGTGTGCAGCATTATAAATTGATGACTGTATGTATACTACATCATGCTCGTCACCAAAAGTCTAGTTTTCATCTGTCACCATTCAGTTGACCTGCTCTACTTGGTTTGCTCCCCCTTCCTCTTAACCCCTCCCCGTCTGGTAACCACCAATCTGCTGTCTGCCTATATGTTTGTTCTTTTTTCTTTTGCATGTTGGGTTTGGGGGGTAGGGTTTCCTTTTTTTTATTCTTTACCTCACTTCCCAGTTTTTGTCTTACGTTTTTCTCTTTGTTCAACCAGGCTTCTCTGATTGGGTTGCTGACTAGGTGGGTAAAACATAACTCAGGTCACCTGTTGTTTTTGTTGTTTTGTTTTTCTTAGTTGCTTCAGCTACAGGCACCATTTGCATCCATGTTCCCTTCAAGGATGTGCTGCCCCTTTTGCTGGGTGCCCTCATCTTTAAGTCCTGGGAGCTGATACTCAGTTACTTTGTTTTTCAAGCAAAATTATTGATGGCTTTGCTGATTATAAAAGTAATGCATAACAATTCAGGAAGCATAAGTAAATAAGTAGGGAAAGTCCTCTTATCCCACCTGGCAGAGAATATAATGCTTGAAATACTTTGGTGGCAAGGTTTAGGATCTTTTTCGTGCATATGCATACTGTGCTTTATTTTTATTTTGTTTTATGATATAAATGAGTTCATAAGTATAATTTTTAAAACTTGCTTTTTAGTTTACTTTTTATTTGAGGAAATTGGAAATGATAAAAAAACAAAGAGGAAAATAATAGGCAGGTATATTTCCAACACTGAGGGTTAACCACTTCTAACATTGGTGTATTTGCATTCATCATTTTCTATGTGCACTTAAAAAAAGAGACCTAGTACATAAATGTCATGTTAAAAAGTCAAATGACTACAAATAAACTAAAATCTTTTTTTTTTTTTAAGATTTTTATTGGTGAATTGGGGGATGGGAACAGTGCTGGGGAATTGGGGGAAGGGGAACAGACAAGTTGCTGTCCTTTTGCTCTTCAGTCTAGTTGTGGAGGACGTCGCTTCACTGGCCCAAGTTGGCACCATCATTGCGCTCTTCCCGGGCGAGGCAGATCAGTCGCCGGCTTCTGGACGGCCACTCACTGCGGCTGCTGGCCACTCACGCTGGCTGCTGGCTACACACAGTAGCCCATGGCAATCCACTGCAGCAGGGGTTGCAGCCTGTGCCGTTGATGGCGACTCACTGGCAGCCCAGCTCCAAGTTGAGCTGTTGTTCAGCATCTTAGCTGTAGAGGGCAGTGTCACTGGCCCTCATGTGGGATCCGAACCGGGGCCCTCTGGCATCCCAAGCCAGCTCTTAACCAACGTGCCACTCGGCTGGCCCTAAACTAAAATCTTTAACCCTCTGTCGGGTGCAACTGATCTCACATATTCATTGCACACAAAGATGCCGCTATGCAATACGTCTTTACTGTACTAAGTCACAAACACGACTGGCGATAGGTTACGGTAGAGAGGGAAGATATGGAAGCGATGAGTCACGATACTTAAATTAACTGTTAGATATTTGAAAATTTGTGTGCAATGAATCTGTGAGATCAGTTGCGCTGATGGAAGGTTAACTACTATTCCCAACCCCTACCCTCACAATCCAGAAGAGTTTTTGTGAACCCTTCCAGGCCGTTTTAAATTCCTTTGAGAACCTGTATGTGCACTACACACGTACACATATACATGATGTTAAGGTTTTTTTCTACAGTGTTATCGAGGCTGTTGTTTTGAAGTTAGCGTATGTTTTTGTTGTGAGAAGCAGTCAAGCGCAGCCTCTCCTTTCTTGTGTAGCAGCATGAGAGCAGGCTAGAGCAGGAAACACTTCCTTGGAAGGAAATACAGAGCTGTCCCAGCCTGTGCTGGGCTTCTGCCTCGGAAGGGACCGTCTCCCA
Organism: Hipposideros armiger; assembly: GCF_001890085.2. Lineage (NCBI taxonomy): Eukaryota > Metazoa > Chordata > Mammalia > Chiroptera > Hipposideridae > Hipposideros > Hipposideros armiger. The sequence continues at coordinate 4,884,397 of NW_017731368.1, forward strand.
GTTCAGTGCTTAGTGTAGACCCCTTTATTGTGCTGGACTGCCTGTGTCGGTGGCCCTCAGGCCCACTCCTGCTTTCTGTAATTCAGCCCCTGACCGAGGAGGTAGGAGGGGAGAACTGAACAGGAGGTGGAGCAACGAGGAGGCCCCCACAGGTAACCTGGGGGCGGCATCAGCATCCTGTTCCAGACCCACTGAAGTGAGGAGCAGAACAAAGACCTGAGCTAGTGCAAACACACTAGGATGAGGAGACGTGCAGAGGGAGGAGAGAAGCAGGAACGGGGTGGGAGGGGGGTGTGGAGGAGAACCCAATCGATGGACTATAAGGCCAGGGTCCTCAGACATGGGGCTGCACCCACCCTCGGGTCAGCCCGCTCCGTGCTCAATGTGTACTCGCTTTGCAGATAAACGTTGCCGTCTGCTGCTTGCTTGACTCCTGTCTCTTGGCTGAATTCTTTCTTTCAAGATGACAAGAAGCGAGGAAAATCATCATTTCCGGTGACACCCCCACCGGCAAGGGGTTGAGCTTCTCCACTGCAGCATGAAGTGTGGTGCTTGTATCTACCCCACCTGCACCCCCTGGCTGTGAAGTGGGGGACCAGTGGATTGCAAGGGGCTGAATCTTGTGTGTTCTTTCTCTTCTTTCATGCTGTAAGTAAATGCTGGACCACTTGAGCCTGCTGTGTGTGTTTTCTGTTCTCAACAACTTAGTATCATGCTCTGGTCTCTTCTGTGGTTGGCACTTAACTGCTTTTTAACCTTGGCTGCACAGTCTGGCCACCCAGGGAACAGGGCAACAGTATGTTGATGCTTAAGGGTCTAGTATGATCTTTCTAACTGTTGTGTCGGATTTCATCCTATAAAGAGCTACTTTTTTTTTTTTTTTAAGCTAAGCCATCCTGCCACCTGTTGGCAGCTCAGCGGCAGCTCAGCTCGGGCCGGGCATGGAACCGCTGTTGCTCAGAGCTCACACTCTTAAGCGAGCTCTTAACCAACTGAACCACTCGGCCGGCCCCACGAGCTACATTTTATTAGGTATACTGATGGACACGTAGGTTATTTTCAATGTTGTATTATTACAAAGAGTGCTCTAATGAACACCTGTGTAAATGTCTGTATAGCTGTGCAAGTGTTTTTCCAGGGAGATTTCTACAGGTGAAATTCCTGGGGTCTAAGTAATGTGACCTTTTAATTTTACTACAGACCTTCAAACTACCCTTCCTGGTGGCTGTATAAATTTACACCTCTATGAATATCAGTGGTTTGTGCTTTTTTTTTTGTTTTTGCACAAGAGGTTTTTAAATACTGATGTAGTCATATATCACTCTTTTCCTTTTGTTTTCTGAAAAAATTCTTGCTTATGCAAGGGTTGGTTCTCTCTTTTTTTTTGAAGTTAAGTCTTTAACTATAATTCATTTTGCATGTGATCTTTTATTTTTATTGGCCTAGCCAATTGCCTCTACACGAGTCATTGAATTATCTGTTCTTTCCACTGTCTTGTAATGCTGCCTCTGTCACATGCCAGATCTATACATGTATATGTCTTTGTCAGGATTCTGTACTATTCTTTTTATCTCTTTGTGTATTTCTGCAATACTACACACTGTTTTAATCACTGTACTTTTATAATAAGCCATATTATCTGGTAAAACAAATCTTTCCACCTTTAAAAAATTGTCTTGGCTATTGTCATCCTTTTACTCTTTTGTGTGAATTGTAGAATATGCTTACCAAGTCTGAAGAAAAGTTATTTTGGGGTTTTATTTTGGATTTTATAGACTTTTCATGTTTATTTAGAAACAATTGACATCTTGAGAATATTAGTCTTTCTATACTTAAGAGTTATTCAGATCTATTTTGTCTTGTGGCAGTTTACTGTTAAGGTGTTGTATATTTTTTATTAGCTTATTTTTGGATATTTTATGTTTTTTGTTGCTGCTGTTGTGTTGATTCTCTTCCTAGTTGGTCATTGCTAGTATATTGGAAAGTTATTGATTATACATTGATTGTATATTCAGCCTACTTAATGATCTTCCATATTAGTCCTAACATTTTTTTTTAATTAAAGTTTATTGGGGTGACAGTTGTTAGCAATTTCTAACAGTTTTTCTCTTAGATTTTTTAGATGGATGTTCAGATCATTCATGAGTAATAGTAGCTTTGCCCCTTTCTTTTCTAACAGTTTTCTGTATATTTTTTTTTTCTTGTTTAATTGCATTGGCTAGGATGACATTGTCTCACTGTTCCTAGTTTTAATTGAAGGCTATTAATGTCGTCTCTATTTAGTGTTACATTTGCTGTAAATTTCTCTTGGTTTTTCCCCATCTCAGGTGGAAAAGTTTCCCTTTATTCCTGGATTGATAAGAATGTATACCAAAAAGGAGATAAAGCTATAGCTCTACAGGAACTTTTTTTTTTTTTAAATTGGGGAATTGGGGGAAGGGGAACAGACAAGTTGCTGTCCTTTTGTTCTTCAGTCTAGTTGCTTCACTGGCCCAAGTTGGCACCAAAATTGCGCTCTTCCCAGTCGAAGCATATCAGTCACCGGCTGCAGCTCACGCTGGCTGCTGGCTACACACGGTGGTAGCCCATGGCAACCCACCTGCCGTCGCCAGGGACTCACAGCAGCCCAGCTCCAGGTCGAGCTGTTGTTCAGCATCTTAGCTGCAGAGGGCAGTGTCACTGGCCCGCAAATGTGGGATCCGAACCGGGGCCCTCTGGCGTCCCAACCCAGCTCTTAACCAACGCGCCACTTGGCCGGCCCCAGGACCTTTCTTTTTAACTTTAAGAGAATACCAGTATGTGAAGAGCTGTATGCTAATAAATTTGAAATCCTTGATGAACACGGGTTGTTTCTTCCTTTTGACCATTATGAATAGTGGTACTGTGAACATTTGTGTACACGTTTCATTTCTCTTGGATAAAGAATTGCAAGTAGTGGGCCGGCCGAGTGGCTCAGTTGGTTAAGCGTTAGCTGAAGAGTGCGAGCTTTGAGCAACACGGCTGCTGATTCGATTCCCACATGGTCCAGTGACGCTGCTCCTGAGCTGAGCTGCTGCTGAGCTGCCAGCAGGTGGCAGGATGGCTCAGCTGGTGAGAACATGTGCTCCTAACAACAAGACTGCCTGTTCGATGACGGGCTATGCCCACCGGCAACTAAGACTGAACTTGGCAACTTGAGCTGAGCCGCTGCCCAGATAGCTCAGTGGATAGAGCATGTGCTCTTAACAAGGCAAGGCTGCCAATTCAGCTCCTGCATGGGATGGTGCCTACGCCCATCCACAACTAAGACTGAACTTGGCACCTTGAGCTTAGAGGCCACGAGCTGCTGACGGACAGCCAGATGGCGACAGGAGCCTTCCACAACTAAGGTTGAAGAACAACAACTTGGCTGGTCCCCCTCCCCAATTCCCCAACACTGTTCCCCTCCTCCAATTCCCCAATTAAAAAAAAAATTACAAGTAGTAACTGTATGTTTAACTTCCTGAAGATTGGCAGACTGTTTTACAATGTGGCTGCACCAATTTACATTCCCATCAGCATATAAGGGTTCCAGTATTCCTTCAGTCTTACTAACACATTACTTTTCTGACTTTTTGATTCTAGCCATCCTAGTATGAAGTGGTATCTCACTGTGGTCTTGATCTATCTGCTTTTCCCTGATGACTAATTTTTACAGTTGAGTATCCTGTGCGTGTGTCAGCCATTGTTATATATTTTCTGAAGAAATGTCTATTCAGATGCTTTGTTCAATTTTGATCGTGTTATTTGTCTTTTTATTATTGAATTGTTGACGAGAACCGCTCGTCCAGTGGCCAACTGGCGTGGGCAAGCCAGATACCTAGACGGTCCCAGAGGGGACTGGGTGGGAGATTAGAAAATAAAGAAACCTAGTAGAAAAGAAAGACACAGAGATAAAAAGCTGGGATCAGGAAGGACACTCTGCAGCGGGTGGCGGAGAGTGACACTGTTTATTGATTATACTCGGGTTATATAGAGGAAGCAATTTCCTCATTGTGGGGATCAGTTCCCTTAAAGCATAGGGGATTTTGGTAGGGCATTTTGGGGAATGGGGAACCAATGTCCCTTATGCAAAATTTCGGAGGTCTGGAGAAACAATTTCTTCTAGCAACAAGTTACATCAAGCACAGCGTAGACCAATGATATTTTCTAGGCAAGGTTAAACTGAGGCAAATAGAAACTGTCACCAAGTCCATGGTGGAAAGTCCCAAAGCATCAGAGTCCATATTAGGAGGGTGCTTTTCTGAGGGTCCGATGGTTTCAGTTCCAGGGGACTTGTGCTTTTCCATGGCACAGGAGATGAGCTGGCTGTTGCTGGGTCAGATGTCTCTCCAGCAGTTCCCTTTTTGTTACTCACCCAACATGGAGTTCTGCAGCTTCCTCAGCTTGCAGCCTCACTGCTCTCAAATGGCTCCCAACAAATTGTAAAGTTCATATATTGTAGATAAAAGTCCCTTATGAGATATGTAATTTGCAAATATTTTTTCCCACTCTGTGGGTTATCTTTTCAGTTTCTTTATGTGTCCTTTGAAGCACAAGAGTTTTACATTTGATGAAGTCCCATTTATCTGTTTCTTTTTTTACATGTGCTTTTGATGTGCATTTCGTAGAATGCATTGCCTAATCCAGTGTCATGAAGTATTACATCTATGTTTTCTGATAAGAATTTTATAGCTTTAGCTTCTACATTTAGGTCTTTGATCCATTTTGTCTTAATTTGTGTGCAGTGCTCTATGTAGGGGTCCAACTTCATTCTTTTTTATGTAAACATGAAATTGTCCCAGCACCATTTGTTGAAAAGACTCTTCTTCCTGATTTGAGTGCTCTTGGCAACCTTTGGTACCCTTGTAAAAAATAAATTGACCCATTTCTTAATAAATCTGGGAAAAGACAAATTGATCATAGATATTTGAACTTATTTTTGGACTCTTAATTCTGTTTCACTGACCTATGTGCCTATTCTTAGGCCAGCACCACATTGTCTTGATGACTGCTGCTTTATAAAGTTAGTTTTAAAATTAGTAGTGTGAGTCTTTTCAGTTATTATTTTTCAAGATCGTGTTGGCTGTGGTGGGTCTCTCTAGTTTTCATATGTTAGAATCAGCTTTTCAGTTTCTACAAAGAAGCCAGCTGGGACTCGGATAGGGATTGCATTGACTCTATATAAATGTGGGGAGTATTGTCATCTTACTATTTTGTCTTTTGATCCATGAACACAGAATGTGTTTCCATTTATTTAAATCTTTAATTTTTTCTAACAATGTTTTGTAGTTTGGGGGTGTAAGTTTTGTTCTTTTTTTGTTAAATTCATTCCTATGTATTTTATTCTTCTTCATGTGATTGTAAGTGGAATTGTTTTCTTAATTTTATTTTTGGTTTGTTTATTTTTACTATATAGAAATACCATTGATTTTTGCATATTGATCTTAAATCCTTTAATCTTACTAAGCCCTTATTAGTTCTGATAGCTTTTAGTGAAATTCTTAGGATTTTTCGTGTCATGTCATTTGTGAATAGAGCTTGGTTCACTTCCTCCTTTCCAGCATGGGTGCCTTTTGTTTTTCTTGCCTAATTACCTTGGTTAGAACTTCCTGTGTAGCGTTAAATAGAAAACTTGAGAGTGGAGTTCCTTAATGTCTTGTTCCTACCCTTTGGGTGAAAGCATTTGGTCTTTAACTATGAAGTATGATATTAGCTCTAGATTTTTATAGATGCTTTTTATGAGATTGAGAAGTTCCTATTCCTAGTGAGTACTTATATCATGAAAAGTTTGGATTTTGTCAAATGCTTTTTCTGCACCTATTGACATCATCATATGATACTTAATGTTTTTTATTCTATTGATATGTTAAACTGATCTTGCATTCCTAGGATAAATCTCACTCAGTCATGGGGTATAATTCTTCTAAGATGTGGCTGGATTCAGTTTGCTAGTATTTTTTTGAGAATATTTGTCTTTATATTTATAAGAGATACTAGGTAATGCTGGCCTCGTAGAATGAATTGGGAGGTATTCCTTCTGTCCTATTGTTCTGAAGAGTTTGTGAAGAATTGGAATTACTTTTTCTTTAAATGCTTGGTAGAATTCAGCAGTGAAGCCATTGGGTAGTTTTTGACTACCAGTTCAATCTCTTTACTTGTTATAGGTCTATTCAAATTTTGTGTTTCTTGAGTCAATTTCATTAGTTTGTGTTTTATAGTAGCTTGTCATGTTCATCTAAATATTTACTTTATTGGCAAAAGTATATTTTAAATAATTCTTTTTTATTTTGGTAAAGCCAGTAATATGTTCCCTGTTTCATTTCTGATTTATGTCATTTGAGTCTTCTCTCTTTTTTGTTTGTAAGTCTAGCTGAAGGTTCATTATTTTGTTGATCTTTTCAATAAACCAACTTTTGATTTCATTGATTTTTTTTTAAAGATTTTTATTGGGGAATTGGGATAGGAACAGTGCTGTAGAATTGGGGAAGGGGAACAGACAAGTTGCTGTCCCTTTGCTCTTCAGTCTAGTTGTGGAGGACGTCGCTTCACTGGCCCAAGTTGGCACCATCATTGCGCTCTTCCCGGGTGAGGCAGATCAGTCGCCGGCTTCTGGACGGCCGCTCACTGTAGCTGCTGGCCGCTCACGCTGGCTGCTGGCTACATACGGTAGCCCATGGCAACCCACTGCCACAGGGGCTGCAGCCTACGCTGTTGCCAGCGACTCACAGCAGCCCAGCTCCAGGTTGAGCTGTTGTTCAGCATCTTAACTGTGGAGGGCAGTGTCACTGGCCCTCATATGTGGGATCCGAACCGGGGCCCTCTGACGTCCCGAGCCAGTTCTTAAACATCGCGCCACTCGGCTGGCCCTGATTTTTTTTCCCCGTGTTGTTTTTCAAATCTCTGTTTCATTGATTCCCACTCTATTCTTTATTATTTCTTTCCTTTTGCTTGCTTTAGGTTTAGTTTTCCAGTGTTTTAAAGTGGAAGGTTAGGTAATTGATTTGAGATCTTTATATATTGGGTTGTCGGAAAAGTTATGACTTATTTTTTCTATGTTTTTCTTTTCAAAAATGCATCATAACTTTTCTGACAACCCAATATATATGTATATAAAGTCCTGTATATATTTTGCTGTATGTGGCCATCTAGCCCTGGTCTGCTTGATACTGGCAGCCACTACTATGGAAATGCTCACACGCCTTCTTCTCATATATCTAAAGATGATCTGAAATAACAGGATCAAGCAACATTGGTTCTCACGTCCCTTCTGAACAGTGATATTGGTTATTTCAGTCTCTTGCCAGTGACGTCTGATGTCCCAGCTAATGGCATTGTCCACTGCGGTGCTGAAAAGATACTCCCGAGGTCCCAGCAGCGACACGGCTAACGTAGGCTTGGTTTGCACTCTGCTGCGTAGACTCTGAACAGGAGTGATGCCTCCAGGCAGGTGGTATGCTGTCCATCCAGCTCAGGCCCAGGCTTCAAGGGAGCGAGGGCGTCTTCAGATGGTAAAGCAGGAAGAAGAGGGAGAAGACTACACTTCAGTGCAGACTGCCAGGCCACAGACACTCAACCGTCCTGGCCAGGAGCTGTTCCGCCAGCTCTTCAGACAGCTTCGCTACTATGAGTCTTCTGGGCCCCTAGAGACTCTGAGCCGACTCCGGGAGCTCTGCCGCTGGTGGCTGAGGCCTGACGCTCTCTCCAAGGCCCAGATGCTGGAGCTGCTGGTGCTGGAGCAGTTCCTGAGCATCCTGCCTGCGGAGCTTCGGACCTGGGTGCAGCTGCATCACCCTGAGAGTGGTGGGGAGGCTGCGACCCTGCTAGAAGAGCTGCAGAGAGACGTCAGTGGGACACCATGGAGGGTGAGTGTGAGCCAGTGTGCAGTGCCCAGTGAGCCAGCTTATCTGGGGGTGGGGTTGGCCTCTAAACCTTCAGCGTTGAGGAATGCAGGGGAAGTCTTCCCTTCTCATTCCCATGGCACCTGAGCAGCTGAGAACTGGACCCTAAGCCAAGCCCTTCTCGCTTTCCCAGAGGACTGTCAGCTCCAGGAAGAGGGTCAGTAAGTATCCAAAAATAATAGTAACATGTTTTTGGACACAGTGACTTAGAGTATGCAGAGTCCATCTCCACATATTATCTCACTGGATCTGATGCTGACCTGTATAGTGGGGTGCTGTCTCTTGCTTGTAAGGGGAGGGTTAGAATCCAGACTCTGGGCATCTGAGCACCTGTTAAGACCTAGAAGCGCAGTCTGCGTGTACCATTTTGCTTTTTTCTCAATAAGCTTTTGAGGTTTTGTTTTGTGCGGGGATGAGACTTCATAGCCTTCGTGTGCTTTCCCAAATTGATTGTTGTCCCTTTCAGAGCCTCAGTTTATTGAAAAGAAAATGCCAAATTGGCCTAACAATGAGAATTTGTTTGGTATGTATTTGAGTACCTTCCTTGTGCCCGGCCCTGACCTTGGTGCTGGGAAAGAGAGCTGCCACCCCCAGTGCCAGCAGTCGAGCAGCGGGTCAGTTCAAATATACTCTCCCTGTCCCTTCTGCCCCACAGTCGGGCTTCTCAGTGCTTCCTGTGTCTTTGGAGCTTTTTTAAAAAGAGCGTTTATCATTTTTGTAGGCTTTTTAAAAATTGTTATTTCTACAAAAATAGGTGTAATTCTATATATATGATTCGCACATAAATAAGTTACTTTTAAGATTTCTGAAACATATTTGACATACTTCTCCCTGAAATTTAATATAAAACTGAATCAGTCAAATAACACATCTAAACATGGTTTACCAGCAGTAGATGGCAATACATCAACACAAGGTATGACTATTAAAAAAGAAAACTTCTTTGCTCAACATTGGGTACTAGTTTTAAAACTCTAAAACAGTATTTATCACTATAACAAAAAGATCTAGAAATGATTTATTAAAGCAAATAAGGTACACAGCAGGTACAAAATTGTGGCTTGGTTATATTCAACTCATTTAGGGCTAGATGTAAGGTTTAAAACTCCATAAAAAAGGGCCGGCCGAGTGGCTCAGTTGGTTAAGTGCTCACTCAAGAGTGCGAGCTCTGAGCAACAGGG